>NW_023425404.1:82723587-83073587 GCF_014108245.1 Pipistrellus kuhlii | reverse complement strand
AATATCATGTTAAGCAAAATGTCAGACATGACATCTGGGACTAATGTGGGATAAATACCACGTCTTAAAAAATAAAATAAGTACTACTTCTTATTCCATAACAGGATTTGGCAAACTCTTTCTATAAAGAGCCAAATAGTAAGTATTATAGATTCTTCAGGCCATAACATCTCTGATACTACTACCCAACTCTGAAAAAGCAGCTATAGATAATAAATGAGTGGGTGTTACTATGTTCCAATAGAACTTCCTTTTCAAAAACAAGCTGCATGCTAAATTTTATTCACTGGCTAGTTTGCAGCTATCGCATCCATAAGATTGATAAACTATAGGTATTTTTCTTGACAAGTAAGTTGTTTATCCATTATAGTCAGAATTTTTAAAGCTTTATAAAAATAACATACCATTCAACTCATTCATTTTAAATGCACAATTAAACGGTTTTTAATATAGTCACAAAGTTGCTTAACTACTACCTCTATCTAATTTTTTAGGACATTTTAATTACACAAAAAGATACACCATACCCTTTAGCAGTCACATCCCATTCCTCCCAGCACTTCCTCAGTCCTGGTGGAACCCTCTCCCTCCTCCACTGACCACTAGGGGCAGATAGTCGACCAGTCGCTATGGCATGCACTGACCACCAGGGAGCAGACTATTCGAACAGTAGGTTAGGTTGCTGCTGAGGTCTAGCTGGTTGAGACTGAATGAGATTGGCCGACATGCCATGAAGCCCTCCCACAGTTCCTCCCAGGCTGGCTAAGCTCCCGCATTTCTTCCCCACCCCTATTGTGCACCAGTGGGGTCCATCGGCCTTGCCTGTGCCCTCTCACAATCTGGGACCCCTCAGGGAATGTCAGAGAGCCAGTTTCAGCCAAATCTCCCAGGAGGAGCACCACTCAGCCAGAAGCTGGGCTCATGGCTGGAGAGCGCAGTAGTGGTGGCAGGACCCTCTCCCACTTCCATGGCAGTGCTAAATATGTCCAACTTCCCCCGAGGGCTCCTGGACTGTGAGAAGGCACAGGCCAGGTTGAGGGACCCCTCCCCAAGTGCACAAATTTCATGCACTGAGCCTCCAGTTGGAAATAATATGACTCCATTTTGATATAACTTCCATGTTTCCCAAAAAAATAATCCTCCGAAAATAAGACCTACATACAGGTTTTCTTCTGAGTGAAATATAAGGCATCCCCCCGAAAATAAGGGCCCCCCCCCAGGCTCTGTCTCAGAATGAAAATTAATTTACCGTAAACTGGTTGGTAGGGCCAAACCAACTAGCGTCTAGCAACCAGTGACATTATGCAAAGTTCTGATGTCACTGCTGTGTGGAGGCGGAGATGAGGTTGGAGTGAGCGGTGAGCGGGGAGCCAGAGAGAGGAGGAGACTTTTGCAGATGCGAGTGGAAGAACAGGAGGATTAGAGCGAACAGGATGCAGCGAAGGTGGTGAGTGCTGGTCTGTCTCTGGTGACACTACCTGATGCTCACAGCTGCCCTCATGATGACTGAAGGTTCTCAGTCAGTGGCAGACCTTGCTCCTGCCCAGATCCAGGCCACATCAAGCCCAGTGACAGTCCCCAGGCATGCTGCAGGGGGTAAATGTCTAATAAAGGGGTAGGGGGGATGTCTGGTGAAGGTGTTCAGTGGCACAGGGGTTGGGGGAGGGAGATCACTTAAAATGACACAGGAGGATCAGAGGGGGCAATCAAAATGACACAGGAGGATCAAAAGGGGTTACTAAAATGGTAATCCCCCCTCTGATTCTCCTGTGCCATTTTGATTACCTCCTCTGATCTCTCATGTGTCATTTTAAGTGATCTCCCTCCCCCCACCTTGATACCCCAAATTCCTTTTTTTTTTTTTTACCCCTAGAAATGAGCGCAAAAAGAAAAAGTTACTTCGTGGACTACAAAAAAAGAATTATGCAAGACTCTTGGGACCAAAATCTTACTGCTTTCTGCAAAGAGATGTTGAGTATCCGATTGGTCCGAAAATGGCGAGCAGAGTATGGTAACCCCATTGAACAAGTGGACAAGGGAAATGCTAAAAAGCACAGTGTGGATCAGTTCGGCAACCATTATTTTCCGAGCTGGAAGACCTAATCTGTGGATGGGTTGTTGACAGGAGAGCAAAGGCTTTGGTTGTGAATAGGGCTCAGATTCAAGAATTTGCCCTTGCAATGGCACCACAGTTTGACATAGCCCCCGAAGACTTCAAAGCATCACAACATTGGCTGGATAATTTCCTTCAGAGCAGTGCACTGTCTTTAAGAAGATCTACAACATTGTTTAGATTGGAAGATACTCAAATTATTAAGTGAGCTCTTGCATTCAAGTCCTTTATTGATGATGCTGACTTCTATAAATACAATCTTTCCAACATGATTGCTATGGATGAAACTGCAGTGTGTATGGGCCAATCATCTCAAACAACAATGAACAGCGGGATGCATCCTTAGTGTACATTCCCTCCACTGCTTACGAAAGTGCACGTGTTTCCTGTATTTTGGCAATTCATTTGGAGGGCACTAAAATCCCACCTTTAATCATTTCTGTGGGCAAGAAGGAAAAGATTGAATGTGTTTTGGGCATTTTTATTCTTGAAACTGAAAAAGCCTGGGCCACACAAGCAGTTATAAGGAAGTGGGTCGATTTAATGCTGCTGCTCGTTATGCGAGTGAGACAAAGAGGTCTGCTAGTCTGGGATGCAGCCAGCACTCACCACGCTAAAGACATGAAGACATTTCTTCACTTAAGAAAAATAGATCAGATAATGATTCCCACAGGAATGACGGCCTATCTCAAGACTCTTGATATTGCAATAAACAGGCCATTCAAAGACAATTTGTGCATGGAAATTAATGACTACATTGAAAATATAATGGAGAGAAATCAGTGTGGAAACTTTGTGGAACCTAAACTGCAAGAAGTTGTGACTTGGGTGAAGAATTCATGGGAAAAAATCACTGACAGTTGCATTGCAAATGCACTGCGAGCAGGCTACCTTGACAAGAAGTACTCATTTAAAGACAGTGCTATTGCTAAACATGAGAGATTTGGTCCACTGATTCTGAAAGAAATGGAGTCACAAGAAATTCACCAGGAAATTCAGAAATTGGATTGTTATGATAATGTTCCAGAAGATGATGACATGATTGTCATTGAATAAATGAGTAAATTCTTGATACTGTAGGATTCACAGTTTGTCTGGTTTGTGTTGACAACTATCATACTACTGTACTGTATATAGGTAAAAAAATTTCCTTTATTTTCATTTAACAATAAATGTGTACCGTATTCTTCTTCATGGAAAAATAAGACATCCCCTGAAAATAAGATCTAGCGCATCTTTAGGAGCAAAAATTAATATAATAATTAATATAATAATAAAATAATATAATAATTATTTTCAGGGAAACAGGGTACCTATGACACATGAACCTGAGCTAAAGACAATTGGAAAGATAAAACAGCCTGCTAACCTCACTTCTGACCTTATGCCTTCTTAGAGAAAACATGATGGATCTTTTAAAAGGCCTGCTTTCCCATCAGGACTATACATGATTCATGTGATGGATAGTGTTCTCACCAATATTGACAATTTCATCACCAACACTACTACATCTTTCAGCATTCTGTAGTATGCTTTCACAAACCATCCTATAATCCAATATTTAATTGGAACTCCAATTTTCCCCATAAATGAGGAAAGAACTTTTCAAGGTACTCTGGATATATACTTATTTTTTCAGTTCCTCCTTTCACTACAGATCAACATTAGATGAACAATTTGACCAGATCCTCATGAATAAGTCTATCAGCTCTCCCCAAAACCAATATGATTATTACCCTATTGTGCCACTGTATAATTCATGCATAATGACAAAATACTATCCTTTTTTCTTTGTTATTCTATATTAACATGATTTTCATCCCATTACTCTTATCATTACCAAGTATTTCAGAAATAGACCTCACTCCATTTTTTTGAGAACTCCCTCTTACACCTCTCTGAATCAATATAATTTGACTAGAGTTGGTTGGTCCCAAAATAGGTATCTGTTCCAGCTGAACTAGAGATATTCTCGTTTATAGACTTATTCAGTACTATCCCCCAAGTGACTAAAGCTGTGAGATTAAACTTTAGAAATTGTCAGCAATCAAAAAATGGCTTCCCATTTTATGGGAAAAATAAAGTAACCAAAAAAATATGGAAAGAAAGGGTCTGCAATGGGAGAAATAAAGTTCTTGTATGGAGTAAAAAGAAAAGTATTTTAAGCATCTTTTCACATATCTATTGGCTATCTATATGTCCTTTCTGGTGAAGTGTCTACTAAAGTCCTTTGCTCATTTTTAAATTGAATAGTTTGGGGATCTTTTTGGTGTTGAGTAGCAGTGTGAGTTCTTTATGAATTTTTTATATCAACCCCTTACCAGGTATATTATTGACAAATATCTTCTTCCATTCAGTAGGTTGACTTTTCCTTTTGTTCATAGTTTCTTTTGCTGTGCAAAAACATCTTAATTTGATGTAGTCCCATTTATTTATTTTTTGTTTTGTTTTCCTTGCCCAGGGAGATATATCATAAGAAGTATTCTTAAGAGATATGTCAGAGATTTCACTGCCTATGTTTTCTTCTAGGAGTTTTATGGTTTTGAGTATTTCATTTAAATCTTCAATCCATTTTGAGAATTTTCTGTGTATGGTATAATAAAGTGGTCTAGTTTAATTTTTTTGCATGTGTCTGTACAATTTTAGAACACCATTTATTTAATAGACTGTCTTTACCCCACTGTACATTCTTCCTTCCTTTGTTATATATTAACCACAATGAGATATCACCTCACAAATGTCAGAATGGCTATCTTCAATAAATCAACAAACAAGTGTTGGCATGGATTTGGAGATAAGAAAACCCTTGTGCACTGTTCATGAGAATACAGAATGGTACAGCCACTATAGAAAACAGTATGGATTTTCTTAAAAAATAAATAAATAAAAATGGAGCCCTAGCTTGTTTGGCTCACTGGATAGAGAGTTGGCCTGCAGACTGAAGAGTCCCAGGTTTGATTCCAGTCAAGAACACATACCCAGGTTGTGGCTCAATCCCCAGTAGGGGGGTGTGGAGGAGGCAGCTAATCAATGATTCTCTCATCACTAATGTTTCTATCTCTCTCTCTCTCTCTCCCTTCCTTTCTGAAATCAATAAAAATATAATAAATAAATAAATAAGTAAGTAAGTAAATAAGTAAATAAAAAAATGGACCTTCCTTATGACCCAGCAATTCTACTTCTGGAGATATATATATATATATATATATATATATATATATATACACACACATATATATATATAATTTGAAAGAATATCTTCACCCCATATGTGCATTGCAGCACTATTTACAATAGCCAAGATATGGAAGCAAGCCCATTAGTAGATGAGTGGATAAAAAAGTTGTGGTGTAGTGATGCCAATGGTTCAGTGGTTGAGCGTTGACCTATAAACCAGGAGGTCAGGGTTCAATTCCCAATCAGGGCACAGGGTCTCAGGCTCAATCCCCAGCAGTGGACATGCAGGAGGTAGCCAATTGATGATTCTCATCATTAATGTTTCTATCTCTTTTTCTCTCTCCATTCCTCTCTGAAATCAAGAAAAAATATATATTTTTTAAAAGAAACATTTAAGAAAGTTATGGTATATATATAATGGAATATTTATTCAGCTATAAAAATATTTTAAATCTTACAATTTACAATAGTATGAACCTTAAGGGTATTGTGGTCAGTGAAATAATTCAGTCAGGGAAAAATAAATACCATATGATTTCACTTATATATGGAATCTAAAAAACAAAAGTAATGAACAAAAACCAAAACAAAAAAAACAAAAAAAAACAGAAACAAACTCACAGATAAGCAGAGATTGATGGTTGCCAGAGAGAATTGGGATTGGGAGACTGAATGAAAGAAGTAAAATGATTAAGAAGGAGAAATTGGGCCCAGCATTAATTCTCTCTTGTCGCTGATGTTTCTATCTCTCTCTCATTCTCTCTTCCTCTCTGAAATCAATAAAATTGTTTTTTTTAAAGAAGTAGAAATTGATAGTTATGAAACAGTCATGGGGTTGTAAAAGATAGCATAAAAATATGATAATAACTATGTGTGGTGCTAGGAAGGTAATAGAAATATCAGTGGGAATACTTTGTAAATTATACAGTTATTTACCCACCAAACTATACAGCTGAAACTAATATAAAAATAATAATAAAAATATTTTAAAAAGTATCTTGATAGTGTTCAAGTTCTGGTTTATACTTGTTTCTAATACTGAGCCATATTATTATTAGGTTAAATGAACTACCCATAGTAATAAAATGTCTTTTGCTCAGACTAATTTGATTTGGAATTTTGACCTAAGCACTCAGCCACCTGGTAGAAGTTCAATAAATTCAGTATGTTCTAAAAGTTTTGGTGTAGTTTTAAGCATCAATGACTCCAGAGATATAAATGCCATCACTTAAAAAAGTAAAAATCTGACAGTTTAATTATTTCCACTTTCTTAACATAAGATAGTCTTGTGAATTTTGAACAATAAATTTTGTTTCAATTTCTCTGAATGAATATAGAAAATGCTAACCCAAACAAAAAATTTAGCTAAAATTTTTTAATCTGTATTAAAAATGTTTAAATAAGTGCAAAACAAATGTATATAGTCAAATTGCAATGCTTATTATAGTTCTGAAGTTTTTAAAGCTGAAAACCACTCTAAGACATTTGACACACCCTGCATTTATTTTAACAGAATATTAACAGCATCACATATCAAAGGATGAGGTGAGGCAGATGACTATTAGCACTTGAAAAAAATAGGCATTCAAGAAAGAGCACTAAAACCTTTCACCAATATGAACAATATAAAAGAATTGTGAAAGAAGATTTAGAAAGAATATTTCTTTGTAGAGAACTAACAGATGTCTTGGGCCCTAATCTAAATCCTTAAGGGAAAGATGAATACAGTTAACCTTTTCTCAAACCTAGAAAGGCACTTTAAACAGAATATTCAGAAAAATTCTTAGATGTTATCTCTAGTTATAGACAAGGAAGGCAGTGACAATCAAGATCTTTCCTATATATTTTACCTTTCTTCTCTCCTTTTCCAAACACATAAAAACAGAAACCACAACTACTTAATGGGAAATAAAGCAATAAAAGAGAAAAGCCAGGTGTGGCTCAATGGTTGAGCATCAACTTATGAACCAGGATATTACAGTTTGATTCCTGGTCAGGGCACAGGCCTGATTTATGGGTTCAATACCCAGTAAGGGGCATGTAGGAGGCAGAGGGCATGAAGAAATGTCATTGATGTTTCTATTTCTCTTCCCCTCCCTTCCTCTCTGAAATCAAAATTATATTTTAAAAAATACAAAAGCTAAAAGCTAATCACATCTCCCAGCAGACTCCAGCTGGAATACTGGGATGGTGGAGGGGATAAATCTTAACTTTGAATAAAAATTAAAATATTGACTATAATATTTTATAAGAAATGTTAATTTTCTATTTAGAGCAGTGTTTATAATTTAAATGTAAATAAATTATTCCTTAAGAGTAATCAGAAAAGCCTAATTTTTATTTAGGAGCAGGGGGAAATTGGTCCAAAATAGCAAATATAAATGAATGCAAAGAAAAAAAAGGGGTTTTGTGATTTCATTCCACAATATGTGTGTGTTTGTTTTTTTTCAACATACCAGTTGTATAACTAATATAACTTTAGCCACCAGAAAGAACTGTAGGTTATCCACAGTGCCTTTGAAGATACTTCTTGACATTCAAAGAAATGTACAAAAGATATTCTAACCAGACAATTGTATGAAGCTTATTTTGACAATGACACAATTTGAGTTGGAAATTCTATCCTAAGGTAATCCCTTCAGCTATTCTTTCTACAGCTTTCTATTATACCCAGGAATTATAAAACCAGCTGTAATTATCACCAATAGCCTAATGTGATGAGCTAGAATAAATAATAGTATAAATGTCTGTTTTAATACTATGGTCCAATGGAAAGAATATTCATGGAAATTAACCTCCTCCTTTAAGAATGCCCCTCTAACATGTTACAGATTTCATCTGACAAAGCTGTGCAAGTTCTGACCCTGTCATTCTAACACAGAGGATTCTGACAAGGGGAAATGATAAATAGGGCCTAAATAAATTACATACCAATAATCTGGCTATTAATGAATACAAGCCATATGTCCTTTAATTCCATTATTAGCAGTTTCCCTGGACTTTTATTACATTTTCTTTAAACTTTTCTATTAACTCTTGATCATTGGATTTTATAACTAGAAACTCTGATCATGTAAAATTTCCCAATTTTTCAATGTTGAATCTAAATAAAAAATTTTTGAAAACATAAGTGATATGAACTCTAAAATGTTTAATTTTAAAACATTCACCTAAAAATAATTATGAATTTATAAATAATGATCAATAAAAGTATTTATATAAGTGATATTTTGTATGTTTGTAATTTTTGTTTTCTAAATTTTAAAATATACATAACACAAAACTTGTCTTTTAACCATTTTAAGTGTATAATACAGTTAAAATATTCATATTGTTGTGCAACCAATCTCCAGAACACTTTCATCTTGCAAAACTGAAACTCTATATCCATTCAGCAAGTTCCTATCCCTCATTCTCCCCAGTCCCTGACAATCACCACTCTATTTCTGTCTCTATGAATTTTACTGCACAGTGTATCTCATATAAATGAAATCATAAAACTTTTGTCTTTATGTGACTGGCTCATTTTACTTAGCATAATATTCCCAGTGTTCATTCAGATTGAACCATGCGTCAAAATTTCCTTCTTTTTAAATATTGAATCATATTCCATTGTATTTATATATTTCATTTTCTTTATCCATTCATTCATCATTGCACACTTGGGTTACTTCCATTTCTTTGCTCTTGTTACTAATGCTACAATGAATATGTGTGTATAAATATCTCTTCAAGATGCTAATTTCAATTTGGGGGTTATATACCCAGAAATGGAATTGCTGAATCACATGGCAATTAAATTTTTAAATTTTTGAGGAATTATTTCACATTGTAACTATAAATTTTACATTCTGTGTGACTATAATTTTAAGTTTTAAAATTACATGTATCATAAAATTGATGTAAGGATACTAAATTTTAACAGTGATCTTATTTTCTTCTATTTCCAATTTTTCTAAAATAAATACATTTCAGTTTTATAATTGGAAAAATTATTTTAAAAGCTTACCTTTCTAACACATTTGACTGTTTCTCAAATATTTTCAACATGGCGTTCAGTCGATTTGGTACTGAATACGTAGTTTCTATCGTTTAAAAAAAAGAAAACATTTAAAGGTATTATAAATGACTGAAGTTTACCTCCATGGTGATATAATTCACTTCAATATGTGTGAAACTACACAAGCATAGGGAAGAGACAGCAGGGTCACATTAAGTACTCAAGAAACAAAATACTTAAGATAAAAATAGTGCCATTTACAAGACATTATACTATTTTACATTTTCCTAATATTCAAAAAAAAAAAAAAAAAAAAAAGGAAGATACTATTGCCATTTGAAAATAAATAAATTGAGGCTCAGAGTGGTTATATAATACTAGAGGTCCGGTGCATGAAATTTGTGCATGGAGAAAGGGAAGGGAAGGGAAGGGAAGGAAAGCGAAGGGAAGGAAAGCGAAGGGAAGGGGAGCGGAGGGGAGGGGAGGGGAAGGAGGGGAGGGGAGGGGAAAAAGAAGAGAAAAGGAAGAGGAAGGGAAAGGGGAGGGTAGGGGAAGGGAAAGAGGAAGGGGAAGAAAAAGGGGAAAGGGAAGGGGAAGGGGAAGGGGAAGGGGAAGGGGAAGGGGAAGGGGAAAGGGAAGGGGAAGGGGAGGGAAGGGAAGGGCTTAATTGTCCTTAACCTATCTGCCTGCCTTCCTGATCACCCCTAACTGCCCTCCCCTGCCAGTCTGATCTCTCCCCTAACTGCTTTCCCCTGATGGCCTGATCACCCCTAATTGCTTCTGCCTGCCTGAACACCCCTAACTGCCCTCCTCTGCTGGCCAATTTGGCTCTGACTGGTCAGTTTCTATGCCAGTCAACATCAAAAGCTCTGCCTCCTAGGCTGCCATTAGCTCCTCACACTTCACCCAAATTTGGTTCTGATTGGTCAGTGTCTATGCCAGTCAGTGTCTGGCAAAGAAATGGAGGAATGGGTATTGGCCATGTGGAAAGAGGAAAAGAGGCAAGTTCTGATCAATGGTTGCCACAGAGGCTATGGATTAGACCCTGCCTCTCTCTCTCTGCAGGTCTCTCTCCAAGCCTGATCCTCAGCCTCCTAGGCAGTCACTTCTGGGTTAGGGTGCTGGCAGTGGCCCAGTCAGTGTTGGGTCACCATAGCAAATCATCACTGACTTCCAGTCTGGTCAAGCCTTCAGCTGTAACAGTCCTTAGGACCTTGGCTCTTTATTACATAGATGAAAAAAACTATGCATCTATAAGTGACAAAAGTGGAATGAGGTTCAGTGTGTCACTTCCTTCTGAAAGCCTATCTAATAAAAGAGTAATATGCAAGTTGACCATCACTCCAACACACAAGATGGCTGCCTTCATGTGGCCAAAGATGGCCACCCCCATGTAGACACAAGATAGCCACTACAAGACGGCCGGCAGGGGAAGGCAGTTGTGGGTGATCAGGCAAGCAGGAGAGGGCAGTTGCGAGGGACAAGGCCTGCAGGGGAGGGCAATTAGGGGCAATCAGGCCAGCAGGGGAGGATAGTTAGGAGGGACAAGGCCTGCAAGGGAGGGTTGGGGGGAACCAGGCCTGCAGAGGAAGACAGTTGGGCTGGGGGGGGGGGGGGGGGGCACTTAGGGGAAACCAGGCTAGCAAGGAAGAGCAATTAGGGGTGATCAGGCCTGCAGAGGAGGGAAGTTAGAGGCAATCAGGCCAGCAGGGTAGCAGTTAGGCATCGGTCTGACTGGCAGTGGAGATGTTAGGGTGTGATCAGGCTGGCAGGCAGAATCTATTAGGGGCAATCAGGCAGGCAGACAGGCAAGAAGCTGGGAGCCAGCAGTCCTGGACTGTGAGAGGGATGTCCAACTGACCATTTAGGCCTGATCCCCTAACTGTGTCCAGCAGGGGAGGATAGTTGTGGGTGATCAGGTTAGCAGGGGAGGGCAGTTTGGGGGAACCAGGCTTGCAGTTGGGTCTAAATGGGCAGATGAATATCCCTTGAGGGATCCCAGATTGGAGAGGGTGCAGGTTCAGCTGAGGGATACACACACACACACACACACACACACACACACACACACCTGTGCATGAATTTCATGCACTGGACCTCTAGTTATATATAAAATGACTCTAAGATGCTTAGAGTACTGCTTTGGTTGTTGCAGCTAAGCCAGTAAGTTCTATGAGAAGAATCTAACAACCATGCTAAATTTTTCAACTGAATAAAATAACCCTTAAGGTTACTTAAGATGCTATATAAAAGGAATCCAAGATAATGAGGATCCATAACAATGAATTCTCAGGGTAGTAATACAAGACTCTTCAATCTTGAAACACAGAATAATATGACAAAAACAGTCCCTGCACTGTTTTTGCTATATAAATAAGACATTACAAGTGCAAAGAAAATGTTAAGTAACATGAAAGCATACCACAGTTCCTTCCTATCCATCAACATGAGATGTCTCTCCATTTACTTTATCTTCTTTAATTTCTTTCATCAGAATGTTGTATTTTTCATCATATACATCTTCTACATATTTAACTAGATTAATATCTTAGTATTGAGTTTTGGTGTGGATGCAAATGGTGTGTGTTAAGTTTCAAATTTTACTTTGTTTATTGCTTATATATAGGGAATAACTGCAATAAGAAAATTCAATATTATAATATACCAGTTTCTGCCAATTGATTTTTAGATTTAATGTGATCCCAATCAAAATCCCAGCAAGTTATTTTGTGTTTATCAAAAAACCTAAATTCTAAACTTTATATGGAAAGGCAAGAGATCAAGAGAAGCCAATATAATATTAAAGAATAAAGTAGAATAACTGACACTATCCAAATTTAAGACTTACTAGAAAACCTACAATAATTCAGACAGTTTGCAAAAGAATAAATGAACAGATCAATGGAACTGAGTATAGATCCCAGAAATAAACTCTTACAAACATAGTCAACTGGTCTTTAGCAAAAGAAACAAAGGCACAAAGGTTAGTCTTAATGGAAATAGATTAGTCTTTTCAACATATGAGACTGGACAAACTAGAAAATTACATGTTCAAAATCATAATAATCTAGACAAAGACATTATACCTTTCTAAAGATTAACTCAAAGTGAATCACAAATTTAAATATAAAATATAAAACTTCTGGAATATAAGGTCTAGATTACTATGGATTTAAATATAACATTTTAGATACAACACCAAAAACACAATTCATGAAAGAAAAAACTGAAAAGTTAAACTTTTTGAAAATTAAGAACTTCTGCTCTGCATAAGATGCTTGCTAAGACAATAAAAATATAAGCTGTAGACTGAAAGAAAATCTTTACAAAATGCATATCTGATAAAGCACTTGTGTTCAAAATATACAACAAACTCTTAAAACTCAACAATAAGAAAGCAAACAACCAGGTGGAGGAAAAAGCAGCAGAGTAGATGAAAGTTACATTCACCACCTCTCAAGACCAAGCTGGAATTAAATTATCGAATAATCAAAATGAATAACCAACTGAAGACTAGATGAACAAAAGTCTTATGGCCAAAGACTTACAGAAGAAGCCCCATTGAGAAGGGCAGAGCCTAAAGGAGGGATAGCCTCATACCCATGTGTGGCAGCTGAGAATCCAGACATATATATCAGCTGCAGAGGTCCACACCTGAGTTATGTAGGGTCTCAGCCACAAACCAGGCTCCACAGCCTAAAGCACCATAGCTAGAAAGAAGTATCCATATCAGATATGGCTGTGAAAATCAGCATGGGTTCTTTATGCCAGGGAGAGACAGACTCTGCTAGAAACCCAGGCACCCTCTTGAAAGGTCACTGCACAAATTTTATCGATAGCCGCTCACCCTGGTAGAGGAAGGGTGTATCAGGAGTTATTTGAAGACAGACTGGGTTTTGTGGCTCCAGTGAGGATGCTAAAAGAACAGCCACCAAGATCACGGTGTCTAGTCACTCTCCCACACCATCATAGACATCATCCTTCCTGTATCAAGCATTCCTCTCTTTAAGTCCTCAGCTTGGGTAAATGCATTAGACCCAACCTCCCAAATCCCTGGCCTTTTCCTTGTTGAGTTCACACCCTTCAATAAGTTTGCTGCATAAAACTGTGGTGTACACTTTTTCTTTTTTAAGGATGCTGAAGGTGAACTCAGGAGGAGTAAGAGACTGAGTTGTGAGGCTAGGCCATTTCCCTTCATCCAGCCATGAGATAGCAGCAGTTTCATGCCATCTATGTGACAAAGCAGCACAGGAGGGCAACATACCCCAAGCAATCAGAGCAGTGGCACCCTTGTGCCAGAACATCAGCACCACACTCCCCAAACACTATAGCAGAAGTGTCCTACCCACCTGTGCACCAGAATAGCTGGGCCCCTTGAGACATATCACTGTGCACTATCCCCACCCAGGATTCCCAGAATAGTGGCCTAGTTATTTCACCCCTGATGCCAGAGCAGTGGCACTCCACACTCCCAAAGTTGTTCCAACAGGCCCACCATGGAAAACCATAAGCTTGACCTGCCTGACTGCCAGTGGCCCCATCCTGCCTAGCATGCACTCTACAGTAATGTCTGATGGGCTCTCACCAGCCTTGCCCCATTGTGCAGAAGACTCTTCAGGAGGTCCAGGCAGACTCTAGGAAAAACTAAGCCATGTGACTATATCCTGAGACTCTTGGCCAGTGGCCTCAGACCCAGTTCTTGTATCAAATTTGAAACTGTATTAATCTGGTGAATACCACTCACATCCCTACCTGGTGCTCACTGAGAACCTATCTCATGCAACTCATATGTTTCCAAAGGCTTTTTCAATAAGTGAACCTAATAATCAGCTAGCAGGTAGAAGCATATTTTGGGAAGCCTTGGGCCTTTTGCTGACCTAACCCTGGGTTCCATACTTATAAACATGGGCCTTGGTGCACAGAATTGTCCTTCCATGCACACCCAGGCCCAGGAGAGGCAATCACAAACTGTGGATCACATTGTAACACTAAACAGATATCCCAGGGCCTTTCATAGGCAGCACCTGATATTCATCTGCACTGGAGTACCTCCAAAGTGACCCCATAACCAATATATTCAGTGGTAGGATTCAGACTCTATCACAGCATAAGCCAATTGATAAGTAGGACATACACAAAAAGAGATCTCGGTAGGCCCCAGACAATTAGGGTGAAATCTATTTCATGGGGTCAGCACACACCTCATAAATTACAGATTGAGGTCAAGATTCATAGCAAGCCAGAAAGTCAATCCAACCAACCTACAGGCCAAAAGCAATCAAAATCAACTACATCAAGAGGGTTCACATAACTCACAAAAAGAAAATTCCTGGAGCACTTATCTCAGGTGATCAGGAACACTGTGCAACTGAGCCCCAGTGGACTTCTAGAAATCAAGGGCATCACACCAAAACTGGGAGACATAGCAGAATTACTTAATACATAAAATGGGGATAGAAAAAAACATGCCCCAAATGTAAAAAAAAAAAAAAGGAGAAATATATACACACACACACACACACACACAAAAAAAAAAAAAAAAAAAAAAAAAAAGACTAAATGAAATGAAGACAAGCAAGCTATCAGAACAGAGTTTAGAAAATAGTTATAAGAATCTTCATGGGGGTGAACAGATAAACTCAGTGAGAACTCACACAAAAGACAGTGAACATTCTTTAAAATGTAGAAACCATTTAAGCCGAAAACCGGTTTAGCTCAATGGATAGAGCGTTGGCTTGGGGACTGAAGGGACCCGGGTTCGATTCCGGTCAAGGGCATGTACCTTGGCTGTGGGCATATCCCCAGTAGGGGGTGTGCAAGAGGCAACTGATCAATGACTCTCATCGATGTTTCTAACTCTCTATCTCTCTCCCTTCCTCTCTGTACAAAATCAATAAAATATATTTTAAAAAAATACATAAATAAAATGTAGAAACCATTTTAAAATAATAATAAATGAAGAAACAATACCTGAAATGAAGAATACCCTAGGGAAAAAAATCAACATCAGATTAGATAAAGCAGAGGATAGAATCAGTGATTTGGAAGACAGAAGATCAAAAAAAAAAAAAAAACCCATCAGAAAGAAGGAAAATAGTGAGCAGAGAAAGTGTGAGAGAGTAAGGGAGCAAAAAGAGAGTGTGTGGGCATGTGTAGTGGTGTGTGTGAGCTAGGGACAGTTAGATCCTGTAGGACTTTCAGGGGCTGGTGGACTGGACAGTCTTAAACTGCAAGACCTCGCTGCTGCTGCTGCTGCTGCTGCTGCTGCTGCTGCTGCTGCTGCTGCAAACACTTTCAGGCGGCCAGCACTGGCACAGAAACCACATCATCTTGAAAGGCAGGATTTCTGTGGTTAGGATTCTAGCCTCACCACCACTCAGACTGGCCTCTGATGCAAATTGGGACCCTCTTGGACAAAGACCTGCTACCATAGTTGCAGGTCCAGGGACACTAAGACTCAAGACACCCTAGCCACAGATTTCTGTGAGTCATAGAGTGCATGCCTGCCCCGCCCCCCTCAGCCCACCACACTGGTATAGGGCTTGCACAATGAGCAGGCCTTCCACAACATTGGGCGACTAGGCAAAACTGATTCCTAGCAGGCCAGGAACTCTGATTATTGGTATGTGTGCTGAAGACCACACTAAGCACCAGTGACATTGATTCTCTGCACGTGCAAGCAGGAACTATTTTTGTCAACATGTGTGCATATTTACTCTGATTATCAGCACACCCAGACTGATTCTTGGTACTGCATGAGGCCACACTGCGTACCAGTAACTTTGATTCTCAGTGCCCACATGTGGAGACTCTGTTTCTTGACATGCATGCATGAGGACCCTGATTTTCAGAGCATGTGTGAGGCCACGCAGAGAACCAGAGACTCCAATTATTTATCTCAGCACACATACACACAGGGGCTCTGATTCCCAGCATAAGCGTTCCATGTATAGGGATTCTGTTTCTCAGGATGTGTGTGCAGGGATCCTGATTCTAGGTGTGCACGATTCTCAGCAGGCACATGGGGACTCCAATTCTTGGTGCATGCACGAGGCCACACTAAGCACCCATGACTGATTCTTGGCGCAGACACACTGGGACTCTGACTCTCATTGCATGAGGCTCCTGCTGACCACAGCAGACAAATGTCTCTGTGTTTGAGCTCTTTAGTGACAATGGGATGGCACAATGCTCCAGCCTCACATGGTTCAGATCCCTGAAACTCAGCGTTTGGACCTTCTAATGATAGCTAGAAAGGGGAGACATCTAAACAATCCCCAAAGCAAAGAAAAAGAGGAATCACCAAAAAAGGAAATAAGTGAAATTAAGACATGCAACATGTCAGAAAAAGAATTAAAAATAATAGTCATAAAGTGCATAAACCAGATGGACAAGAAAATCAATAACCTATGCAAAAATCAGGAAGAAATCAAAAGTGATATAGCTACAATAAAAAATGTGATGGAGGGCTTTAATGGTAGATTAGAAGAAGCAGAGGACCAAATTAGTGAGTTAGAAGATAAAGTAGAGAAACAAGCCCAATCTGAGCAAAATGGGGTTCAGGGGCGAATGAAAAGAAGGAGGAGAGCCTAAGTGAGCTTTAGGACAACATGAAACAAAATAAAATAGATATAATAGCACTCACTCCAAGGCTGGGGATCCGGGCTCACCCTCCCAGAGTGGCACCTCGAGGACTGAGGACTGGACTCTGCCGGCAGGGATTGGCAGTGGGGGAGCGCCCCACCCTGCGCCCCTGGGGCTTGGAGGAGGCGGGGTGTGTAGTGCAGGAAAGCTATGGAGGGAGACACACCGAGTCCAGGAGAGGCCATCACTGCACTATGGGAGCCATCACGCCCCTGACCAACTAGAGGATTCTGTTACCAGTTAAAAGGAAGCTTTCTAGATTAAGACAGCCACAGAGACCACCAAGCAGCTGTGAGCCCCAGAACGCTGAACCCAGGAAGCACGAACACTTGGACTCAAAGGAGTGCCCCACCACACAGCGAAAAGGAGAGAGAAAACTACATAACCAGACATCCTGAAAAGAGAGATCATGGGGAGACAAAGAAACATCCCACATATGAAAGAAAGGCAGGCATCACCAGAAAATGAAGTAAATGAGTTAGAGGCAAGCAACCTACAAGAGCAAGAATTCAGAGTAATGGCCAAAACCGGTTAGGCTCAGTGGATGGAGCTTTGGTCTGCAGACTGAAAGGTCTCGGGTTCGATTCTGGTCCAGGGCATTTACCTTGGTTGCGGGCACATATCCAGTGGGGGGCATGCATGAGGCAGCTGATCGATGACTTTCTCTCTATCATCGATGTTTCTAACTCTATATCTCTCTCCCTTCCTCTCTGTAAAAAATCAATAAAATATTTAAAAAAAAAAAAAAAACTCAGAGTAATGATCATAAGATGGCAAAAAAGAATGGAAGACAAATTTGACAATATGAGTAAGAACCAAGAGGAAATAAAGGAGAACCAAGAAGAAATGAAAAATGACATCGCTACTGTGAAGAACTCAATGGAAAGCATCAAGAGTAGACTAGAAGAAGCATAAGACCGCATCGGGGAGCTAGAAGACAAGATGTAAAAAAATACCCAATTAGAGCAGCTTCTGGAAAAAAAAAATTAAAAAGCAGGAGGAGAACCCAAGGGAACTTTGGGACAATGCAAAACAAAACAATATTAGAATAATAGGGGTTCCAGCAGGAAAGAAAACTGAGGAAGACATGAAAAACATATTTCAAGAAATAATCACAGAAAGTTTTCCTGAGATAGAGAAGAAAAAACCCACACAAATTCAAGATGCTCACAGAGTCCCAAGCAAAATGAATCCCAGAAGACCAAACCCTAGGCACATTATAATTAAATTGGTAAACACCAACAACAAAGTAATATTCTTAAAAGCAGCCAGAGAGAGACAGAAAGTTACATATAAAGGAACCTCCATCAGATTAGCAACTGATTTCTCCATAGGAATTCATTAGGCCAGAAGGGAATGGGATGAAATATAAAAGTTACTCAAAAGAAGGGTCTGAATCCAAGAATACTGTACCCAGCAAGACTTCAAATCAAAATTGAAGGGGAAATCAGGAGCTTCACAGACAAAAACAGACTAAGGGAATTTATCAACACCAAACGAGCAACGCAAGAAATGCTAAAGGGTGTACTGTAAAAATAAAGAAATAGGAGCGAAGAAGTAACACAGGGGTATAGAATAAAAATGGTGACAAATGAGTACCTATCAATAATAACTTTAAATGCAAATGGATTAACTGCTCCAATCAAAAGACATAGGGTAATAGATTAGATAAGAAAACAAGACCCATATATCTGCTGTCTACAAGAAACCCACTTCAGAAAAAAAGACACACACAAGGTGAAGGGATGGGAAAAGATAATGAAGGCCACTTCATAATACTAAAGGGAGAAATCCAACAAAAAGAAATAACCCTGGTAAATATATGTGCACCCAATACGGGAGCACCCAAATACATTAAAATAATAATTATAATAAAATAAAAAATGAAAAGACTGCTGGAGGATATTCAGAGAGAGATTAATAGCAATACAATCATAATAGCAGATTTTATTACTCCATTGTAACCTTTGGAAAAATCTTCTAAACAAAAAACCAGCAAAGAAATATCAATCCTAAATGACTCACTAGACCAGATGGAATTAATTGACATCTTCAGAACATTTCACCCCAAAGCCATAGAATATACATTCTTCTCAAGTGCACGTGGGACATTCTCAAAGATAGCCCACATTTTGGGACATAGGCAAAGTCCCTTCAAGTTCAAGAAGATAAAAATCATATCAAGCATCTTCTCAGATCATAATGGCATAAAACTGGAAATTAACTACAATAAAAATAATCCAAAAAAAATCAAACACATAGAGACTAAACAGCATGCTATTAAACAAGGACTGGGTTACGAGAGAAATCAAGGAAGAAATTAAAAACATCCTGGCAACAAATGACAATGAAAACACAACAATCCAAAATCTATGGGACACAGCAAAAGCACTTTTGAGAGGGAAATTCATATCCCTACAAGCCTATTGCAAATAACTAGAAAAAATGGTAACAAATTATCTAACTCTACAATTCAAAGAGTTAGAAAAAGAGCAACAAGAAAAACCCAGTGTAAGCAGAAGAAAGGAAATAACAAAAATTAGAGCAGAGATAAACGACATAGAGACCAAAGAAACAATACATAAGATCAACAAGACACCAAGAGCTGGTTTATTGAAAGGATAAACAAGATTGATGAACCTCTAGCCAGGCTAACCAAGAAAGAAAGAGAGAGGATCCAAATAAACAAAATCAGAAATGAAAGAGGTGAAATAACAACAGACCCGGCCAAAATACAAAGGATTTTTACAAAATACTATGAACAACTCTATTCCTACAAGCTGAACAACCAGGAGGAAATGGACATATTCCTAGAGAAATACAACGTTCCAAAACTCAATAAGAAAGAATCTATAAATCTCAATAGACCAGTAACTTGGGAACAAATTTAAACAGTCATTAAAAGCTTCCAGCAAACAAAAGCCCAGGGCCAGATGGCTTCACAGGAGAGTTTTACCAAACATTCAAAGAAGAACTAAAACCTATCCTCCTCAGACTATTCCAAAAAATTCAAGAGGAAGAAACACTTCCAAACTCCTTCTATTAATCCAGCATCACCCTAATACCAAAACCAGATAAAGACAACTCAATAAAAGAGAATTACAGGCCAATATCCCTCATGAACATAGATGCCAAAATCCTCAACAAAATCCTAGCAAATTGGCTCCAGCAGAGCATCACAAAGATCATACACCACGACCAAGTAGGATTTATTCCAGGAATGCAAGGATGGTACAATATCCGCAAATCAATAAATGTGATACATCACATAAATAAATTTAAAGATAAAAGTCATATAGTCATATCAATTGATGCAGAAAAAGCATTTGATAAAATCCAACACCCTTTCCTGATAAAAACTCTCAACAAGGTGGGAGTACAAGGATCATACTTCAACATAATAAAAGCTATATATGATAAACCCACAGCAAACATCATACTCAATGGGCAAAAACTATAACCATTCCCTCTAAGAACAGGAACAAGACAGGGTTGCCCACTCTCTCACCACTCCTGTTTGACATAGTACTGGAAGTGCTAGCCATTGCAATTAGACAAGAAGAGGATATAAAAGGCATCCAAATTGGAAAAGAAGTAAAGTTATCCTTATTTGCAGATGACATGATATTGGACATAAAAAACCCAAAAGATTCCATAAAAAAACTAATTGACTTAATAAATGAATTTGGCAATGTAGCAGGATACAAAATTAACACCAAGAAATCTATGGCATTTCTAAACACCAATAGTGAACTTGCAGAAACAGAGACTAAAAAGGCAATCCCATTTACCATGGCACCAAAAAAAATTAAGATACCTTGGAATAAACTTAACTAAGTAGGTAAAAGACCTATACACGGAAAACTACACGACACTGAAAAAAGAGATAGAGGAAGATATAAACAGATGGAAGAACATACCATGTTCATGGATTGGTAGGATCAACATCATCAAAATGTCCATACTTCCCAAAGCAATCTATAGGTTCAATGGACTCCCAATTAAAATAACAACGGCATATTTCACTGACCTAGAAAAAACTCTTCAAAAGTTCATTTGGAACAACAAAAGACCCCGAATAGCCACAGCAATCCTGAGAAAGAAGAATAAAGTAGGAAGGATCTCAATACCAGATTTTAAGCTGTATTACAAAGCCACTGTTCTCAAAACAGCCTGGTACTGGCACAAGAACAGACATATAGATCAATGGAATAGAATTGAGAACCCAGATATCAACCCAAATCACTATGCTCAGTTAATATTTGACGAAGGAGGCATGAACATACAATGGAGTCAAGACAGTCTCTTCAATAAATGGTGTTGGGGAAATTGGACAGATACATGCAAAAGAATGAAACTTGATCACCAACTTATACCATACACAAAAATAAACTCAAAATGGATATAGGATTTAAACATAAGATGGGAAACCATAAAAATACTAGAGGCATCCCCAGGCAGCAAAATCTCAGCCATATGCCAAAAGAACTTCTTCACTAATACTTCCCCTAGGGCAATGGAAGCTAAAGAGAAAATAAACAAATGGGATTACATCAAAATAAAAAGCTTTTTTGCAGCAAAGGAAACCATCAACAAAACAAGAAAGCCCTCTGTATGGGAGAAAATTTTGCAAATGTTATCACTGATAAAGGTTTACTCTCCAACATCTACAGACAGCTTACATAACTTAATAAAAGGAAGATAAATGACCCAATTAAAAAATGGGCAATGGATCTAAATAGAATCTTCTCAAAAGAAGACAGAAGGAAGGCCAAAAGGCACATGAAAACATGTTCAAAGTCACTAATTATCCGAGAAATGCAAATCAAAACAACAATGCGGTACTATCTCACATCTTTCAGAATGGCCAACATCAACAAATCAACAAAGGACGAGTGTTGGCAAGGTTGCAGAGAAAAAGGAACTCTCGTGCATTGCTGGTGGGAATGTAGATTGATGCAACCACTGTGGAGAACAGTATGGAGCTTCCTCAAAAAACTGAAAATGGAACTCGCATTTGACCCAATAATCCCACTCCTAGGAATATAGTCCAAGAAGCTAGAAACATCAACCAGAAAGGATATATGCACCCCTATGTTCATAGCAGCACAATTTACAATAGCTAGGATTTGGAAACAGCCTAGGTGCCCATGAGCAGATGATTGGTTCCAAAAACTATGGTACATTTACACAATGGAATATTATGCAGCCATAAAAAAGAAAAAAATTCTCATCGTTTGCAGCAACCTGGATGGAATTGGAGAATATCATGCTGAGTGAAACAAGCCAGTCAATGAAAAAGAGATACCACATGACCTCACTTATTTATGGATGATAAAGAATATTATAAACTGAAGAACCAAAAGATAGATATAGAGACAGTAAAGCAACAAGCAGACTGTCAAATTACAGCGGGGAGGTGGGGAGATTTGGGGGAGATAAGAGATCAACCGAAGGACTTGTATACATGCATATTAGTACAACCAATGGACACAAACTCTGGGGAGGAAGGGTATGTATAGGAGGGGGGGGCATTGGTATATGTACAAAAATAATAATTTAATAAAAAATATTTTTAAAAAAACAAATTAACAAACAACAAGTGCTGGCGAGAATGTGGAGGAAAAGGAACCCTCATGCACTACTGGTGGAAATGCACACTGGTTCAGCCACTGTGTAGCACAATACGCAGTTTCCTCAAAAAACTAAAAATGGAACTCCCAGTGATCCCCAATCAGAAGGATATATGCACACCTGTATTCATAGCAGTATAATTTATAATAGTAATATTTAGAAAAAGCCTAAGTGCCCATCAATAGATGAGTGAATTGAAAAACTGTGATACATCTACATAATGGAATATTACACTGCGATAAAAAAGAAGGAATTCTTACCATTTGCAACAGCGTGGATGAAACTGGAGATCATTATGCTAAGTGAAATAAGCCAGTCAGTGAAAGAATACCTCATGATATCACTCATTTTTGGAATATAATGAACAACATAAATTGAAGAACAAAAACAAATCCCCAGAGACAGAGAAACATTGATCAGAACATCAAACCTCAGAGGAAATCTAGGGGAGGGGAAAGGGAAGGGGAGGAGAGATCAACCAAAGGACTTGTATGCATGCATATAAGCCTAACCAATGGACACAGACAACAGGGGGTGAAGGCATAAGTGGGGTGTGAGGAGTATTGGAGAGATAAGGACATATTTGTAATACCTTAATCAATAAAAAAAATTTAAAAAGAATAAATAAATAAATAAATAAATAAATAAGATTATTGGTTACCATGGATTCAGGTAGATGGAGGGAGAGGTGAATAGGTAGAACGTGGGATTTTCAGGGCAGTAAAATTATTCTGTATTATACTGTAATGGTGGGTCATGACTTTATGCATTTGTCAAAACCCATAGAACTGTACAACACAAAAATTGAACTCTCTGTAAACTGTGGACTTTAATTAATAATTATGAAACAATATTAATACTAATGAAAAACATTACTAATAGAAAAAACTTTGTGGAGGGGATTGTGGGGATACTGAGTATATGGAAACTTCATAAATTCTGCTTCAATTTTTCTATAAACCTAAACTGCTCTAAAAAAAATAAAGTCTATTAAAATATATGAAGCAACATTAAGATTAAATTATAGTGAAAAAATAAGTGGCATAAAAAAGTAGCTTTTTCTTATTGATCAGGCTATATCCATGGTCAGCAAAATGTGGCTCGCAAGCCACATGCGGCTCTTTGGCCCCTTGAGTGTGGCTCTTCCACAAAATACCACAGCCTGGGCGAGTCTATTTTGAAGAAGTAGCATTAGAAGTTTAAGTTTAGACAGAGGATCCAAGATGGCTGCTCAGGTAGACACCTAACCGCAGCAGCACACAACAATTTCAATGGAATACAACTAAAATGTAGAGTGCACATCGCCCAGAGCTACAGGTAGTTGACTGACTGAAAATTCTACAAGAAGGAAAGAGAAAACCAGAAGGAAAATCAGAGGAGCTGAAAAAAAGCCTAAGGTACGGAGACAAGCTGTGCGCTCGCAGGCACGCGTGCGCACGGGGAGGTCGCAGCCAGAGAGGAGGAGAGGGCTGGGTGCTGCCTGGCGTTCCCTAGCAGGAAGGAAATAAAAACCCCAGCCTGGGCTAAACCCCCGGAACTGCAGCGCTGACCCACAGTTATGAGCCAGACCCTGGGGACCCAGGCTCCGGCGGCGGGGGAGACGGGGCTGTGAGGCGGAATCCCTGGGGAGCAGCGAAAAGCAGGGCCCCCGGAGTCGTGCGCACATTGCGCGAAGAGGACTGAATGTTGACTCTGATGCTGGATTACCCTAGCGGGAAGAAACAAAGCCTCCGGTGGCGCTGAGCCTCAGTCCGGACTGCTCTGAACCCCAGTCCTGGACCAGACCCTGGGGACCCAGGCTCGGGCAGGGGGAGACGGGGCTGTGAGGCGGAATCCCAGGGGAGTGGCGAAAAGCAGAGCCCCCAGAGTCGCGCGCACTGCGCGCAGAGGACAGTCTGTTGACTCTGATCCTAGACTCCCCTAGTGGGAAGGAGAAAAAAAAGCTCCAGACTGGAGGAATGCGACAGGGAGCAGGAGCCCCTGCCGGACACCAGCCAGCCAGGCACCGGCAGGGAGCCGGGCAATGGGGCCCCCAGGGGGGGGGGTGCCCCTGAGCCATCGACCTCTGAGCGCAGGCAACGGAGCCAAGGACGGGGGCTGCTTCCTGGGCGGCGCCAACCCCAGCAACAGGCTGGAGCAGCGCGGGAGCCCGCGGAGAACAAAGGGGTGCCACAGGCCAACCTGCTGAGCTCCCAGGACAAGGAGGAAGAAACCAAAGTTCTCAATGTGAAGAAATCAAGTGAGAGCAAAAGACAGTAAAATTACTTAAGAAAGAAGATCTTGAAAAATCAAAGACTAAGTCAGAACTCAACTCACCAGCCAACATTGCAACATAAATGCGTTTAAAAAAAAAAAAAAAAGGGCAGAATGTTGGAACAGCGGCGGCCAGGCCTAGAGTGCCCAGGCACAAAGCAATGGCAACCGGGCCCGGAGCAGCAACGGCCAGGCCCCAGAGCAGCAGCAGCCAGAACCAGAGCAACAACAGCCACCACTGGAGCAGCCAGACCTGGGGCAGTGGCAGCCAGGCCTGAGGCGGAGGCAGCCAAGCCCAGGGTAGCCAGTCCAGGAACACCCAGACCCGGAGTGGCCGGGCCCGGAGAAGCCAGGCCCAGAGCAGCTGGGTTGGGAGCAGCCAGGTCCAGAACAGCAGTAGCCAAGCCCGGAGCATCCAGGCTGGGAGCGGCCAGACTCGGAGCGGCCGGGCCCGGGGCAGCCGGGCCCAGAGCAGCCGGGTCTCTTGCGGCCAGGCCCGGAGCAGCAGCTGCCAGGCTGGGAGCGGCCAGGCCCGGAGCAGCCGGGTCTGGTACGGCCAGGCCCAGAGCAGCAGCCGCCAGGCTGGGAGCAGCCAGGCCCGGGGCAGCCGGGTCTCGTGCGGCCAGGCCCAAAGCAGCGGTTGCCAGGCTGGGAGCGGCCAGGCCCGGAGCAGCGGCTGCCAGGCCGGGAGCGGCCAGGCCCGGAGCAGCCGGGTCTGGTGCGGCCAGGCCCGGAGCAGCAGCTGCCAGGCCGGGAGAGGCCAGGCCCAGAGCAGCAGCTGCCAGGCTGGGAGCGGCCAGGCCTGGAGCGGCCGGGCCTGGAGCAGCCGGGTCCAGAGCAGCCGGGTCAGGTGCGGCCAGGCCCGGAGCAGCAGCAGCCAGGTCCAGAGCAACTAGGTCGGGAGCGGCGGTGACCAGCCCTGGAGCAGCTGGTTGTGGAACGAACCAGAGCAATAGAGGCCAGGCCCAGAGCAGCCAGGCCTGGAACAGCTCGCTTCTTGCCTGCCCCTGCCCCACGGCTGCCTCTCAGACATGGCTGGAAACTTTTGTGGGAACTTGAGGGTCTGCTGAATCAAGTGATGAAGGCTTAGATCTGGATGTGTTGAGTTAGTATAGGGCTGGGGTGTTGATCTGTGAGTGCCTTGGGTGGGGCCTGGATGAGGCTGGTTGACCTATTTGGAAATGTCTTTTGTGTGAAATGTATCATTGGGCATGTGGTGGTATTATTGATATGAGAAAATGCTAAGTAACTGATTTACTATCTGAAAAGGGATTTACTATCGGGGAAAGGGAGGGAGGAAGAGACTGAACATAAACTGTGCACCTATGGATGAGGACAATGGGGGAGGGGAAGGGGGAGGAGGGTGGGTGAGGAACCTGGTGGAGGGGGGAAGAAATGAGGTACCTTTGTAACAATATGAACAATAAAGATTGATTTTTTTAAAAGAAGTTTGTTTAAAAATTTTGGCTCTCAAAAGAAATTTCAATTTTTGATATTTGGCTCTGTTGACTAATGAGTTTGCCGACCACTGGGCTATATAATTTAATTCTATTTAGGGAATGGAGAAGGAAGAAGAGAATGAAGTTTGGCTGAAGATGAAAGGGGTACTATTTGTCTATTTTCAGTAACAGCTTATTTTCAGTATTCTTTTGTATTAGTATCCACTTTTGTTAAACAATCATATACTTTACAAAGTATTCCTCCTAATATTTCCAGTAACTACCTGGCACCATACATACAATAGTTACTGCAATATTATTGACTATATTCCTTATGCTGAACTTTATATCCTCATGACTATAACTGCTAATTTACACTTCTTAATCCCTTTATCTTTTCACTCGGTCTCTTAAAACTCCTCCCCTTATGGCAACAACCAGTCTGTTCTCTGAATTTGATTCAGTGTTCTTTGATCTTTAGATTCCGCATACAAGTGATGTCGTATGGTATTTGTCTTTCTCTTACTGAGCATAATTTCACCCATGCTGTCACAAATGGTAAGATTTCATTCTTTTTATAACTGAGTAACATACCATGGTATATCCATACCACACCTTTTTTCTTTTTTCTTTTTTTTTCACTCATCTATTGATGGGCACTTGGGTTGCTTCCATAGTTTGGCAATTGTAAATAATGCTGCAATGTACACAGAAGTGCATATATTCTTTCAAATTATTGTTTTGAGATTCTTAAGATAGATACAATGTGGTACCATCTCACACCTCTCAAAATGGTTATCATCAACAAATCAACAAACAAGTGCTGGTGAGGATATGGAGAAAAAAGGAACCCTCATGCACTACTGGTGGGAATGCACACTAGTTCAGCCACTGTGGAGAACAATATGCAGTTTCCTTAAAAAACTAAAAGTGGATCTCCCATTTGACCCAGTGATCCCTAATCAGAAAGGATATATGCACCCCTGTGTTCATAGCAGCACAATTTATAATAGATTTAAGTTTAAAATTTTTGGCTCTCAAAAGAAATTTGAAGAACCTCCATACTACAGTCCCACCAACAGTGTGCACAAGGACTTCCCTTCTCCACATGCTCACCAACACTATTTATTTGTGGATTTACTAATGATGGGCATTCCGACATGTGTGAGGTTATAATTTGAATCTTTCTATTAGTGTCATTGAGCTAATAGAAAGATACAAATTATATGTCTATGTCTTTTCACATGTCTATTGGTCATCTGTATGTTCTCCTTGGAGAAGTTTCTATTCATGTCTTCTGCCTATTTTTTAATTGGATTATTTTGTGTATGTGAGCATTTTTAATAAATTTTGGACATTAACCCCTCATCGGATGTATCATCATGTATATGTTTTCCCATCAATTGGGTTGTCCTTTCACTTTGTTGATGGTTTCCTTTGCTGTGTAGAGACATTTTAGTTTGATGTAGTCCCATTGGTTATTTTTTCTTTTTTTCCAAAAGGGGCTAGTTTAAAAAAAAAAAGAAGAAGAGAGCATATACAGGTGAAACAATATGGACAGAGAATAGATGTATACCAATGGGGTCAAGGACTTTTCCAAGAAAAAAGATACTTAGGAACCTGTAAAAGGTTTTACACCATATTGTGAAATGTAACCCTATCCTGTACTTCCCTGAAAAGTCATGCATAAAATTTCTCCTGTATTTTAGGGTATGTATGGGGGGAGGGGGAGGATGGTAAGATATGTACACAGATAATAATTTAATATTTTTTTCAAAAAAGGACAGCCAAGACCGGTTTGGCTCAGTGGATAGAGCGTCAGCCTGTGGACTGAAGGGTCCCAGGTTCGATTCCGGTCAAGGGCATGTACCTGGGTTGCAGGCACATCCCCAGTAGGAGGTGTGCCGGAGGCAGATGATGGATGATTCTCTCTCATCGATGTTTCTAACTCTCTGTTCCTCTCCTTTCCTCTCTGTAAAAAATCAATAAAATAAAAATAAATAAAAATTAAAATTAAAAAAAAAAAAGAATTTCCACTGTATTTGGGGGACTTTTGTTGTTGTTGGAGGATGTGTCCCAGTGGCATATAAGAAGGCACATTGACTTCTATTTTAAACCATAATAAAGCATCACGGTCCAGAATTATCTTTCCACTTTTAAATGATGAAAAACTGGACAAAAATAAAGGAACAGCAATGTTCAGACATTAGAGAACAAAAAGTGCAAGGCAATATCCCTGAGGGGAAAAAAAGAAAAACAAAGGAAAAAGACTTAAGACATTCATGGCAGCTTATTGTCTGGTGTTTCTAGGCCTCAGCATAAGAAAGAATCCAAAGAGTTTCCTTGAGTTCAAAGAAAAAGTTTAGAGTATTGGCAACTAGAATTACCGTATTTTTCGGACCATAAGACGCTCCGGACCATAAGACGCACCAGTTTTTAGAGAAGGGAAATGAAGAAAAAAAGATTCTGAAACAAATAGTGTCCTAAAATATTTTATGTGCATTAAAACCCAACATCACAGTCATAAACACATGTAATCAACCCTGTAAAGTAAACAGCAGCATTTAGAACCATTTTAGAGCCGGGCAAGCACACAGAGACCACACAGAGCCGGGCAAGTAAAAAAACTTTTTTTTTTAAGTATATGTGTAGGCTATATTTGGACCATAAGACGCAGGGACTTTTTCCCCCCACTTCTGGGGGAAAAAAAGTGCGTCTTATGGTCCGAAAAATACGGTAATAGGGCACAGTACCAGAGAGAAGTAAGCCACACAGATAAACCTGTTAACCGAGCGGGACCTATAAATACGTCAAACATAAACACTATCAGGAACGGGTAGGACATATGAATACGTCCTTGAAATATATGTTGCGCCCTGAGAGGGACAGTATATATTTTTTGTAATCTTTTTTTAAAATATATTTTATTGATTTTCTTACAGAGAGGAAGGGAGAGAGATAGAGAGCTAGAAACATCGATGAGAGAGAAACCTCAACCAGCTGCCTCTTGCACACCCCCTACCGGGGATGTGCCCGCAACCAATGCACATGCCCTTGGCCGGAATCGAACCTGGGACCTTTCAGTCCACAGGCCGATGCTCTACCGCTGAGCTAAACCGACTTCGGCTATAATCTTCATAATTGTTTGTAAAATTTATAATTTTTTAATTCGATGTTTCCATTTTTTTGTTGGTATTCTTTGCTATTTGTTTATAATTTTGTATTTTCCTTTGTGCTTTATAAATAAATAAACAAAAATATATATATTTCATTTATTTTAATTAAGTATAAATAAAAATAATAATAATATAAAATTACGTCTGCTGGGTGTGACGTACTGACACGTCCTAATGAAAGAGTATGCACCCGTTGTGTGTTGCGTAATTAAAAAGGGAACTCCCCAGTTAACAGGTTAAGAGAGCTCCATAGATGTGTAGAGAGTCTGATGTAGAGAAAGGCTTTCACTAACCACTCCAAAGCTCTAGATACCTTTCTATCCCACCTAGATAGAATCTATTGAGCAGAAGTCTATATAGAACCTGGCAGTACTGAAGAATGTATATCTTTGTTTTATACATGGAAACATTAGGGTTTAAAGCTAGTGTTGAAAGAGGACAGGATTCTCATCAATTTTTTCTAATCAATTCTTATTTTCTACTTCTAAACTGTATTCCATAGTATATATTACATGATTGTTATAAAATTCTGTCCATTATTAAGACATAACCAAGGTAATGTCTCCTTCCTGTTGACAAGTTGTCAGAACTTTAACATCCTAGTTCTAGCAGCTGTGACTACAGCTGAGTACCTACCAGTAGCATTAGTGTTTACGAGATGATCTGTAATTAATAATAACAAAGTCTAAAAATGAACTCTTAATTTTATTACTGCTCCATCTTAAAGGCCTGCCACTCCTGCAACTTGTCAGTAGTATACTCTCATCACAACTAAAATCCTCCATTCCCAGTAATAACATGGTGCTCCTCAAAAATGAGTCTATTTTTGGTAACATGTAGCCTTAACTAGAAATGTCAATACTTACTTGATAACCAGCTTGATTGTATGACTCTAAAATTAAGGGGAATCTATGCTGTAACTTAATAATTGTTACTAATTATAGGAAACTAGAGGCTCAGTGCACAAAATTCGTGCGGAGCAGGGAGGGGTATCCCTCTGCCCAGCCTGCACCTTCTCCAATCTGGGACCCCTCGAGGGATATGCCACTACCTGTTTAGGCCCAATCCCTCTCTCACAATCCAGAACTGCTGGCTCCCAACTGCTTGCCTGCCTGCCTTCCTGATTGCCCCTAATAGCTTCTGACTGCCAGCCTGATCACTCCCTAACCACTCCCATACCAGCCTGATTTATGTCTAACTGTTCCCCTGTCAGCCTGTTTGCCCCCAACTTCCCTCCTCTGCCAGCCTGGTCACCACTAACTGCCCTTCGCTGAAGGGTTGATTGCCCCCAACTGCCCTTCCTTGCAGGCCTGGTCCCTCCCAACAGCCCTCTCCTGCTGGCCATCTTGTGTCCACATGGGGGCAGGATCTTTGACCACATGGAGGCAGCCATCTTGTGTGTTAGAGTGATGGTCAATCTTCATGTTACTCTTTTATTAGATAGAATAGAGGCCTGGTGCATGGGTGGGGGCCAGCTGGTTTGCCCTGAAGGGTGCCCCGGATAAGGGTGGGGATTACCTTGGGGCTTGGGGTGCCTGGGCGAAGGTCTACAATTGAAACTTTGTAGCCTGGAGCAGAGCCAAGCCTTCTGCTCACTCCCTGATGGCAGCCATTTCTGTTGGAATTTATGTATCTTCTATAATTGAAACTTTGTAGCCTGGAGTGAAGGCCTGAGCTGGCCAGGGATGCAGAAGCTTGGCTTCCTCCATCTCCCAGGGCAACCTTAGCCTCTTGCTCTTCCAGCTCCGTGGCTGCCTCCATTTTTGTTGGAATTAATTTACCTTCTATAATTGAAACTCTATACCCTTAAGTGGAGGCCTGGGCCTGCCAGGATGTGGGGAAAGCTTGGCTTACTCCATTGCCAGGAAAACCCAAGCCTCCCTTCTGCTCTCTGTGGCCACAGCCATCTTGATTGAGGTTAATTTGCATACTTGCTCTGATTGGCTGGTGGGCGTGGCTTGTGGGTGTAGCAGTGATGGTTAATTTGCATATTACTCCTTTATTAGATAGGATTATAGAAATCAATTCCCTCAATAGAGGTTAATAACACTGATGCTTAAATGAATGGAAACTTACGTGATTCAGTTGCAGAAACCTCCTTGAAGTCTTCAGCTGAGGCACTTCCTATAAATTCTGAAATAACAATGAATTTGTTATTTCAAATATAAATTATATATATATACAATTGACTTTAAATGTTATAGTTTTTTATTTTAATAATTAATTCAAAAGAAAATATTCTAAGAAAAACAATAGAGCTAAAACATGCAGATCCTTCCAATTGAGTAACAATGGTAATATCTGAAAGAATATGTATAACTGAGTGATGTGAAATCACTATTTTTTTACATAACTTGTTTTTCATCTTATATTCTCTTATTGTTACCATCATCTAATCCCTCTTCCTTTCATATAAATCACCAAGTTTTGTCTATTTTACCAGGCACATATTTCTCAAATATTACCCTTCTTTTCCACTTGTGCTTCAACATAGGCACTTATTACACATTTAAGATACAGTAATAACTTCTCTTTCCAATTCCCAGGTCTTTAATCCAGCTTCTACCATGTAGCCAGAATAATATTTAAAATTAAATATTAGGTCTAGTAATAATTAATGTCGTTTTCTAATACTTTTTTAAATCGAATTTATTTAAACAATACAACAAAATTTAATCAACAATATAGTTGCCGTTGTTTTCTACTACTTGTGCCCAACGCTCAGGAAGCATTTTAATCCCTCTGTTGTAAAATTCTTGTGATTTTGATGCAAAAAATTCGGTCAATGCATTTTTGAGGCATTCTTCATTATTAAATTTTTTTCCAAGAAGAAAGTTTTGCAAAGAACGAAACAAATGGTAATCGGAAGGGGCAATATCAGGAGAATATGCAGGTTGAGGGAGAACTTCCCATTCCAACTGGCCCAGTTTTTCAGCAGTGATTCTTGCAGTATGCGGCCGTGCATTATCGTGGTGAAGAATTACGCCCTTCCGATTAATCAGCGCGGGTTCTTTTTCTCTTAAAGCTTGAGCTAACCTTTCCAATTGGGCACTATACACTGCACTTCTAATGGTTTGGTTAGATGGTAAAAGTTCATAATGAAGAATTCCTTTAAAATTCCACCAAACACACAACATCACTTTTTTCGCATGCAAGTCAGGTTTTGGCGTGGGCTGTGGAGCCTCATTTTTGTCCAACCATTGAGGCCGCCTTTTCAAATTAACATACAGCACCCATTCTTCATCTCCGGTAACAATTTGCTCTAAAAATGGCAAACGGTTTTGACGAGAGAGGAGCGAACTGCAAATTGTGACTCTTTGATTATGGTTGTTGTCGGTCAACTCATGAGGAACCCATTTTCCAAACTTTTGGACTTTGCCAAGTGCACGCAATTGATTGGAAATTGTTTTTTGTGAACAATTTAAAGTTGTCGCAAGCTCTTGTTGGGTAATTTGAGGATTTTGCACCAAAAGAGCTTGAAGAGCTTCTTGATCAAAATTGGACACACGGCCTCGACCACTCTTGTCATCTAACAAAAAATTTCCCTCGCGAAATTTCTCAAACCAACACTGGCATTTTCTGGCGCTAACTGCATCTTGACTAAGAGCACTACAGATGTTTTTTGCAGCCTCACTTGCTTTTCTTCCTAATTGGATCTCGTAAGGCATGCAGTGCCGAATATGCTCTTCATCCGCCATCTTCTTAGCCCTAGTTTTGCAACAAAAACCAAACCAAACACAAACTTTTTCAAGCAAAACTTGTTAATTGCACTTCACACGTTCTGTAGATACCACATGTTTGAAGGTTATGTCAATACAAGTCAACGCCAAGCAAGATTTTAAACGAATGTTTAAAAACGACATTAATTATTACTAGACTCGATACAACAAGGTCACTTCCCTACAGAAAAAAATCTTCAATAAGTCCCTATTATCTATGTAAAACAAATTAAATAAATAAATAGATAGTCCTTAGCACAACATTCAATCCCTCTGACTAAGCTTTCTCCTACATTATTTCTAACTATTGCTTTGCAATCTAGTCTAATACCATTCCAGTTGCAATTCCTCATTCATGCTGTTTGTTTATATTATATCTTCTTAAAGTACCAAATAGCTCCCTTCTTCATTTAACTAAGTGTTATTCATGTTTTAAGGTTGCTTAAATCTTCCTCTCAAATTGAACAAATTGACTCCTTTCTATAGACTCACTGCATATGATATAAACAATTATCATGCATTTCATTAAAAAAATATTATATGCTTGTGCCCTAAGAAGTTGTGGGTTTTATGGAAGCAACAATCAAATTGTATTCATTTTATACACTCCTAGAATTTGCAATATAGTAAGAATTTTTATTGAAAATATAAAACTATTTTTTCAAATTCACTATTAAATATCTTTTTAATTAAATATATTGAGGTGCCCTAGCCAGTTTGGCTCAGGGTATAGAGCATTGTCAGCCCACGGACTGAAAGGTTCAATTTTGGTCAAGGGCACATACTTTGGTTGCAGGTTCCCTGGCCCTGGTTAGGGTGCATGCAGAAAGCAACCAATTCATGTGTCTCTCTCTCATCGATGTTTCTCTCTGTCTCTCCCTCTCCCTTCCACTCACTTTTAAAAACTCAATGGAAAAATATCCTTGGATGAGGATTAACAAAAAAAAAATTTTTTTAATGTTTTGAGGTGACATTGGTTAATAAAATGTTACAGGTTTTAAGTGTACAATTTTATGATACATCATCTGTGTATTTTACTACTTGTTTACACAAAGTCAAAACTATTTCCATCTCCATATATTTGACTCCCTTTACCCTTTACTACCTCTCCTCCTTTTCCTCTAGTAACATCTTTTGAAATTTACTATTATATAATTTTATGGCTATGAATTTTTAAACTATAAATCTCAAAAAGTTAATGTATTTAGGGAAACCTCATAAAGGCAACCATATATAAAAGATCACCTTCAATTTTCTGCTGTACATTTTCATAACTTAGCACTGCTTCTGGTGGACTTTCAATTTCCCTGTTAAAATGTCAAAAAATAAAATATTTATTATCAAAGAATAAGATTATTAAATAAGAACTAGAATATATATAGTTTGTAAAATAAAATTTAAGATGTTCTTTAACTTTTATTCACAGACAATAAAGTAAATGATTAGCAAATAAATAGGTCAAACTATGTAATTTTTTAAATTCTATAAATATACCAACAATATTAACAACAAAAATAGCAAAAGTGAATTGGGTAGAAGCAAGACAATTTTTTTGTCAATTATTAGTAATGGTATATGCATTAAAAGTACAAGTTTAAAGTCAAAATACTTTGCTCAAAACATTTTACCCATTTATTATGTGACCTTGTGTACTTAAGTTACTTAGCCTCTCTGAGCTTTAGTTTCTTCATCTATTAAAAGCAAAATACTAGAGTACCTATTGCATAAAGCATTTGTAAGGATCAAAGGTAAATATAAAATTACAAGGAAAATACCTAGCAAACATCAGATAATTATATTTCAGGTATTAATATTAATATATGATTAGAAACTAATTTTGTGCCTCACAATAGATAGCTCAATGGAATATATCTGAGCCTCTTAATCAAGGCTCTATTATGCAATTTCTATTGGAGCCAAATCATGTACCACTCCCTTTATTCACTTAAGGATAGTCAGTGATAAATGGAGCTATCAATAAAGTAATTGCATAATAAATAGTAACCCTTCCCAATTACAGATACTTTCTATTTTAACACTATAAAATTAAAAGGTTTGGTATATGTTTAATGCAAAATAAGTTATTTATAATTTTCAATTTTTACTTAGATAAATTACTATACCAAATGTGATTAAAGATAACAGAATAATAAAGAAATAAATGAAAAATATTCCATGGAATGAAATAATTAATATTGTTAAAATGTCCATACTATCCCAAGTGATCTACAGATCCAATATAATCGCTATCAAAATTCCAATGGCACTTTTCACAGAAATAGAATGCAGTCTGGTATAGCCACTGTGGAAAAGAATATGGAGTTTCTTCAAAAAATTAAAAATTGAACTGCCTCTTGACCCAGTGATTCCAACTCTAGGAATATATCCTAAGAATCAAAAAAAAAAAAAACAATTCAAAAATATATAAGCACTCTTATACTCATTTCAGGTTTATTTACGATAGCCAAGATCTGGGAACAGCCCAAGTTATCTATCAGCAGATGAGTGGATAAAAAAAGCTATGGGACATTTATACAATGGAATATTATGTAGCTATGAAAAGAAGAATATCTTACTTTTTGTAATGGCATGAATGGACCTGTAGATTATTATGCTAAATGAAATAAGCCAGTCAGAGAAAGACAAATCTCACATGATTTCACTTATAAGTGGGATCTAACAAAATAAACTGACAAAATAGAAACTGAGGAATGGATATATGGAACTGATAGCTGATAGAAAGGAGGGTAAGTGGGGGACTGGATGAAAGAAGGTGAAAAGAATAGCCAAAAAACACATATGTATAACCCACAGACACAGACAACAGTGTGGTGATGGCCAGAGGGAGGGGAGCAGAGGATGGGTAGAGCTGAGCAAAGGAGAGAAAAATGAGGACATCTGAAATAGTGTCAACAATAAAAATTAAGTGTTTTTTTAAAAAGAGAAAGAATCTTAAAATTCATATGGAACCATAAAAGAGCCTGAACAGCCAATTCTTCAGAAAACTTAAAAAAAAAAAAAAGTGTTTTAAAAAGAACAGCAAGAAAGCTGGAGGAATCTTACTTCTTGATTTCAAATTATAGTAATTAATGCATTGTTGTATTGGCATAAAAAATACATACAGATAGCCCTCATGCGTGCAGTCAATTCATCTTTGACAAGGATGCCAAAGATACACAATGGGGAAAGGATAGTCTCTTCAATAAATGGTGCTGGGAAAACAGAATATGTATAGGTAAAAGAATTTTAAATAGGACCATCATCTTACACCACACACAAAATGAACTCATAATGGATTAAAGGCTTAAGTGTAAGACCTGAACTTATAAAACTCCTAGAAGAAAACATGGGAGGAAAACTACTTGAAATTGGTATTGGCAATGATACTTTGGTTATTAAACCAAAATCACAGCCAACAAGAGCAAAAATAAACAAATACAATTGCATCAAATATGAAAGTTTCTGCACTGTGAAGGAAATAGCAACAAAATGAAAAAGAAAGCTACAGAAAAGGAGAAAATATCTGTAAACTATATACCTAATAAGAAATTAATATCCAAAATATATGAGCAGCTCATACAAATCAATAGCAAAAACTAAATGACCCAAATTTTAAAATCGCAAAGAGATAGACAAATGAATAGACATTTTCTACAGAAGATATACAAATGGCCAACAGATTCATAAAAAGGTACTCAACATCACTAATCATCAGGGAAACACAAATCAAAACCACAATGAGATAGCACCTCATACTTGTGAGGGTGACTATTATCAAAAAGACAATAGATAAGTGTTGGTAAGAATGTAGAGACAGCTGAGACTGGTTTGGCTCAGTGGATAGAGCATCAGCCTGTGGACTGAAAGGTCACAGGTTCAATTCCAGTCAAGGGCATGTACCTTGGTTGTGGGCACATCCCCAGTAGGGGGTGTGCAAGAGGCACCTGATTGATGATTCTCTCTCATCGATGTTTCTAACTCTCTATCCCTCTCTCTTCCCCTCTGTAAAAAAAAAATCAATAAAATATATATTTTTAAAAAGAATGTAGAGACAGGGAACACTTATACACTGCTATTGATAATGTAAATTGATATAACCATTTTGTATAACAGTAGGTTTCAAAACATTTTTTTTAAACTACCACCATAAGATCCAGCAATCCCATTTCCAAAAAAAAAATCTATCTTCAAAGAGATATCTTGTTTACTGCAATATTAAAACTGCCAAGATATGGAAACAACCTAACAATGGATAAGGAAATGTGGCAAATATATACAATAAAATTTATTCATCCATAAACAAAAGGAAATGTTGTTATTTGTCACAACATGGATAAACCCAGCGGATATTATGCTAAGTGAAATAAGCCAGACAGAGAAAGTAAATGATCTCACTTATATGTGAAACATGAAAAAGTCAGACTTTTAGAACCAGAGAGTACAATAGTGGTTTCCAAGGATTGAGGCATTGGGGAAATTCAGAAATGTTGTTTAATGGATAGAAACTTTCAGTTATAAGTTGAATAAATTTGAGAGATCTTATGTACATCAGTAGTTAATAATGCTATTATTGTATTATATACTTAAAATTTGCTAAGAAATTTTCTATTCAAACTATTAAATTTGAATACTATTAAATAGTTTGAATACTATTAAACTATTAAATAGTTTGAATTTCTACCAATTCAAACTATTAAAATTTTCAAATAGGTACAAACTGACTAGACCTTCTGATTTGACTTAGTTCTACAGATAGTATATCTAAAACGTTATCTTACATTCATTACTACTTAATACCCACTCTTGTTTTTAATTCTATTAACTCATATTTTACTTACTTGGGCTTAGAGAGCAAGACTTTTGAGGGGTGTTTAGTAGATCTTTTAAGTCGATTTTTCATTTCTTCAAGTTTTTGCACTTGCTTAACTATCTGTGCAATGCTTAAAGTGATTGCTTTATCAGGTACTGGAAACTCTCTTTCTGAAAAACTTTGATCTTTACTTATCTAAAACAACAAAATTAACAAAGTATTTAGGAAATGACACATTTTGTCCCCTTACCTCAAAGAAATATCATTGTTTCATTTATTGTATCTAAATAACTTTATATTATTCTTATCCATAGCTATAATCAAATACAAATATTTTACAAAATACTGATATGGGCAAATACCTAGCAACATAATAACAGCTAAGTGTTGACTTTTATATGTCAAAACTCAAATCCAATATTCTTATTATTATTTTAACATTTAAGAATTTTAAGCAAGTGCAATAACAATTGTAGCAGCATTAAATGCAATTCAAATTATTTACAAGAAATTTTAAAGTAATAACTTCCTCAAAATCCATTCTAAGAATACTATTATTATGATAAACTATGGAAAGACACAATAATTTGTTGTCAAATGCTAATATTTTCTACTACTAACTCTGATGGTTTTAGGCTCTATAGCAGCAGGGTCCGGTAGCAGGGTTGCCTAAGACCATCAGAAAACACTAATATTTACATTATGATTCATTAACAGTAGCAAAATCACAGTTATGGAGTAGCAATAAAAATAATTTTATGGTTGGGGGTTACCATAACATGAGGAACTGTATTAAAGGGTCGCAGCATTAGAAAGGTTGAAAACCACTTGCTAAAGTGTGACCAAAAGTGGGGCCAGAGATAAAGATGGACAGAGATTTTCAGAGATAAGAAGGTAAAGAAACTGAGAAACCAGTTTAGGATGGGTCTCACACACTGACACAAAGTGTATAAAGAAGAGAGTGAGACAACTGCATGAAAAAAAAAAAAATAGGATAAAAAAAGGTTGATACAAAAAAAGAAGAAAAAAGATAAGCTGCATTACCCAAATTGCAAAGAAGTACCGATTTTATAAAAGGGTGAGGGGAAATAGTGAACTTCACCCCAATCCTACTTCTCTGGAAAGATAATGACCAATCTACCATACTCAAAGAACAATTACCAATACTCTTCCAGTGTCAGCATATCTAAAGCAAAGAGTGCAAGATCATAAAAGTTTACTTTGGGGCCAAAGGTAAAATAATTTAAAAAATTAAAAAATAAAAAAAAATTAAAACTGCTAGGATTCCATGTCTAACTTTAATATTTAATTTATATTCCAAATAAATAAAGTATACTCTTTAAAGTGTCTGGGCTTCAAGAGTGTTTAATTGGGCTGAGCCACAAACATATCCAAGGAAAAACTAAAATAATTCCATGAATCACTAAAGCTATCCTGGAAATCATTTTGCTATATAAACAAATTACATAAAGTCTTTTCCAAAATATTTTAATAGAATTTAAAACCCTTAAGAACAGACACCAATAGTTTCCAAAAGGTACTAAAGCACCTGAAAATCAAAAAGTAAAAAAAAAGTCATTAAAATAACATTAAATTTTTAAAAATACAAATATATAATTTAATAGTAAGCATATATATTATGCATGATTATTTAAATAGAGGATAATTTTTAACTTGATAAGTTTTCTCTAGTCACTTATTATTTTATATAAATTAGGGAAAGAATAATAATTAAATTTCTGTTGTCCAGCCGGGACCGGATAGAGCTCAATGGATAGAGCATCCGCTTGGGGGCTGAAGGGCTCCAGGTTCGATTCCGGTCAAGGGCATGTACCTTAGTTGCGGGCATATCCCCAGTAGGGGGTGTGCAAGAGGCAGCTGATCGATGACTCTCTCTCATTGATGTTTCTCTCTATCTCTCTCCCTTTCTCTCTGTACAAAAATCAATAAAATATATTTTTTAAAAATTTCTATTGTCCAATTTTAGATGAAAGAATGTACCAAACTCGGAGTATACCAGATATATACAGGAATGTAGTGCATAAACCACTGAGACATTTGTATCTATCCAATCATTATTTCTCTATGTAAATCAACATTATCATTAATGGTTACTCAAAAAAATTTAACTTATACTTCAAATTGGTTTATAAATGAGATAAAATATTAATTTAATTAACAATTAAGAAATTTTTTACTTACCTCTTCCATTTGATTGACCTGTCGCTGAAACCACTTTTTTTTTTAAAGGAACAGAAAACAAATAATTATTGACAAGTTAAATTTCTGCAGTAAAATAAATGGGTATGTGTGTATGCATGTGTGTGTGTGTCTGTGTGTGTGAGTGTGTGTGTATGTGTGTGAGAAAGAGAGAGAGTGAAAAGAGAGAATTTTCATATATCTAAAATTAGTACTGAGCCAAACATCATTTATCCTAAGACTCAGAAGAGGGTTAGTGAAGCATACAATTGAAATATAAAATTTTTAAATATATATAGCAGCAACTAAAAAAATTTTACTACCTCAAACCTTAGAAACTTCATTTACATATATTTCTGTATTTAATTTTAGTAAACTTAAACTGCATATTTTGAACATACCTTAAAAAGAGATTCCAAAATCTGGAAAATAAAGTTGCAATTAAACATTTTAAAATAAAATTCTTCACGATGTATGATAAAACATTTCATTCAAGTCTTGCAATTTTCAATCCCAAAATATACAAATTATTAAAACATAAATCTATAATCCAAAATAACAACATTTTAATATTTATAGAAATATTTTAATACAACTTGCATAGACAACTTAGTTTTAGCAAAATATTTTCATTTTTTAGATCTATATTAAAAGAGATCCCAAAATAATTTACATATATGATTTTATATTTTTGAATTTAGGTTTAGAAAATAAAATTTAAATTCATCTCAAAAAAGCATTATTTATTCACATAGAAGAGAGTACAATAATGAAAAGCAAGCATTACCTTACCAAACATTACCTCTTCAATATATTTTTTTCTGCTAAAGGGCCTAAAAATAAAAATATAAAATACTACTACTACTAAATACTTTTCAAAGAAAATGCAAAGGTCTCATATAGGAGCTTATGAGAAACTAAATATACAAAACCAGTCACACAGTTTAAAATGTCAATATTTACTACTTAGAAAATGAACTGCTAAAATGATAACACTTACCACACGCACACACACACACACACACACACACACTATCAGAGATTAAAAAATTTTTTGACATAAACTATTAAAGAAAAATATTACTACATGCATTCAGACAGAAGAAATGTTACTTAACAACAACAACAAAAATCAGGATAGCTTAAAGTTTCCCTTCTGAAACACTAACTATAGATCAATAGTCAAAAAAGTGTGAACCCAAGACCTAAACAACCATCCAGATTTGTTAGTAATGCAAATTCTCAGGCCTCATTTCAGCCTACTAAATCAAAAACTTTGAGAGTAAGGCCAGCAATATGTGTATAAACCAGCCCCTCAGTAGATTCCTTTACATGCTAACATTTGATAATCATATCAATATGGTCATAACTTTAATATTTAAAAAATTTCCAAACTGACTTATGAATCAATGAATATTGTGCTATATATAAAAGGCACACCTTAGCCCAGTCTGTGTTGCTCAGTGGTTGATGAGCCAGGAGGTCATGATTCAATTCCCAGTCAGGGCACATGCTTCAGGCTCAATCCCAGTGTGCAGGAGGCAGCCAATGAATGGTTCTCACCCATCACTGATTTTTTTTTCTCTCTCTCTCTCCCTTCCTCTCTGAATTCAATAATAAAAATCTATTTTTAAGGCCGAAACCGGTTTGGCTCAGTGGATAGAGCGTCGGTCTGCAGACTGAAAGGTCCCGGGTTCGATTCCAGTCAAGGGCATGTACCTTGGTTGCAGGCACATCCCCGGTAGGGGGTGTGCAAGAGGCAGTTGGTCGATGTTTCTCTTTCACCGACGTTTCTAGCTCTCTATCTCTCTCCCTTCCTCTCTGTAAAAAAATCAATAAAATATATATATTTTTTAATCTATTTTTAAAAGACACACCTTAAATGCAGTGATTCAAAAAGTTAAAAATAAGATGATAGACAAATATTTATCACACAAAAAAATGAAATTACTAAGAAAGTAGAATATGCAACCTCAAAACAAAATATTCAACCAAAACAGCATTTCTTTGGACAAATAAGGATGCTCTATAATGTTAAAACTCACATTCCATAATGAATATACCACATTTAGGAGTATCTATATACCAAACAACATAATCACCTATATAAAACAATTTGACAGGTTTAGTGGACAAAAATAAATTATGATGAGAGGGTAGGGCGGGGTGAGGGGGCAGGGCGGGGTGAGAGAGCAGGTGGGGTGAGAGGGCAGGTGAGGTGAGAGGGCAGGGTGGGGCGGGTCCAGCTCCAGATAACTGGACCCTAGGCCTAACCCAACCAATCAGGTCAGCCAAGGTAGCAGCACCACCCTCCCTATAAAACCCATTGATATGTTAAGTTCTTTCTCTTTCTCGCCATGCCCTCGTTGGTGTAAGTGGGACTGAGCTCGGACTAGTCGGAAATAAATACAGGCTTTCTGCAATTGCATCGAATTCGGCTCCCTAGTAGTCTTTGGGGTTTATGACACTTGGGCATTACAGATGGGGGCCTTGTCCGCGATCTCCAAGACTGAGGGACTCTGAATCCGGAGAGCCGGTCTGGTCGCGGTAAAAGTGTGTGAAGGGATCCCTGTGGGAAGTGCCCGAGAGGTCTAGCAGACGCGCTATTGAAGGCCATGGGCCGGAGAGATCAAAAGACGTTTTGATCCTCCTTTAGGAGGGACATAGAATTCCCTCTCAGGGCGAGGTAGTAGGCGTGAGGCCGTCGTTTAGTTTTAGGTGCCGCTTCCACAGAGTTGGAAGGCTGTTCTTGGGGGGCCCCCCCGTCTGTTCCTGTGTTCTTTGTTTGTTTGTTTGTTTGTTTGTTTGTATGTGTGTTTGTATAGGAAAAGGTTTCAGTTTGCTCTTGTTTGTAAATTTGCTATAAAACTAACTGAATGTATTGAATTGTTATAATACTGAAAATGTTGATGTGGGGAGTTCTTCTCCTGGTGGCTGTTGTAATTTTATGTTATTTTATGGACTCACTGTATGGATGTTATGGGACAGACTCAGATTACTCCTTTAAGCATGTGATTAATCATTTTCAGGAAGTAGAAGAAAGAGCTAACGATTTTAGTATGGAGGTCTGGAAGAACGAATGGCAGGCTTGTTGTTCAAGTGAGTGGCCAGCTTTCAATGTCGGATGGCCACCAGAGGGAACATTCAATCTCCCTACCATTCGCCGGGTTCGGAGTGTCGTCTCTCATCCCAAGACAGGTTACTCCGATCAGCTCCCATACACTATAATGTGCAGGACCTTGTGGAGATCCCACCCTTTTGGCTTAAGCCCTCCGTGGCTCCGCGCCCCTCGGAGCCAGAACCTATTTTTGCCTTACAGGGAATGGAGAGGACAGAGAAGAAAATCACCCTGCCATCAGCTCCCCCCTACTCTGTCTTGCAGGGGGGAACTGAAGAAGAATTAATTTTTCCTCCCCCATATCAGTTCCCTAGGGTGCTGGAGGAGGGACCTGACCCTTCCCCATTAAGGGGAACAGACGCCACGAGGAGAGCGGGAAGCCTGCCCATACCAGACAAAGAGCCCAGAGGGAACAATCCGCCTTCGTCGCAGACTCCACTGTTAAGACTTTACCCCTGCAAGCCACTGGTCCCCCAGATGAGAGGGGCGATCAGCCCCATCACTACTGACCTTTTGCCACTAGTGACCTTTATCATTGGAAAGCTCAAAATCCTGAGTTTTCTGAGAAGCCAGCAGGACTTATTAATCTGTTGGATTCTATCATTTTTACCCATCAGCCAACCTGGGACGACTGCCAGCAGCTCTTGCAGGTCCTGTTCACCACCGAGGAGAGGGAGAGGATCCTTAATGAGGCCCGGAAGCTGGTTCCAGGCGTGGATGGGAATCCTACCACCAACCAGGCTCAGATAGATACTTCTTTTCCTCTGACTAGGCCTGAATGGGATGTCAGCACAGCAGAAGGTAAGGAGAGGCTCCGGGTCTACCGCCAGGTTCTAATGGGGGGTCTCCGGGCGGCTGCTAGAAAGCCGACTAATCTGGCTAAGGTAGGGAGTATACAGCAGGAGAAATATGAATCTCCAGCAGCCTTTTTAGAGCGGATCATGGAGGCATTCCGCACCTGTTAAGACTTTACCCCTGCAAGCCACTGGTCCCCCAGATGAGAGGGGCAATCAGCCCCATCACTACTGGCCTTTTGCCCCATGAATCCAGAGGCTCCTGAGAGTAAGGCAGCTGTTATTGTAGCCTTTGTAAACCAATCTGCTGCAGACATTAGGAGAAAATTGCAAAGAATAGATAGACTGGGAGAGAAGAGTCTGCAGGACTTGCTGGTGGTGGCTGAAAAGGTGTACAATAACTGGGAGCCCCCTGAAGATAAACAGGCTCGCAGGCAGACCCGAGACCTGGCTAGGATCCTGTGGGCCACCACTATGGACTCCCCTGAGAAACGGGACCTCCGCCTCCAACAGCTTGCAAACAATCAAAAGAAGGGTAAGGAGACCTCTGGGGAAGGGAAGTGGAAACTGTAGAAGGATCAATGTGCATACTGCAAGAAGATAGGGCATTGGGCTCAAGAATGTCCTAAGAGAGGCAGTGGGAAGGGGAGCAAGACAGACCGAGTAAAGGTCTTGGGGCTTGATGAACTAAGTGTTTAGGGGAGCCAGGATTCAGACCCCCTCCCCAAGCCCAGGGTAACTCTTAGAGTGGAGGAGACCCCTGTGGACTTCCTTGTTGACACCAGAGCGCAGCATTCGGTCCTTTGCACTCCACAAGGAAAACTAACTAGCAAAAAGTCCTGGGTGCAAGGGGCAACTGGTATGAACCAGTATTCATGGACTACCCGAAGAACAGTGGATTTAGGGATGGGCCGGGTAACCCACTCCTTCATGGTAATACCAGAATGCCCCTACCCACTGTTAGGACGGGACTTACTGACCAAGATTGGAGCTCAGATAACTTTCAGACAAGGGGGGCCTCAGGTCACCGATGGCGAGGGCCACCCCATCCACGTTCTGACTCTGGATGAGTACCGCCTCCACCAGGAGGCACTCCCAAGGGGGGATAACATGGATAGATGGCTACGAGAATTCCCCACAGCCTGGGCAGAGACAGGAGGGGTAGGACTAGCTGCTCACAGGACCCCAGTCCTAGTGGAGCTAAAACCAGGAGAAGGTCCGGTAAGGATCAAACAGTACCCCATGTCTCAGGAGGCCTGGGAGGGAATTCAGCTACACATCTAGAGACTGCGGAGTCTAGGGGTGCTGGTTCCCTGACAATCTGCCTGGAACACCCCCCTACTGCCGGTCAAGAAGCCTCACACAAATGATTACCGACCGGTGCAAGACCTCGAGGAAGTAAATAAAAGAGTCATGGACATACACGCAACTGTCCCCAATCCGTACACTCTCTTGAGTTCCCTGGTGCCCACCAGAATCTGGTATACTGTATTAGATTTAAAGGACGCCTTCTTCAGTCTGCCACTAGCACCCAGGAGACAACCCTTGTTTGCCTTCAAGTGGCATGATCCAGAGGAGGGCTACAGCGGACAACTCACCTGGACACGACTGCCTCAGGGGTTCAAGAATTCTCCCACCATCTTTAATAAGGCACTACACAAAGACCTGGGTGAGTACAGAAGGGAGCACCCTGGCCTCACCCTCCTACAGTACGCAGATGACATCCTGATTGCTGCCGACAAGGCCAAGGACTGTGAACAAAGAACCAGGATTTGCTAGTCACCCTGGGGGCCTTGGGGTATCAGGCATCGGAGAAGAAGGCACAGATATGCAGAGAGAGGGTAAGTTATCTGGGGTACATCTTGGAGGGCGGACAGCGGCGATTATCAGATGCCAGAAAAGAAACTGTCCTAAAGATCCCCACACCCACCTCTCGAAGAGAAGTGAGAGAATTCTTAGGATCGCCAGGCTACTGCCGTCTCTGGATTCTGGGTTTTGCTGAGATTGCCAGGCCCCTGTATGAAGCTACCAGAAAGGGGAAGACATTTGAATGGACAGAGAAATAGGAGGCTGCCTTTAATCAGTTGAAAAAGGCCCTCCTACATGCCCCGGCTCTGGGACTGCCAGACATTACAAAGCCCTTTCACCTCTTTGTAGATGAGCACAAAGGGGTAGCAAAGGGGGTTTTAACTCAAGCCTTGGGCCCCTGGAGCCATCCAGTAGCTTACTTGTCTAAGAAACTAGACCCAGTGGCTGCCGGCTGGCCACCGTGCTTGAGGATTATTGCAGCAACAGCACTCCTAGTGAAGGATGCTGACAAGCTAACTCTAGGGCAAGAAATTTGGATTACAACCCCCCATGCGGTTGAGGGAGTTTTAAAACAGCCACCTGATAGATGGATGAGCAATGCACGCATGACTCACTACCAGTGCCTCCTCCTAAATCCTCCCAGAGTGCGGTTCCGCCCCAGTGCAGCCCTCAACCCCGCAACTCTCCTGCCTGACCCCGACCTAGATGCCCCGCTACATGACTGCGCCGAGATCTTGGAACAGGTGCATGGACTCCGGAAGGACCTGACAGACCAGCCCCTCTCAGATGCAGAGGCCACATGGTTCACCGATGGAAGCAGCTTCATGAGAAATGGGCACAGGTACACAGGTGCGGCAGTAGTAACTGAGACTGACACCTTATGGGCAGAGGCTCTGCCGTCTGGAACGTCAGCCCAGCGGGCAGAACTCATCGCTCTGACAAAGGCATTGACACTAGGGGCCGGGAAACGACTCAATGTCTTTACAGATAGCCGATACGCATTTGCCACAGCTCACATCCATGGGGCAATCTATCAGGAGAGAGGGCTGTTGACTGCAGAAGGAAAGACTATAAAAAATAAATAAGAAATACTCGACTTGCTAGCTGCCTTATGGCTCCCAGCCAAGTTAGCCATCATCCACTGCCCAGGACACCAGAAAGCCAACAATCCTGTAGCCAGGGGCAACCAGAAGGCTGATCAGGTGGCCAAAGAAGTAGCCCTCACTGCAGTCCCTGCACTGGCCCTGCAATTGCCAGACCCAGGGAACCCAGTTCTGCCGAATCAGCCCAGATACTCCCGGGAAGAATTAGAGCGAATCAAAAGCCACCCCACGAACAAGGAAGTCAGAGGCTGGTGGTATGCTCCAGATGGGAAGCTCCTGCTACCAGACCAGCTTGGGATCCCGATGTTGAAACACATACACCAATCGACTCACCTAGGGTCCCCGAAACTAAAGGATTTGGTTTGGCATGCTAAGATCAAAATTCACCAACTGGACGCCAGAATTGATCAAATTGTATCAGCCTGTAAAACTTGCCAGCTTACAAATGCAAGGGCCGGGTCAAGTGGAAAAGGAACCCGGCTCAAAGGAACAAAGCCCGGGGTGCACTGGGAGATTGACTTCACTGAGGCTCCAGAGGGCGCATGAGGACATTTGGCCACGCCTACAGGCCATCTACGAGGCTGGCCCGATCCCGATGCCCCACCAGTACCGGACGGGAGACTGGGTCTTTGTCAAAAGACACCGCCGGGAGACGCTTGAACCACGTTGGAAAGGACCATACATCGTAGTGCTGACGACGCCCACCGCCCTCAAAGTGGACAGCATTGCGACCTGGGTCCACCACACCCATGTTCGGCCAGCTGACTCCTCTGTGATCCGGGAAGACTTCGCCAACCGATGGAGCATCGACCGAGACCGAGACAACCCCCTCAAGCTCAAGTTACAGCGTACTCAACCTGCCTGATACTGGAAATTTTGCTTGCGGCCAGCTGCAGGAGTCCCCATACACTGGTTCGGGGGGGAAAGACTCACTTCTGCCCTGGACACTCCTGACCCTACTGTGTAGTCTTGTGTCTCCACTGGACACATCTCGTAGACTCTCCCAAAATGTCAGATCAGGGCACCGGGAAGGAGGAACTTTATGCACCCTTCAGAAGTGCAAATGGTCCCATGATTGGGCCTGTTAAGTCTCAAGACAAGGGGGGAATGAGAGGGCGGGCGGGGTGAGAGGGCAGGGCGGGGTGAGGGGGCAGGGCGGGGTAAGAGGGCAGGCAGGATGAGGGGGCAGGGCGGGGTGAGAGAGCAGGTGGGGTGAGAGGGCAGGTGAAGTGAGAGGGCAGGGTGGGGCGGGTCCAGCTCCAGATAACTGGACCCTAGGCCTAACCCAACCAATCAGGTCAGCCAAGGTAGCAGCACCACCCTCCCTATAAAACCCATTGATATGTTAAGTTCTTTCTCTTTCTCGCCATGCCCTCGTTGGTGTAAGTGGGACTGAGCTCGGACTAGTCGGAAATAAATACAGGCTTTCTGCAATTGCATCAGATTCGGCTCCCTGGTAGCCTTTTGGGTTTATGACACTTGGGCATAACAATGACATTTTAAAAAACCAACAATGTAATAAAGTAGAACCAATGTAATAAAGTAGAATATATGAAATACATTCTGACAGGCCCAGACTATTTTCAAACAATAGAAAACATACCTTCTTTTCAAGTGTTCGCCAGGGAGGGCGGGGGGGGGGGGGGGGGGGGATATCACAGAATTAAGTTGTATATTAAGATATAAAGAAAACCAGTAAATTATATAAAGTGGCAATATTACAAACAACACTCCTTAATCACAACACAATAAAACTGGAATGTAAAAATGTAATAAAAAAGGACCTTCCAGAGAACCAAGATGACCACATAGGTAAACAACTATACTTGCTCTCATATGTACATCAAAATTACAACTAAAAGGCAGAACAACTACCATCCAGAACCACAGGAAAGCTGGCTGAGTACAAGTTCCACAAATAGAGAGATGAAGAAAGTGCATTAAGACTAGTAAGAGGTGCAAAGGTGTGGAAAGTACTGGCAGCTGGATGTGCTGCTCTTTTAATCAGGAGGGAGATACAAGCTCCTGCTTGCTCTGAACTCCATTTGTGGGCGAGACTCTGGGGGACCCAGACACACACAGGGAGAAACTGGATTATTTTGCTTCAGGACAGGAACACAAGGGCGTCTTTCTCTCAGAGGTGCTCCTAGCAATCATTGTTCCTATAAGGGGCCTGGGATGCAGAGACCCGGGGACCTCTCAGGTGCAGGGCAGACTGGCAGCCATTGCTGTTTGCTCCTCCCTGGTGATTCCCAGAAACCCCACCCAAGCTCTGCACAGAGGCTTTTGCAAATGAATACCCTGTCATCTCTACACCTAAAACCTGTCAAACTGCAGCTGGGTCAGAGAGCTCCAGAGCTTCCAAAAGAAGTCCAAAGGCCCAGCAGCACCTGCCTGCCTAATTTCACAGCTGGGCCTCATCTGGGCACTTCCAATCCCCATACAAAGAGGAAGAGTCTGCAGATTTCTCTGTATCTCCTGCTGGGCAACCCCAGACAGTATCTGACCTTCACCTCCTTGGATATCTAAGAACCAGTGCACCCAATAGTCAGAGTGAGATCATACTGGATTACAACTCTTTACAGCCATAAGAGACACACTCAAGGGGCAGATTCAGTGAGCACCAAAGACCCACTGAAGCCAGTTCTGCCCCATAAGGATGTCTCCTGTGTAGACACAGCTGGTCATCACAGCCAATTTGCCTGGAGGTTAATTCCTCTCAGGGATACCAACAGCAACCAAGGTTTAACTACAACAAGACTGTGCACAAAGGGGTGCACCAAGAGCATCCACCTCAAGTGACTGGGAAGGCTGAGCCACTGGGCCCTATAGGACACCTACCACACAAGGCCACTCCCTCAACTCAAGGATACTTAGCAGCTACTCAGTTCATGGAAACAAACACAGAAAAGCAGCCAACATGTGGAGACAAAGAAACAAGTCACAAGTGAAAGAAATAGATGAACGCAAACCACTGGTTATAGAGTTCAAAATGACAGTTATAATGTTATTCAAGAACCTTCTAGAAACCTCTGAGAAATTTAGTGAGACCCTAAAGGATATGAAAAAAGGACCAATCAGAAATTAAACATACACTGACAGAAATAAAAAAAACAATATACAGAGATCCAATAGCAGACTAGAGGATTCCAAGAATCAAGTCAAAGATTTGAAATATGAAGAATAAAAAAACACCCAACCAGAAAAAAACAAAAAGAAAAAAGAATCCAAAAATATGGAGATAGTATAAGAAGCCTTTGGGATAACTTCAAGTGTACCAACATCCGAATTATGGAGTACCAGAAGAAGAAAAAGAGGAATATATTGAAACTCTATTTGAAGAAATAATGACAGAAAACTTCCCCCACCTGGTGAAAGAAATAGTCTTATAAGTCCAGGAAATGCACAGAACCTCATACAAGAGGAATCCAACGAGGACCACAACAAGACACATCATATTTAAAATGCCAAGGGCAAAAGACAAGGAGAGAATCTTAAAAACAGCAAGAGAAAAAGTTACCTACAAGGAAGTACCCATATGACTGTCAGCTGATTTCTCAGCAGAAACTATGCAGGCCAGAAGGGAGTGGCAAGAAATATTCAAAGTGATGAACAGCAAGAACCTACAACCAAAATTGGTCTACCCAGCAAAGTTATCATTTAGAATTGCAGGTCAGATAAAGAGTATCACAAATAAGCAAAAGCTAAAGGAGTTCATCACCACCAAAGCATTATTACATGAAATGCTGAAAAGATATTCTCTAAAAGGAAGAAGAAAAAAGTGAAGATAAAAATTATGAACAACAAAGTGACAACAAATATATATCTATCAACAAGTGAACCTAAAAATCAAATGTTAAAAAAAAAAAAAAAAAAAAAAAAAAAAAAAAAAACCTGATGAACAGAACACATTGGTGAATGTAACAGAGTCAGGGGCATGGAAATGGAGCTAACTGACAATTCTCAGGGGGAAGAGGTTTGGGGGGTGCTAGAAGAGATTTTACAAATAGTTTACACCTATGGACAAGGTCAGCAGGTGGGGGAGGCCTGTAGTGGGGTGGGAACTGGGTGGAGGAGAGTTATGGGGAGGGGGCAAGAGGTACATCAGTAATAATCTGAATAAAGATTTTTTTTAAAAAAAAGGACCTTCCTTTAGGATATTACTGAACAATTCTTTTTTTTAAAATATATTTTATTGATTTTTTTTTTTACAGAGAGGAAGGGAGAGATATAGAGAGCTAGAAACGTCGATGAGAGAGAAACATCGACCAGCTGCCTCTTGCACACCCCCTACTGGGGAAGTGCCTGCAACTCAGGTGCATGCCCTTGACTGGAATCGAACCTGGGATCTTTCAGTCCACAGACCGACGCTCTACCACTGAGCCAAACCGGTTTCGGCATTACTGAACAATTCTTAAGTGAATAGGGAATAGAAATTACAGAATTTCTGAAAACTATTAATAACTAAAACAATGCATATCATAAAGTATAGCACTGATCAGTGCAAAACTCATAGCCCCAAAAATATCAACACAAAAATCAAATAAAGTAAAACTCAAAACACTAGGAAAAATAAATGAAAAGATAACATAAGGAAATAATGCAGCACACAGCCATGCATCATAGAAATATATACTTAAAAACCTATATAATTTTATTAACCAATGTCACCCCATTAAATTTAATTTTAAATAGAAAATACTAATGAAAAAAAAGCATAAACCATGGACACAGACAATACTGTAGTGAAGGCCTGGGCAGGGTAGGTGGGCAGGGCAGGCTAGAAGGGGTCAAGGAGGGAAAAGGGAACCTATTTAATACCTTCAGCAATAAAGATTAAATAATAATAATAATAATTTAAAAGCAAATATTAATGAGAAAAAGAAAAAATAAATAATAGTAATAAAACAAAATTATGGTTCTTTGGAAAAAAAAATCAAAGACACAAAAATCCCCAGATAACTAATCAGTTAATTAATAAAAGCACAAATACATTTTATGAGACTGACGCGCTGCCTACTGCGCTAAGGAGGCGGTTACACAAATACATTTTAAAAATATGCCCAGCCTGAGAAACCAAGATGGTGGCTAAGGTAAACACCTAAATGTAGCCTACAACAACAATTTTAAAATTACAACTAGAAAACAGAGTTAAAATTGTCCAGAACCTACAGAAAGCTGGCTGAGTGGAAACTCTACCAACTAGAAAAAAGGAGAAAAGGGCGCTGAGCCTCAGGAGCTGTGGAGGAGCGGAGATCCGTGTGCGTGGAAAGGGCGGGTGGCTGAATATGCTGCTGGCTTACTCACAGCACACACAGAGAGGGTGGACAGCTAACGTTAGCTTTCTCATTCGGGAGGAAAACAAAACCTCCCTATTGCACTGATAGCCATCTCCAGCAGGGGAGAAATTGGGCTGTCAGGCAGAGGGTAAAACTCGAGAGCAGCCTTCTCTCAAGAGGTACGCATGCCAACAGCCATTGCTGTGGGATTCAAACAGGGCCCTCAAAGGGTGGGGCTGATAGAAAACCAAAGTTTGTCTGCACCACCTTGAGACTCCACCCCATCCAAGCTGAGCACAGAAGCCCTCCTAACTGAGATACTGCTGATCCTCACAGCCAATTGGCTTGGAGATCAACTCTCCTCAGTGATACCAACACCAAGCAAGGCTTAACTACTAGACTGCACACACAGCCCACAAAGGGCTGCACCAAGACTGTCCACCTCAGGTAACTGGGGAAGCTGAGCTACTGGGCCCTGCTAGGACACCTAGCATGCAAAGGCACTCCCATCAACTCAGGAAAGCAGCCAAAATACAGAGACAAAGATGCAGGCCACAAATGAAGGAAATGGAGGAAAGAAAAAGAATGGATATAGAGTTCAAAACCACAGTTATAAGGTTTTTCAAGAATTTCCTAGAAAAGGCCAATAAATTAGATACCTTTGAGGATATGAAAAGGGATCAACTAGAAATTAAGCATACACTGACTGAAATAAAAATAAAAAAATAAAAAATAAAAAATAAAAAATAAATAAATTATATATATATATATATATATATATATATATATATATATATATATATATATATTATACAGAGACCTAAAAGCAGATTAGAGGATCACAATAATCAAGTCAAAGATTTAGAATACCAAGAAGCAAAAAAAAAAAAACAAAAAAAAAAACTCCACTGAAAAAGCAAAAATAGAATACAAAAAGTTGAAGATAGTGTAAGAATCTTCTGGGACAATTTCAAGCATACCAACATCAGAATTATGGGTATCCCAGAAGGAGAGTGCAAGATACTGAAAACTTATTTGAAGAAATAGTGACAGAAAACTTCCCCCACCTGGTGAAAGAAATAGACTTACAAGTCCAGGAAGCACACAGAACCCCAAACAAGAGGAATCCAAAGAGGACCACACCAAGACACATCATAATTAAAATTCCAAGAGCAAAGGACAGAGAATATTGAAAGCAGCAAGAGAAAAACAATTAGCTACCTACACGGGAGCACCCATACGACTGTCGGTTGATCTCTCAACAGAAACTATGCAGGCCAGACAGGAATGGCAAGAAATATTGGAAGTGATGAATTGCAAGAACCTACAACCAAGATTACTCTACCCAGCAAAGCTATCATTCAGAATTGAAGGGCAGATAAAGAGCTTCACAAATAAAAAAAATTTTAAAAAGCTAAAGAAGTTCATCACCACCAAATCAGGATTATATGAAATGCTGAAAGGTATTCTTTAAGAGGAAGAAGAAGATAAAGATAAAAATTATGAACAACAAGTACGTAACTATCAACAAGTGAATCTAAAAACCAAGGGAATAAAAAATCTGATGGATAGTATAAATTGGTGACTATAATAGAATCATGGGTGTAGGAAGGGAATGAACTGATGATTCTTGGGGAAAATGGGAGTAGGGAGTGCGGGAAGAGACTGAACAAAAATAGTACACCTATGGATGAGGACAATGTGTGGGGGGGTGGAGAAAGAGCAGAGGGTGGGGTAGGAACCTGGTGGAAGGGAGCTATGGAGGGGAAAAAGAGGAACAATTGTAATAATCTGAACAATAAAGATTTAATTTAAAAAATATATATATGTCCAGCCTGGCTGGTGTTAAGCATTGACCTAAAAGAAAAAAAGACTGTACAGACTTGAGCCGCAGCATGGGAGTTTGACACATACTCTGGCTCTTTTTTCTGTTTTTTCCTCTTTAAGTACTTGCTTTTGATTACTAAGCCCAGAACATAGGATCACCAAATTGGGGACACTCTAAGGGACTGCAGGGGAAAGTTGTTTTTGTGGAACCTGGGGATCAGAGTGGGGAATAACGATCAGAGAACCAGCTCTAGGGCAGCCCATTCCCCCAAACCAGTATTAAATGTGACAGGGTAACAAAATCTAAGCACTAGCTAGAGAGGATCTATAGACTTTGGGGTCAATCCAGAAACACTGCCACCCAGGGGTTGAATCACAAATTGATTCTTGTGTAAACACAAATAAAGGAGTATAAGAAACAAAGTACTGACTGCTTGAAAATCAGGACTGTGGCCTACAACAGTAAGTAGGAGTGAAACACAGGGAACTTCAATACAGTCCTGACTAGGAAACAGGCAACCAAAACAGAAAAGTAGAGGACATGAATGACCTTCATTACTGAACATTTTTATTTTTATTTCATCTTTTACATAAGAAACTATTTTTTTCTTTTTTCTTACTGGATTTTAACTTTTCAATTATTATATGTTTATTTTTAGGCAGTATTATTACTACTACTATTTTATCTTTATTTTTAAGTGTCATTTCATGTTCTCTTTATTTTATTTTGTGTTTAGTATTCTACATTATATTTTCATCTTTCCTTTAGCATCATTTTACTCTTATCTCAACTTTACCTTTATGCCAACACTTGCTTCCTCAATTTTCCCCTTTTATTGTCCTTTTTCTTCTTTAGTTTCTCTTGCCCTATTTCTGCTTTAGATTTTCCCTATTATTTCTCTTTGCCCCCTACTTAAAATTTCACCCTAGTTATATATCTAATTTACAATCCCCCACTTCATAATTGTAAAGGGATGGATACAAAAAGAGGAAATAACTCTGGCAAGCATATATGGACCCAAAGAAGGAGCACTCAAATATTTAAATAAATAAAAAAATCTCCGTGAAGATATCAAGGGAGAGATGGATAACAATAAAATCATAGTAGAGGACTTGAATACACCACTACCATCACTGATTTAATCCTCTAGACAAAAAAAATCAGCAAAGAGACAGCAATCCTAAATGACTCATTAGATCAGATGGACTTAATGGACATCTTCAGAACATTTCAACCCCAAATCCACAGAATATACATTCCTGACAAGTGCACATGGGACATTTTCAAAGATAAACCACATATTGGGTCACAGGCAAAGTCTCACCAAATTCAAGAAGATTGCAATCATATCAAGCATCTTCTCAGACTAAACTGGCATAATATTGGAAATAAAATGCAATAAAAACAATCAAAAAATTCAAACACTTGGAAGATGAATAGCCTACTGTTAAACAATGGTTGAGTTACCAAAGAGATCAAAGAACAAATTTAAAACATACTGGAAACAAATGGAAATGAAAATGCAACTTTGTTGCAGGCATGTCCCCGGTAGGGGGCATACAAGGGGCAGCTGATCGATGACTCTCATCGATGTTTCTAACTATCTCTCTACCTTTCTCTCTGTAAAATATCAATAAAATATATATATTTTTAAAAATCTATGGAACACAGTGAAAGCAGTCTTAAGAGGAAAGTTTACAGAGCTACAGGCAGATGTAAAAAATTTAATAATAATAATAATAATAACAATAATAATAAATCTTAATAATAATAATAAATCTTCTAACTTTACAGCTTAAATAATTAGTAATTTTTTGTACAAAATGTTTATTTTTATTATTTTATTGGGGTGTCAATCCTATATATTAAAGGCTAATGTGCAAATCAACCAAGTGATGGAACAACCAGTTGCTATGGTGCTCTGATACATACTGACCACCAGGGAAAGATGCACTCCCACAGAGGGAGCACCACTCAGCCAGAGGCTGGGCTCTGATGAGCACAGCAGCAGTGGTGGGAGCCTCTCCCACCTCTGTGGCAGTGCTAAGGGTCTCAGCCATCAGTTGGACATCCCCCCAGGGCTTCCAGACTGCGAGAGGATGAAGACCAGGGTGAGGGACCCCACCAAGTGCATGAATTTCATGCACCAGTCCTCTAATTGCTTAATAAAATTATATAAGTTTCAAGTGTACATTTCTATAATACTTGATCTGTGTATTGCATTGTGTGCCCATCACCCAAAGTCAAATCATCTTACATCACCATATATTTGGCCCTCTTTACTATTTACAATGTCCCTTCACCTTCAATTTTGTGGATTTCAATTTAATGAACTTTAGATTTAACAAACAAAATTTCTAGTTTATATGTCATATGTCAAATTAACACCCTGTTAATTTTAAAATGCCTTTAACCAAGATTTGCTTATAATTGAATTAACTTGTTATATTTTTGTTATTAATTTACCGTTATTTTTAACAAATTTTTGCGAATATGCCATTATGTTGGGAAAAGCACTGTAGTAATTTCACCAACATAAATAGTACATACCTACAACCATAATCTGCATATTTAAATACAAGAGTCTACACTTGTAAACAGTGTTTGGCAAGAGATTAGCACTTGTTCACACTGTGTCACGTGGTAATTGGTTCTGCTGTTGTACTGTGTGACTTTCTGCAGCAGTTTGAATGTTCCCAAGTGAGCTAAGCCCCAGCCATGTGCATATGTGCATTTGTTTACTCGCAGTGACTGGTGAATGCTTGCATTTACTAGACCTATTAAGTATAAATTTAAAATTATGTTTGTACAGTAAAACATCATTGTTTTGTACATACAGTAAAACACATCAATGCCAATGAATCATATAAACTAACATCTTAAAATATGGACAAACAGAAAAGAGTTAATTTAATGTTAAATCAAAAATTAGAAGTCATATAAAAGTTAGAGTCAGGAGTGTTTGTGTTCTTATATGTTAGCATTGATGCATTAAAAAAGCCAACTATAGCATACATTTTTTTAAAAGACAACATTTTTTAAATTTGCATTAATATGTGATGTAGGTGCAAACTCCAATTCCAGAAAACATATGAAATGAACATGTAGAATTTCAGCTGAGGAAGCATTGTTGAAGCATAACGCTTCAACAATGCCCTTATGCCCAGTTCACAAAGTTGGATTGAAATCTGTAGCAATGAAATTAGCAATCATATAAATACACTACTCAAAGCAAGTGATGAATGGCTTTGGTGCTTTCACAAAAAGCACAAACTCATGCACAAACAGATTTATGATAAGCAAAGCTTCAGTGAGTCAATAGAAGATACTAAACTATTTAGGCAAAAGTTATTAGAACAAAATGCTATTACAGTCTCAGATTTACAATACTGATGAAACTGGTTTACTCTGGCATTCTATGCCTAACAACACACAAGCTTCCAAATATGAAAATAAGAAAATCAGGAAGGCCAAGATCTTGGCTCTGCTCTGTGCCAACACCAATGGAGCTCATAACTGGCATCTATAATTGTTAGCAAATCTCATACACTTGAAGTTTTAAAAAATATGATGAATCATCTGCCTGTTTTTTATTATAACTCTAAAAAGGCCTGGTTCATCTTGGACATTTTCCAGAAGTAGTTTTTTAACGAATTTGTACCTGCAAATAGGAAATTTCAAAGCAAAGAGCTTGAAATACCACTTATGATACAAAATGTTTATTGCTTTTAGACGACGGTCCTGCTCACCCATCCAAAAATATTTTATGTTTATAAGATGGCAAACTTAGATGTATGTTTTCATCAAAAATACAATATCACTTATCCAGCCCATAGATCAGAGGATAAATCTGACAACCAAACAAATATACCACAAAAAAGATTTTATAGGAAGTAATGGTTGTATTGTAGGATGAAGACAGTGAAGATACAAGAGGACTATATAACTTACAAAACTTAAAGAGCTACAGTTTAAAATTGGTAATTTTTAATTTTGCTGCAGCATGGAAAGAATTGGAAAATGGTTGGAAGAATTTGCTTGACAACAAAGATGCAGATTTGAATTCAGAAGGACTAGAGGTTACTAATTACTGTAGGACAATAAAGAATATGGGTGGAGCCGAAACCGGTTTTGCTCAGTGGATAGAGCGTCGGTCTGCAGACTGAAAGGTCCCAGGTTTGATTCCGGTCAAGGGCATGTACATTTGGTTGTGGGTACAACCCCGGTAGGGGGTGTGCAGAAGGCAGCTGGTTGATGTTTCTCTCTTATTGGCGTTTCTAGCTCTCTATCCCTCTCCCTTCCTCTCTGTGGAAAATCAATAAAATATATATATATATATTTTTTTTTTTAAAGAATATGGGTGGAAAAGCAGTAGTTGAAGAAGATATTTTACATTGGTTAGAAGATGAAGGTAACCCTGGGTATCACATCTTGACTGAAAGAGAAATAGCAAATGAGCTTATGACTTTGAAAAACGAGAATGGTAGTGAAGATGATGAGGAAGAAGAAACAACACACCTAAAAATAAAGTTACCAGTGATTAGATCACAGCTCGATGATCTAATAACTTTGAGAATTCACCAGGTAACAAAATTCCTCTTTTCCCTACCAATTTTTGTCATTTTAAGGAGTTAATAAAAATAAATAAATAAATAAATAAATAAATAAATAAATAAATAAATAGCAGACTTCAAAAGTTAAGACAAAATCTGTTAGTTTTTTGAGAAGGAAGATTACCTAAACCAAGCATTACCTAAACACAGAATATTAATATTATGCCACAATGGCAGTGTCTGGATATATCATCCAAAGATGATTAAGTAGTAAAATTTTTATGTGTTTTTATAAAATTTTGTTTTGTTTTTAAGAGCATTATTTATTTGTTAAACATAAAGTGCATTTTCAGAAATGTTTATTTCTATTTAGGTCACATATTTATTATAGTCTCAAAACTATGGTGAGTGCATAAGCAATAATATATACAGAAAACATTTTTGTGAAATTAAACTTTTGATACATACTAATTTTAATTACACAAATGTCTACATAAATTAAAACAGGTAAACTAACTAATTTGTCAGGTTTTTTTTTAACATATGTATTTTAAAAAGCTACTTTACTATATAATGGACTTTCAGCCCAAATTACTTATATCAAGATTTTAATGTACCTATGAGTTTCAGTTTTATATTTCACATATGAAATTATATGTTTCTTAGTTTTCTTATGACTGACTTATTTCATTTAGTATTATATTCTCAAAGTCCATCTCTGTTGTTGCAACTGATAGTATTTCATTTGTCTTAAGGCTGAGTAGTACTCCATTGTATATATGCACCACATCTCACATCTTCTTCATCCAATCATCTATCAAAGGACACTCAGTTGTTTCCATGCCTTGACCACTGTGAACAGAGAGCTGCACTAAACACATGGGGTACATATATCTTTGCAAATAAATGTTTCCAATTTTAGGGAAAAATACACAGAACAGAGGTTGTTGGGTCATATGTTAATTCTATTCTTTTTTTTTTTTTCTTTCTTTTTGTAATCCTGACCTGAAGGTATGTTTATTTATTTATTTTTAGAGAGAGAGGAAGGAAAAGAGAGAAACACTGATGTGAAAGAGAAACATTGATCAGTTGCCTCCTGTATGGGCCTGACAAGGGAGCAAACTCCCAACCTAGATATGTGACCAGGAATCAAACCTGCAACCAATTGGTGCTCCAACAAACTGAGTTACCCAAACAGGGCTAATTCTATTCCTGAATTTTTTACAAATCTCCATGCTGTACCAATGACTGTACCAGTATACATTCCCACCAGCAGTGAATGGGGATTTGTTTTTCTCCCCAATCTCTCCAACATTTGTTACTATCTTGTTGATAATAGCCATTCTTCAGGTACAAGGTGATATCTCATTGTAGTTTTGATTTGCATTTTCCTAATAGCTAGTGAAGTTGAACATATATTCATATCTGTTGGCCATTTGTATATCTTCTTGGGAGAAATGTCTGTTTAGGTCCTCTGCCCATGTTTTTATTTTTTTATTTAATAAATCTTTATTGTTCAGATTATTACAATTGTTTTTTATTTTTTCCTCCCCCCATAACTCTTCTCCACCCAATCCCCACCCCACCCTCTGGCCTTACCTCCCCACTGCTGTCCTCATCCATAGGTGTATGATTTTTGTCCAGTCTCTTCCCGTACCCCACACCAGGCACCCCTTTCCCCCCGAGAATTATCAATCCCCTTCCATTCTATGCCCCTGGTTCTATTATATTCACCAGTTTATTCTGTTACACAGATTTTTAGATTCACTTGCTGATAGATATGTATTTGTTGTTCATAATTTTTATCTTTACTTTTTTCTTCTTTTTCCTCTTTTTAAAGAACACCTTTCAGCATTTCATATAATACTGGTTCAGCAGTGATGAACTCCTTTAGCTTCTTATCTGTGAAGCTCTTTATCTGCCTTTCAGTTCTGAATGATAGCTTTCCTGGGTAGAGTAATCTTGGTTGTAGGTTCTTGCTATTCATCACTTTAAATATTTCTTGCCATTCCTGCCTGGCCTGCATAGTTTCTGTTGAGAAATCAGCTGACAATTGTATGGGTGCTCCCGTGTAGGTAACTAACTTTTTTCTCTTGCTGCTTTTAATATTCTCTCTGTCTTTTGTTCTTGGCATTCTAATTATAAGTCTTGGTGTGGTCCTCTTTGGATTCCTCTTGTTTGGGGTTCTGTGCACTTCTTGGACTTGTAACTCTATTTCTTTCACCAGGTGGGGGAAGTTTTCTGTCATTATTTCATCAAATAAGTTTTCAGTGTCTTGCTCTCTCTCTTCTTCTGGCACCCCCATAATTCTGATATTGGTATGCTTGAAGTTGTCCCAGAGGGTTCTTACACTATCTTCAACTTTTTGTATTCTACTTGCTTTTTGCTTTTCCAGTGGAGTGTTTTTTGCTTCTTGGTATTCTAAATCTTTGACTTGATTCTTGTGTTCCTCTAGTCTGCTGTTGAGTCTCTGTATAATATTTTTTATTTCAGTCAGTGTATGTTTAATTTCTAGTTGATCCTTTTTCATATCCTTGAGAGTCTCATTAAATTTATCAGGCTTTTCTAGGAAATTCTGGAAAAACCTTATAACAGTGGTTTTGAACCCAATGTCTAGTCATTTGTTTTCCTCCATTTCTTTCATTTGTGATCTGTTTCCTTGGCTCCTCATTTTCGCTGCTTCCCTGAGTTAGTATGGTAGCTTTGTGTGCTGGGTGTCCTATATGGTTCAATGGGTCAGCCTTCCAATTACCTGAGGTGGACCCTCTTGGTGCATCCCTTTGTGGACTGTGTGTATAGCCTTGTTGTAGTTAAGTCTTGATTGTTGTTGGTGTCACTGGGAGGAATTGAACTCCAGGCCAATTGGCTGTGAGGATAAGCTGTGTCTATAATGGAATAACTGTGCTGGAGGCACGTTTATGGGGCAGGACTTGTTCCAGTAGAGCTTTGGTGCTCACTGAGTCTGCCTCTTGAATGTGTTCCTTATGAGAGTAGTTGAAATCTGGTGTCGTCTCACACCGACCACTAATACACTAATTTCTGGATCTCCAATGGGGTGTAGGTTAGCTACTGTCTGAGGCCGCCAGTATGAGCTACAGCAAGAACTACAGTTTTCTTCTTTTTGTTTGGGACTTGGCGGGTTTGGAGCAGTCTGACTAAAGCTGCAGTTTATTTCATTAAGCTGCCACAGGGCCAGCCATTTATATGCAAAAGCCACTGTGTGGAGCCTGGGTGGGTTTGTAAAATATGCAGGGCGGGGTTTCAGGGTGGGGCGGGGTCACTAGGCTAGGGGTGGCAAACAGCGATGGCTACCATCAGCCCTCTCTGCCTTTCCAAGTTTTCAAGTCGCAGCATCCCCGCACTCCAGCACAGTAAACAGTGATTGCTGCATGCACCTCAGCAAAAAAGTCACCCTTACTTTCTGACCCAATGGCCAACAGACTAGCTTCTCCCCATAAGTATCTGGGTCCCCGTGTATCACCAGAAAGTGGATGTCGATTGGGAGCTTGTTTCCCTTCGGGTTGAAAAAAGTTGCACACCAGCCTGATTCGTGTGCCTCTGTACCTCAGCTTTTCAGTGTTTGTTCTCCTTTCTCTTTCCTTCTATTTATAAGACTTCTATTCAGCCAGCTTTCCCGTGGTTCTGGGTGATAGACATTTTGTCTTTTAATTGTATTTTTGAAATTGTTGTATGAGGTGGCAGTTCAGTTGTTTACCTATGCCGCCATCTTGGTTTCTCCTCTGCCCATGTTTTTAATTGGATTGTTTGCTTGGTGGTGTGTGTATGAGTTCTTCATATATTTTGGACATTAATATCTTGTCAGAGCTGTTATTTGAAAATATCGTCTCCCATTTGGTTGGTTGCCTTTTTATTTATTTGGTAGGGGGCAGTTTCTTCGCAGAAAATTTTTTAGTTTGATATAGTCCCATTTATTTATTTATTTTTTTATTTTTATTTTTTTTAATATATTTGCTTCCCTTGATTTTGGAGTCAGATTCATAAAATCTTCTCTATAACCAAGGTCGATAAGTTTAGAACCTATGTTTTCTTCTATGTAACTTACTGATAAAGATCATACATGTAGGTATTTGGATTAATTTTTGTACATGGGGACAAACTGTAATCTAGGTTCATTCTTTTGCTTGTGTTTTTCTGATTTTCCAAGCACCGTTTATTGAAGAGGCTTTCTTTTCTCCATTGTAAGTTTTTTGCTTCTTTATCAAAAATTATTTGCCCAGCCCTAACTGATTTGGTTAAGTGGATAGAGTATCGGCCTGTGGACTCAAGGGTCACAGGTTCAATTCCGGTCAAGGGCATATACCTTGGTTGCAGGCAATCCCTAGTATGGGGTGTGCAGGAAGCAGCTGATTGATGTTTCTCTCTCATCATCAATGTTTCTAACTCTCTATCCCTCTCCCTTCCTCTCTATAAAAATCAATAAAATATATTTTTTTAATGAAAAAAAAATTATTTGCCCATAACCATGTGGGGTTTTTTTCTAAGCTCTCAATTCTGTTCCATTGGTCTTGTGTGTCTTTTTCTGCCAACAACATGCTGTGTTATCACTGCTCTGAAGTACAATTTGAAGTCAGGCAGTGGGATACCTCTGGCTTTGTCTTTTTCTTCAGTATTACTTTGGCTACTTGAGGTCTTTTGTAGTTCCAAACAATATGTGGGTTTTTTGTTCTATTTTTTTTTTTTTAAGTTATTGAGGTTTTGGAAGGGAATACCATAAATCTGTATATTGCTTTCTAGAATATGAGCATTTTAACTACAACAAACTACTAAAAATGAATTGGTTAAAGAAAAAAAGTGGGACTAAAAGAGAAGTAGAGACAAATTAGATTGACAAGACAGCATTATCAGTGTCACTTCAATAAATTTATTTTTAAAAAGAAGTATAAATTGTTAATTACAAAATAGTACAAAAATATAAAGCATAGGAAATGAAGTCAATAATACTAGTATTGTAATAACTATGTGTTGTGGCAGGTGGGTAGTGGATATATAAAAGCGGGTCACTTTGTAAAGTATATTATTGTATTATCACTATGCTGTATACCTAAAATTAGTACAAAATACTGAATGTAAACTATAATTAAAAAACAAAGGGTAGCTGAATTAATAAAATACAAGGCCCACATATATCCTGTCTACTAAAAAAACCACTTCATATCTAAAGACAAAGACTGAAATAAAAGGGATTGTATTCCAGGTAAATTGAAACAAAAAATAAATTGGGGTAGCAATACTTATAGCAGACAAAATAGACCTTAAAACAAATGCTAAAACCAGAGACAAATAAGAACATTATATATGGTAAAGGCTCAATCCAACAAGACAATTTAACCTTGTTAACATTTATAAACCCAAAACAGGAGCACCTAAATATATAAAATTAATCTTAATGTACACAAATGGAGACAGTGACAATAACACAGCCATAATAGGGAATTTTAACACCTCATTGACAATGAATAGATCAATGGATAGATCTTCCAGACATAAAATCAACAAAGATACAGTGACCTTAAATTATTCACAAGACCAGATTAATTTAATTGATATTTTGAGCATTTCACCCAAAAGCAGCAGAATATACATTATTTTCAAGTGCATATGGAACATTTTCAAAAATATACTACATTAGGCCACAAAACAAGTCTCCACTGGAGGCCAGGCTCCACTGGAGTTGAAGTTCTGGAGGGAAATCTCAGTTGGAAATGCAGGCACACTCTGAAAGGGTCAATGCACAAAATTTCATGTACAGCTACTCACCTTGGGCTCTGGCATAAGGAGGAAAAAGTTGACAAAAAACTATGTGAACAGAATCCAGGGTTGGGGAATCTGGAGTTAGAGGTTGGAAGACACCTGCCCAGTTTCCTGTTATAAGTCACTAGAGGTCCAATGCACAAAATTCGTGCATGGGATCAGGGGGATGTCCCTCAGCCCAGCCTCCACCCTCTTCAATCTGAGACCCCTCAAGAGATGTCCAACTGTCCATTTAGTCAGGCAGTTAGACATCCCTCTCACAATCCAGATCTGCTGGCTCCCAACTGCTTGCCTGCCTGCCTTCCTGATTGCCCTTAACCTCTTCTGCCTGCCAGCCTGATCACCCCCTAACCACTCCCATGCCAGCCTGATTGATGTCTAACTATTTTCCTGCCAGCCTGTTTGCCCCCACCTTCCCTCCTCTGCCAGCCTGGTCACCCCTAACTCCCCACCCCTGCAGGGTTGATCACCTCCAGTTGCCCTCTCTCTCAACTGCCCTCCCCTGCTGACCATCTTGTGGTGGCCATCTGGTATCCACATGGGGGCAGGGTCTTTGACCACATTGGGGAAGCCATATTGTGTATTGGAGTGATGGTCAATCTGCATATTACTCTTTTATTAAATAGGATAGAGGCCTGGTGCATGGGGGCCAGCTGGTTTGCCTTGAAGGGTGTCCCAGATCAGGGTGGGGGTTCTCTTGGGGTGTAGGGCAGCCTGAGCAAGGGACCAGTGGTGGTTTGCAGGCCAGCCACACCCTCTGGCAACCCAAGGAGAAGCCCTGGTATCTGGAATTTATTTACCTCCTACAATTGAAACTTTGTAACCTGGAGCAGAGCCAAGCCTCCTGCTTGCTTCATGGCTCCTGCCATTTTTATTTGGATCTGTTTACCTTCTATAATTGAAACTTTGTATCCTTGAGTGGAAGTTAGGCTGGCAAGGGCAGGCGGAAAGCTTCCTCTGTTTCCTGGGAAACCCAAGCCTCTCAACTGATCTCTGTGGCTGTAGCTATCTTGGTTGATTTATTTGAATACTCTCTCTGATTGGCTGGTGGGCATTGCTAGTGGGCATGGCTTGTGGGTGTAGCAGAGTGATGGCTAATTTGCATATTACTATTTTGTTAGGTAGGATTCCCTTATACTGCAGAGGACATCTTTCTAAAGAAGACCTTTACCATCCAGACAGCTTTTGCCTCAGGGATGGGGGGAGAAATTACCCTGCCCTTTTAGGAAACCTGAAGCTCATTAAGAGACTGAGAATAACACTAAGCCTGCAGGCAGAGGTATATTACCTGATCTGCTTCTGGTCCTGGGGCTAAGAAAAGCAGATCTTGCCAAAACTGGTTTGGCTCAGTGGATAGAGCGTTGGCTTGAGGACTGAAGGGTCCCGGGTTCAATTCCGGTCAAGGGCATTTACCTTGGTTGCAGGCACATCGCCAGTAGGGGGTGTGCAAGAGGCAGCTGATCGATGCTTCTCTCTAATCGATGTTTCTAACTCTCTATCCCTCTCTCTTCCTCTCTGTAAAAATTCAATAAAATATTTTTTTTAAAAAAGAAAAGCAGATCTTGGTGAACATCTTGCTCCTTTACAAAGGCACCCAGCCCTAACAGAGGGATTTATAAGGTATGGATTGCTAATAGCCCCAAAAAGGCTACTTTTTGGCCAATCGCAAATAGTGTCTGGCATTGTCCTGCGTTAGAAGCCTCCCAGAAAACTGGGAGTCATTGCAGATCTACCTAATACATAGAAACAAACCCAAACAGGAAGCCAAGATGGGGGGGGAAAAAAAAAACAACTCCAAATTAAATAACAAAATAAGAAATGGTGATAAGAAATTTATCAGATATAGAGTTCAGAATAATGATTATAAGGATGCTTAATGGCATGAAAAAAAGATATAGAAACTATGAAAAAAGGACCTTTTGGAAATGAAGAATAACATAGCAGTAATAAAGAACATACTGGAAGGAATAAACAGCAGACTAGGGGAAACTGAGGACTGAATTGGTGAATTAGAAGACTGGGTAGAAAAAATCACCCAATTAGCCCTGGCCTGTTTTTCTCAGTGTTAGAACATTGGCCCATGGATCAAAGGCTCATAGGTTCAACTCCTGGTCAAGGGCATGTACCTCAGTTGCAGATTTGCTCTCCACCCCTTGGTGGGGGCACATGTGGAAGGCAATCAATCACATGTCTCTCTCACATCAATGTTTCTCTCTCTCTCTCCCTCCTACTTCCTTCTTTTCACTCTCTTTTAGATTCAATGAAAAAAATATATCCTCAGGTGAGGATTTAAAAAAAATTATTCAGAGAACCAAAAAGGGAAGGGAAAAAAAAAAGAGGACAGTTTAAGGGAACTATAAGACAACATAAAATGTAACAGTATTTACATAATAGGAATACCAGAAGTTGAAGAAAGTGAACAAATGATAGAGAATGTGTTTGAAGAAATAATTGCAGAAAAATTCCCTAACCTGTGGAAGGAAAAAGTCACACAATTTCCAGAAGCACAGAGAGTCCCAAGTAAGAACAACTCAAATAGGCCCAAGCCAGACACATCATAATTAAAATGGCAAAAATTAAAGACAAGAAGAAAATATTTACAGCAGCAAGAGAAAAACAATGTGTTACCTACAAAGGAGCTCCCATAAGGCTGTCCACTTATTTTTCATCAAAAACTCTACAGGCCAGAAGGAAATAATGCAAAGTATTCAAGATAATAAAAAGCAAGGATCTGAAAGCAAGATTACTATATACAGCAAGGCTGCCATTCAAAATAGTTGCTTAAATAAAGAGATTCCCTCCACCACAAAAAAAAAAGGGGGGGAGCTACAGAAGTTTGTCGCCAACAAACCTGCAATGCAAGAAATGTTAAAGGGGGGGGCGGGGGGGGGCGGGGGAGACAAGATGGCGACTGATCAGAAGGACTTGTTCTGAGCCTAGTACCAGAACAGATAGAATCAGCTTCTAAGAGTCGCACAGGGAGTACAGATTAGCAAGCTAAGGGGTAGCAAAACTCTGAAAGAAGGTAAGGGTCCTTTGGACAGGATTTCATGACCAAGCAACCAGCACTGCTGCAGCGGAGACCTCTCCCAGAGCTACAGGCTCAGAGGGAAGGCTGCGCCATCTTACCAAGAAAGGAGGACCTTATCTGAGGCCTGGAAAACCCTCAGCGGAGGAAACCATCGAGCAGCTGTGACACCCCAATCGACGCAAACACATGGATTCAAGGGAGTTCTTCAATCACCCATGTAAAGGAGAAAGAAAACCACATAACCAGACATCCTGAAAAGAGAGGCCATGGGCAGACAAAGAAATAGCTCACAAATGAAAGAAAAGCAGGCACCACCAGAAAATAGAGTAAACGAGTTAGAGGCAAGCAACCTAGCAGAGCAGGAATTCAGAGTAATGATCATAGGATGGCTAAAAAGGATGAAAGAGGAATTTGACTATATGAATAAGAAACAAGAGGAATTGAAGAAGAACTAAGAGGAATTGAGGAAGAGCCAAGAGGAAATGAAGATTAACCAAGAAGAAATGAAAAATGACATCGCAACCATGAAGAACTCAATAGAAAGCATCAAGAGTAGACTAGATGAAGCAGAGGACCTCATCAGTGAGCGAGAAGACAAGATGGAAAAAAATAACCAATTAGAGCAGCTTTTGGGAAAAAAAATTAAAAAGCAGGAAGGGAGCCTACGGGAGCTTTGGAACAATACAAACAAAACAATATTCGAATAATAGGGGTTCCAGAAGAAAAGGAAACTGAGGTAGACATGGAAAAAGTATTTCAAGAAATAATGACAGAAAACTTTCCTGAGATAGAGAAGAAAAAATCCACACAAATCCAAGATGCTCGCAGAGTCCCAAGCAAAATGAATCCCAGAAGACCGAAGCCAAGGCAAATTATAATTAAATTGGCAAACACCAGCGACAAAGTAAGAATCTTAAAGCAGTCAGAGACAGAAAGTTACATATAAAGGAACCCCCATCAGACTAGCAACTGATTTCTCAACAGAAACTCATCAGGCCAGAAGGGAATGGGATGAGATATACAAATTCATGCAAAGGAAGGGTCTGAATCCGAGAATACTGTACTGTACCCAGCAAGGCTATCAATCAAAATTGAAGGGGAAATCAGGAGTTTCACAGACAAAAAAAGACTAAAGGAATTTAACTCCACCAAACCAGCAATGCAAGAAATGCTAAGGGGTCTACTGTAAAAATAAAGAAATAGGAAGCGAAGAAGGAACACAGGGGTATAGAATAAAAATGGCGTCAAATGAGTACCTATCATTAATAACTTTAAATGTAAATGGTTTAAATGCTCCAATCAAAAGACATAGGGTAACAGATTGGATAAGAAAACAAGACCCATACATCTGTTGTCTACAGGAAACCCATCTCAGAAAAAAAGACACACACAGACTGAGGGTGAAGGGATGGAAAAAGGTTTTCCAGGCAAATGGAAATGAAAAAAAAGCTGGGGTAGCAATACTTATATCTGACAAATTAGATCTCAGAGTGAAAGACATAACGAGATAATGAAGGCCACTTCATAATACTAAAGGGAGTACTCCAACAAGAAAAAATAACCCTGGTAAATATATATGTACCCAAATACATTAAAAAAAAAAAAAAAAAAAAAAAAAAACTTCTGGAGGACATTAAGGGAGAGATTAATAGCAATACAATCATAGTAAGAGATTTTAATACCCCACTGTCACCCTTCAACAAATCATCTAAACAAAAAATCAGCAAAGAAATATCAATAATAAATGATGCACTAGACGAGATGTAACTAATCAACATCTTCAGAACATTCCATCCCAAAGCCACAGAATATACATTCTTCTCAACCTCACATGGGACATTCTCAAAGATAGACCACATTTTGGGACATAGGTAAAGTCTCTTCAAATTCAAGAAGATAGCAGGGACCAGTTTGGCTGAGTGGATAGAGCATCAGTTTTGGGACTGAAGGGTCCCAGGTTCGATTCCGGTCAAGGGCATGAACCTTGGTTGAGGGCATATCCCCGATGGGGGGTGTGCAAGGGGCAGCTGATTGATGACTCTCTCTCATCGATGTTTCTAGCTCTCTAGCCCTTCTTCCCTTTACAAAATATATTTTTTTTAAATTAAGAAGATAAAAATCATATCAAGCATCTTCTCAGATCATAGTGGCATAAAACTGGAAATTAACTACAATAAAAATAATTCAAAAAAATCAAACACATGGAGACTAAACAGCATGCAATGAAACAAAAACTGGGTTACCAGAGAAATCAAGGAAGATATTAAAAACATCCTGGAAACAAATGACAATGAAAACACAACAATCCAAAATCTATGGGACACAGCAAAAGCAGTTTTGAGAGGGTAGTTCATATCCCTCAAGCCTATTGCGAAAAAAAAAGAAAAACTGGTAACAAATTATCTAATTCTACAACTCAAAGAGTTAGAAAAAGAACAACAAGAAAAGCCCAGTGAAAGCAGAAGGAAGGAAATAAAAATTAGAGCAGAGATAAATGACATAGAGTCCAAAGAAACAATACATAAGATCAACAAAACCAAGAGCTGGTTCTTTGAAAGGATAAACAAGATAGATGAACCTCTAGCCAGGCTAACCAAGAAAGAAAGAGAGAGGACCCAAATAAACAAAATCAGAAATGAAAGAGGTGAAATAACAACAGAGCCCGCCAAAATACAAAGGATTTTTACAAAATACTATGAACAACTCTATTCCTACAAACTGAACAACCTGGAGGAAATAGACATATTCCTAGAGAAATACAAACTTCCAAAACTCAATCAGAAAGAATCTAAAAACCTCAATAGACCAGTGACTTGGGAAGAAATTGAAACAGTCATCAAAAAACTTCCAGCAAACAAAAGCCCAGGGCCAGATGGCTTCACAGGAGAGTTTTACCAAACATTCAAGGAAGAACTAAAACCTATCCTCCGCAGACTATTCAAAAAATTCAAGAGGAAGGAACACTTCCAAACTCCTCCTATGAAGCTAGCATCACCCTAATACCAAAAGCAGATAAAGACAACTCAATGAAAGAGAATTTCAGGCCAATATCCCTCATGAACATAGATGCCAAAATCCTCAATAAAATTCTAGCAAATTGGCTCCAGCAGAGCATCACAAAGATCATACAGCATGACCAAGTAGGATTTATTCCAGGAATGCAAGGATGGTACAATATCCGCAAATCAATAAACGTGATACATCACATAAACAAATTGAAAGATAATAATCGTATAGTCATATCAATTGATGCAGAAAAAGCATTTGATAAAATCCAACACCCTTTCTTGATTAAAACTCTCAACAAGGTGGGAGTACAAGGATCATAGCTCAACATAATAAAAGCTATATATGATAAACCCACAGCCAACATCATACTCAATGGGCAAAAAATAAAACCATTCCAAGAACAGGAACAAGATAAGGATGCCCACTATTGTCACTCCTCTTTGACATAGTACTGGAAGTACTAGCCATTGCAATTAGACAAGAAGAGGAAATAAAAGGCATCCAAATTGGGAAAGAAGAAGAAAAATTGTCCTTATTTGCAGATGGCATGATATTGTACATAAAAAAGCCAAAAGACTCTATTAAAAAAACGAATTGACTTAATAAATGAATTTGGCAATGTAGCAGGATACAAAATTAACGCCAAGAAATCTATGGCATTTCTATACACCAACAGTGAACTTATAGAAACTGAGACTACAAAAACAATTCCATTTAACATCGCACCAAAAAAATTAAGATACCTAGGAATAAACTTAACTAAGGAAGTAAAGGACCTATATGCAGAAAACTACACGACACTGAAAAAAGAGATAGAGGGAGAGGTAAACAGATGGAAGAACATACCATGTTCATGGATTGGTAGAATCAACATCATCAAAATGTCCATACTTCCAAAAGCAATCTATACATTCAATGCACTCCCTATTAAAATCCCAATGGCATATTTCATTGAACTAGAAAAAACTCTCCAAAAGTTCATTTGGAACAATAAAAGAACCCAAATAGCCACAGCAATCCTGAGAAAGAAGAGTAAAGTAGGAGGGATCTCAATACCAGACTACAAGCTGTATTACAAAGCCAATGTTCTCAAAACAACATGGTACTGGCACAAGAACAGACATATAGATCAATGGAATAGAATCAAGAATCCAGATATCAACCCAAATCACTATGCTCAATTAATATTTGACAAAGGAAGCACAAACTTACAATGGAGTCAAGACAGTCTCTTCAATAAATGGTGTTGGGAAAATTGGACAGATACATGCAAAAGAATGACACTAGATCACCAACTTACACCATACACAAAAATAAACTCAAAATGGATACAGGACTTAAACATAAGACGGGAAACCATAAAAATACTGGAGGCATCCACAGGCATCAAAATCTCAGACATATGCCAAAAGAACTTCTTCACTGATACTGCCCCTAGGGCAATGGAAGCTAAAGAGAAAATAAACAAATTGGACTACATCAAAATAAAAAATTTTTTTACAGCAAACGAAACTATCAACCAAACAACAAGATAGCCCACTGTATGGGAGAACATATTTGCAAACGTTATCACTGATAAAGGTTTAATCTCCAACATCTACAGACAGCTTACACAACTTAATAAAAGGAAGATAGCCGGGACCGGTTTGGCTCAATGGATAGAGCGTCGGCTTGGGGACTGAAGGGCCCCGGGTTCGATTCTGGTCAAGGGCATGTACCTTGGTTGCGGGCATATTCCCAGTAAGGGGTGTGCAAGAGGCAGCTGATCAATGACAATCTCTCATTGATGTTTCTAACTCTCTATCTTTCTCCCTTCCTCTCTGTACAAAAATCAATAAAATATATTTTAAAAAAAAGGAAGATAAATGACCCAATTAAAAAATGGGCAATGTATCTAAATAGAATCTTCTCAAAAGAAGACAGAAAGAAGGCCAAGAGGCACATGAAATCATGCTCAAAGTCACTAATTATCCGAGAAATGCAAATCAAAACAACAATGCAGTACCATCTCACACCTTTCAGAATGGCCAACATCAACAAATCAACAAAGGACAAGTGTTGGCAAGGTTGCAGAGAAAAAGGAACCCTCGTGCACTGCTGGTGGGAATGTAGACTGGTGCATCCACTGTGGAGAACAGTATGGAGCTTCCTCAAAAAACTGAAAATGGAACTCCCATTTGACCCAGTAATCCCACTCCTAGGAATATATCCTAAGAAACTAGAAACACCAATCAGAAAGGATATATGCACCCCTATGTTCATAGCAGCACAATCTACAATAGCTAGAATTTGGAAACAGCAGATGATTGGATCAAAAACTATGGTACATCTACACAATGGAATACTATGCTGCCATAAAAAAGAAGGAATTTTCATCATTTGCAGCAACCTGGATAGAATTAGAGAACATCATGCTGAGTGAAATAAGCCAGTCAATGAAAGCAAAACACCACATGACCTCACTCATTTATGGATATTAAAGAACATTATAAATTGATGAACAAAAAGACAGATATAAAGACAGTAAACCAACAAGCAGACTGTCAAATTAAAGCGAGGATTGTAAGGAGATCTGGGGGAGATAAGAGATCAACCAAAGGACTTGTATACATGCATATAAGTACAACCAATGGACACAAAACTCTGGGGAGGGAGGGTATGGTATGTAAGGGGGGGGCAATGTTAAAATATGTACACAGATAATAATTTAATTTAAAAAAAGAAATGTTAAAGGGACTGTTGTAATAAGAAGAAATATAGAGAAACATAATCACAAAGAATTTAAATGGCAATAATAACCTGTTCCAATAAAAAGACACAGGGTAGCTGAATAGGTAAGATAACATGACCCAAATATATGCTATCTACAAGACACCCATCTCAGAACACAAGATGAGAGTTAAGGGATGAGTAAAATTTTCAATGCAAATGGAAAAAAAGAGCTGCATTAGCAATACTCATATCTGACAAAAGAGACTTCAAAATGAAGGCCATCACAATATACAATAATAATCACTACATAATACTAAAGGGATTGATCTAAGTAGAGGACATAACCCTGGTAAACATATATGCACTCAATACTAAATATATAAAAAGATTCTGGAGGACTTTATGGGAAAATTGACAACTCTACGGTAATAATAGGGGATTTTACCACCCCACTGACTTCACTGGATTAGAGTCACTTACCCACATTGAGTGCCTGGCCACACAACCACCAAGAAGGAGACCCATTAGCTCCATCCTCATGATCCTGGTCATGCCTCTCTACCAAGCTCACACCTTGTGGATGGGTCTGTGGTTCATGGCCAGTCTGAGACCACTCTACAGTCTTCTTTTCTGAAGGTTCTAGAGAAAGAGCAGGAAACCTCAGGGAGAGTTGGAATAGGTAACAAGAAGAGATGGAACTCAGAGAGCCTTTAACTTTTTCTTGATTTACTGCCAGATCAGAGCAGAAGGAAGCCAATTCTTATACATAGCATGGCCCCTCCTACACACACCCAAGCCCAGAAGATGCAACCACAAAAATTGAATAGAGTGGTAGCAACTGATAGCTAGCCCAAGGCCAGTTATAAGTAATCTCTGACATCAAATTGCACCAGAACCCAGCCCAACCAAGCAAACCCAGAGCCAACACAAACAGTGGTGGTGTTCAAAGTTCACCAGAACTCAATCCAACTAGCCACATAAATGGCACACTCAAAGAACAACTCTGGCCAGTACTATGACCTGCTGGGAACAACTCTGCTTCTGATTATGGCCCCTGCACAATGACAATGATATGTATGATTATGAAGGTACACCATTATAATCACCTAATCTGAAGTTTAATTCCATCCACAAATGGACCAACAACATTCAAAACTCAACTACAACAAGAGGATACACATAACCCACACAGGAGACATTCTTGGAGCACTCAGCTTAGGCGATCTGTAAGAATGCACTACTGAGTCTCACAAAACATCTGCATAGTAAAGCTATCATAACATGTTTGGCAGTCATATCAGATCTACCAAATACACAGAGACAAACACAAAAAAGGCAGGCAAAATGGGCAAAGAAACATGTCCCAAATTGGAAAAATAAAACTCACAAATAAAAGAAATACATCACAGGAGTTTCATTTGAAGCTATTTCTGTTCATTACCTGAGGCTTCAGTAAGGAAGGAAGCACAGACTTGAGGTACCTAAGGAGAGGCTGAGGTAGGAAGCATTGCAGGGAGTCATGGAAATGCAGCAGCATTTGGTTGTATGACCCCAATCTGAAATGGCCATTTTTCCTGAGGAAGTTAGTCACTCCCAGTAGCCACCATAAGTGATATACCCTACTTTTTTACCTTTTCAGAGGAAACAAAAGCAGAGACCCAACCTACAGGTTTGAACAGTCTGAGGGGGGTCAGTGACCAGACTGGGGGAAGGGCTATCCACCCCACTATCCTGGGAACCTGTACTTTCTCCAAATGGGAGCACTGATAGAAACTCGCTTCCAGCCAATCCCACTGGACTGCATACAAGAATCTCTATCCATCTGAGGGCAGAGAAATGTTTTGAGCCATTCTCAGAGGAATAGCTCTGGGACAGGAAAACACACTAACCATATTTTCTAAAATCTGAGCAGCACCTCCCCTACCTAAAGCCCTTTCAGAAAGAGACTTCTGAGTAAGATTAAAATTGACAGCTGGCTAGCAGGCAAAGCTGGAAAAAGGCAGAGCGTAGAGAATCAGAGGAAGTTTGCTGAACCGCCTTTGGACCCCATGCTGCTTACAAATTGCTTTATAGAGCAGACTGTTCCCTGATGCTTGCAGTCAAATCCTTTGGAGACAGGTATAAGCAGATCAGAGAATCACCTGGAGCTTTGTACAAGTTGCTGAAACCCAAACGAGGAGAGTTTTGACAGTGGTTAGAACCAAAGTATCTCACCAGAAGTTCAGAATTGGCAAACAGAACAGTCAGCCACCATCATTAGAAGAGTAGGATCCAAAGGGAACTCCCATGGGACACTAAACTCTGCTGAAAAAATACCACGTTACCTTTTTCTTTCTTATTTCTCCTTATTTTCTTTTTCTTTTTCCTCTTTTTTGTTCTTTTTCATTTTCATTTTTTTTCTCTTTCTTTTTCCTTTTTTAAGTTGTCATCTATAATTATTTGCTTTATTGGTTTGTTATTACTAATCTTACTGTTTTATTCATATATCTAATTTTCCTCTACTCCTTTCCTACTCAATCTTTTTTTTTTCTCTCTTTTCCTTTTCTCCTACTTTCTCAAGTTATTTTCCTTTTCTTATTTTGGTTCTACTGACATGCTCCTCTATTTCCCTTCTCTCTCTCTCTCTCTCTCTCTCTCTCTCTCTCTCTCTCTCTCTCTCTCTCTCTCTCCTTTTTTCCTCCTTTATTGTAAACCATTTTTCTCCATTCTCCTAAATCTATGTTCTTATTTTCTTTATTTCAGCTCTGTACCTAAATATTTATTTTTCTCCACTTTTTTTTTTCATTTCATTTGTGTGGGGGCTTTTTGTTTGGTTTGTTGGCTGGTTTGTTCTTTTTCTCCTCATATTTTTTCTTTCTTTTCTTCTGTCATTCTTGCTCTCTTTTCTCTTTCCTAATGCCCTGTTCCTTGGTGGTTCTTTGTGTTGTTACTGTAGGGGTCCAGTGTATTTTTTTTTCCAGTGTATGTTTTTGTTTTATTTCTTTTGTTTTGCATTTTGTTGTGTCGAATTATGATCTGTTCTGTCAGGACTTCCATAACAGCTCACATGATGTGGTCAGGGGTAAGCTACATAGTCAGCAAGACTGAAAGATATTCTATCTATTAATGAGACAATGACATTCAAGATCCAACTACAATAGGAAAACCTATAAAACTCAACCAAGAGACTTTCCTGGAGCACCCAGCTCAGGAGATCTAAGAGACCACACCACTGAGTCCCACAAAACATCTACTACATAAGACCAAACTGTAGGGAGTATATAGTATGATATAATACACAAAAATATGTAAAACTGGACAGCAAAAATAGGCATACAAAGAAATAACACCCAAATGAAAGAAGAGGAATTGCCAGGAGAAGGCAAGCAATTTGCCAGATAAAGAATTCAGAATAATGGCAATAAGTGTGCTCATATAATTCAGTAAGATCTACAAGCAATTTAAAGAGAATTATAAGGAATTTAATAAGAATTATAAGAGGCTTAAAAAATCACATGAACTTGAAAAGAGAGATAGAAACATTAAATAAGAATCAATTGGAAATGAGGAATGACATAGCTGAAATAAATAAAACCCTGAAAGGATTCAAGAGAAGACTACAAGAAGTTGAGGACTAAATCAGTGAATTAGAACACAAGATAGGAAAAAAAAAAAAAAAATACTCGTTCAGAGCAGCAAAAGGAAAAATAGTTTAAATTAAAAAAAAAAAAAAGGCAGGAGATAAGTCTAACGGACCTTTGAAACAACATGAAAAGTAACACCATTCATATTATAAGGGTTGCAGAAAAATAAGAAACTAAGCAAGGAACAGAAAATATGCCTGAAAAAAACGATGGCAGAAAATTTCCCTATTCTGGTAAAGGAAAATCACTCAAGGGAGAGAAAATGGCGATGGAATAGACATATGTGTCCCAAGCCTTGTCCCAAAGCAGATAGAACAAGCAACTAAATTGAGTAACTTCCATCCCAAATTAGTGAAGTAGACAATCCACATTCAGGAAGGGCAGAGAACACCTGGAGAAAGTTGCAGCAACTGTATGAGCAGCCCAACCCGTCCAAGGACCAGCAGCCTTGTTTGCAGCCAGCCCCCATCCAAGGAGGAGCATCCACACAAACAGCCTGCCCCCATCCAAGGAATAGCAGCCACGCAAACAGCATGCCCCCATCCAAGGAGCAGCATCGGCATTAGTGACCTCCACATCTGAGGAGCAGCAGCCTCACATGCAGCTTACCACCATCTGAGGAGCAGCAGCCTTTCAAGCAGCCCGCACACACCAAAGCAGCAGCAGCTGGGAGAGTACCCCACCCATGTTTGAGGAGCTGCAGCTGTGCAAGCAGCCTGTTCCCATCCAAGGAGCAGCATCCATATGAGGAACCTGCCCCCACCCAAAGAGCAGCACCTCACATGATGTGGACAGGGGTAAGCTACATAGTCAGCAAGACTGAAAGAGATTCTATTAATGAGACAATATATTCCATATAGGAAACCTAGCACACAAAGCTACCCTACCAACTCAAGGAAGCAATGAAAATGTGGAGACAAAGTAACAGATCACAAACAAAATAAATGGAGGAAAACAAATGACTGGATATAGAATGCAAAACCCCATTTATAAGGTTTTTCAAGAATTTCTTAGAAAAGGCCAATAAATTTAGCAAGACCCTCGAGAATATGAAAAAAAGCCAACTACAAATTAAACATACATTGACTGAAATAAAAAAATATTATACATAGACCCAACAGCAGACTAGAAGAATGCAAGAATCAAGCCAAAGATTTTAAATACATAGAAGCAAAAAAACACTCAACCGGAAAAGAAAACAGAAAAAAGAATCCAAAAAGTTGAAGATAGTGTAAGAAGCTTCTGGGACAACTTCAAGTGTAACAACATCAGAATTATGGGGGTGCCAGAAGAAGAGAAAGAGCAAGATACTGAAAACCTGTTTGAAGGAATAATGACTGCAAACTTCTCTCACCTGGTGAAATAAATAGACTTACAAGTCCAGAAAGCACCAGAAACCCCCCCCCCCCCAAAAAAAAGGAATCCAAAGAAGACCACATCAAGACACATCATAATTAAAATTCCAAGAGCAAAAGACAAAGAGAGAATATTAAAAGCAGCAAGAGAAAAACAGTTAGTTATCTACACAGAGCAGCCATATGATTGTCAGCTGATCTCTCAACAGAAACTATGCAAGCCAGAAGGAAGTGGCAACAAATATTCAAAGTGATGAATAGCAAGAACCTACAACCAAGATTACTCTACTCAGAAAAGTTATCATTCAGATTGGAAGATCAGATAAAGAGCTTCACAGGTAAGAAAAAAGCTAAAGGAGTTCATCACCACCAAACCAGTATTATATGAAATACTGAAAGTATTCTTTAAGAAGAGGAAGAAGAAGAAAAAAGTAAAGATAAAACTTAGGAACAACAAATACATATCAACAAGTGAATTAAAAATCTGAGGAACAGAATAAACTGGTGAATATAATAGAATCAGGGAAATAGAAAGGGAGTGGATTGATAATTCTCCAGGGGAAAGGAGTATGGGGAGTGAAGGAAGAAACTGGACAAAAATTGTACATCTACGGACGAGGACAGTGGGGGATAGGTAAGGGTGGGCTGGGAACCAGGTGGAGGAGAGCTATGTGTGTGGGGGGTGGGGGGGAGAAACAATTGTAGTAATCTGAAAAATAAATATTAAATTACAAAAACACTATGAACAACTCTGTCCCAATAAACTAGACAACACCGAAGAAATGGCCATATTCTTAGAAAAATACAACCTTCCAAAACTCAATCACTAAGAATCTAAAAGTCTCAATTGGCCAACAACTGTGGGAGAAATTGAAGCAGTCACCAAAAACCTTCCAGCAACCAAAGCCCAGACGACTTCAATGGGGAGTTTTACCTAACATTCAACAAAGAACTAAAACCTATCTTCCTCAGACTATTCTAAAAAATTCAAAAGGAAGGAACACTTCTAAGCTCATTCTTTGAAGCCAGCATCACCTAATACCAAAACCAGATAAAGATAACACAATGAAAGAGAATTACAAGACAAAATCCTCATGAACATAGATGCCAAAATCCTCACCTAAATTCTAGCAAATTGGATCCAGCAGTACATCAACAAGGTCATATACTATGATCAAGTAGGATTTAACTCCTAGATGCAAGGATGGTACAATATCTGCAAATCAATAAACAATATATCACATTAAAAAACTGAGAGATAAAAATCACTAAGTCATATCAACTGATATAAAAAAAATCATTTTACAAAATCCAACACCCTTTCTTCATTAAAAACCCTCAGCAAATGGAATTAGAGTGATCATACCTCAGCATAATAAAAGCCATATATGAAAACCTATAGCCAACATCAAACTCAAAGGGCAAAAACTAAAACCATTTCTCCTAAGAACAGAAATGAGACAGGGATGCCCATTTTCACCACTACTGCTTGTCATATTGGGTCGGCAGCTAAGTAATTGCGGGTTTCACACACATATGGCTTCAGTTGAATTTTTAGGTTTGCAGACGTAGTACAAATGTAAATCACATTTTGTTATTTGGTAGTTGGCTATTCAGCTGTTAATCAGTGAAAAAAGTTTTTTGATCTGTTTTGTAGTTTTCGTTTGGCGTTCGTTGAAAAATGGAAAATCAAAAGGAACATTTTCGTCATATTTTGCTTTTTTATTTCCACAAGGGAAAAACGCATTGCAAGCTCATAAAAAGTTATGTGCTGTTTATGGTGACGAAGCCTTAAAAGAACGGCAGTGTCAAAATTGGTTTGCCAAATTTCGTTCTGGTGATTTTTCACTCAAAGATGAAAAACGCTCTGGTTGTCCAGTTGAAGTTGATGACGCCCTAATCAAAGCAATAATCAATTCGGACTGTCACAGTACAACACGTGAGATTGCAGAGAAGCTTCATGTATCACATACATGCATTGAAAATCACTTAAAACAACTTGGCTATGTTCAAAAACTCGATACATGGGTTCCTCACGAACTGAAAGAATCACAGTTAACGCAACACATTAGCAGCTGCGATTTGCTAAAGAAACATAATGAAAATGATCCATTTTTAAAACGACTGATAACTGGCGATGAAAAATGGGTTGTTTACAACAATATCAAGCGGAAAAGATCGTGGAGCAGGCCAGGTGAACCAACTCAAACAACATCAAAAGCTGATATTCATCAAAAGAAGGTTTTGTTATCAGTTTGGTGGGATTACAAAGGAATTGTCTACTTTGAACTCTTACCACCCAACCGAACGATCAATTCTGATGTCTACATTGAACAACTAACTAAATTAAACAATGCAGTTGAAGAAAAGCGGCCCGAATTGACAAATCGAAAAGGTGTTGTATTCCATCATGACAATGCAAGGCCACACACATCTTTGGTCACTCGGCAAAAATTAATGGAGCTTGGTTGGGATGTTTTGCCACATCCACCATATAGTCCTGACCTTGCACCATCTGATTACTTTTTGTTTCGATCTTTACAAAACTCCTTGAATGGTAAAAATTTCAATAATGATGATGATGTCAAATCGTACCTGATTCAGTTTTTTGCTAATAAAAACCAGAAGTTTTTTGAACGTGGGATTATGATGCTGCCTGAAAGATGGTAAAAGGTCATTGATCAAAATGGGCAATACATTACAGAATAAAGTTATTTAGTTCCATGAAAAAATTGTCTTTGATTTTCTTTAAAAAATCCGCAAGTACTTAGTTGCCGACCCAATAGTTCTGGAAGTGCTAGTCACAGCAATTATACAAGAAGAAAAAATAAAAGGTATCCAAATTGGGGGGAAAAAAAAAAAAAAGTAAAGTAAATCTGTCCTTATTCACAGATGACATGATTCTGTACACAGAAAACCCTAAGGACTCCATCAAAAATTATTAGACTTAAAAAATCGTGCCAAGAAATCTCTGGTATTTTTATACACCAATAGTGAACTTATAGAAAGAGAGACTTAAAAAAAAAAAAAAAAAAAAAAAACAATCCCTTTTACCATTGCACCTAAAAAATTAAGATACCTAGAAATAAATTTAACTAAGGAGGTAAAATACCTATATGTGGAAAACTATAGGACACTGAAAATGAGATAGAAGAAGACATAAACAGATGGAAGAACATACTATGTTCATGAATTTGTAGAATCATCATCATTAAAATATCCATACTATCCAAAGCAATCTACAGACTCAATGTAATCCTCATTAAAATACCAATGGCATATTTACAGACCTAGAACGAACTCTTCAAAAAATCATCTGAATAAAAAAAGACCCCCAATAGCTGCAGCAATCCTGAGAAGGAAGAACAAAGCAGAAGGGATCTCAATACCAAATATCAAGCTGTATTACAAAGCCACTTACCTCAAATCTGCCTTGTACTAGCACAAGAACAGACATGTGGATCAATGGCACAGAATAGAGAACCCAGAAATCGACCCTAACCACTATGCTCAATTGATATTCAACAAAGGAGGCAGGAACATACAATAGAGTTAGGACAGTCTCTTGAATAAATGGTGTTGGGAAATTGGACATATACATGCAAAAAAAAATGAAACTAGATCACCAACTTACACCATGCGTACAGGTAAACTCCAAATGGATAAAGCACTTAAACATATGACAGGAAACCATAAAAATACTAGAGGAATCCACAGGCAGCAAAATCTCAGACAAATGCCAAAGCAATTTCTTCACAGATACTTCTCCCAGGGCTATGGAAACGAAAGAGAAAATAAACAAAGGGGACTACATCAAAATAAAAAGCGTTTGCACAGCAAAAGAAACCATCAACAAAATAACAAGGAAGCCCACTGCATGGGAAAACATATTTGGCAATATTATCACCGATAAAGGTTTAATATCCAACATTCAGGAAACTCATACAACTTAACAAAATGAAGATAAACAATCCAATCAAAAAAATGGGTAATGGGCCTAAATATATACTTTTCTAAAGAAGACATAAGGAAGGCCAAGAGACATATGAAAACATGCTCAAAGTCACTAATCATCTGAGAGACACAAATCAAAATGACAATGTCATACCATCTCACACCTGTCAGAATAGCTATCATCAACAAATCAACAAATGACAAGTGCAGGTGAGGATGCAGAGAAAAAGGAACCCTTGTGCACTACTGATGGAAATGCAGACTGGTGCAGCCACTGTGGAGAACAGTATGGAGTTTCCTCAAAACACTAAAAATGAACTTTTATTTGACCCAGTGATCCCACTTCTAGGAATTTATCCCACAAAACTAGAAACACCAATCAGAAAAGATATATACACCCCTATGTTCATAGCAGAACAATTTACCATAGCTAAGATTTAGAACAACCTAAGTGCCCATCAGCAGATGAGTGGATTAAAAAACTGTGGTACATCTAGCCGGGACTGGTTTGGCTCAGTGGATAGAGCGTCGGCCTGTGGACTGAAGGGTCCCAGGTTCGATTCCGAGCAAGGGCATGTACCTTGGTTGCAGGCACGTCCCCAGTAGGGGGTGTGCAGGAGGCAGCTGGTCGATGATTCTCTCTCGTCGATGTTTCTAACTCTCTATCCCTCTCTCTTCCTCTCTGTGAAAAATCAATAAAATATATTTTAAAAAATAAAAAATAAAATAAATAAAATAAAAAACTGTGGTACATCTATACCACACATGTCAAACACAAGGCCCGCGGGCCAAATCCGGCCCGCCAGGCCTTGCAATGTGGCCCGCACCGCGCTGTCATCACTGCACTCCACTGCGTTCCATCACAATGACGCACGGTGACATAGGAGGCTTGTGATCTCGCCGGCCGCCTCGCCGGCCGCCGTACTTGCTATCTATTACGCATGCGCATAGATAACAAGTCACGCGAGATTCAGGAGGCGTGACCTATAGTCCGGCATCCGATGTGGTTGTGCGGGTGGCAGAGCAGAGGAGAGAGTGAGTGTACGGGCATAAAAAATACACAGCAGAAGCTGCCAGTTCCTGGCATAAAGTGCAGGCATAAAAATCGCAACAGAATCTGCTATCTGTACCCAGCCAGGCATTTATTGACTGACTTTTTTTCTCTCCACTCCATCTGCCAAATCAAGCTATCCCTGTGCAGTTTTCAACTTTTTCCTTCTAACGCAGATTTCCAATAAACTACATCTTTTACTGCCAATATTGATCCCAAAATGTCCAGGAAAAGAAAAGTTGACGGTGAAGGCAGACAATTTAATGACAAATGGGAAAATGAATACATGTTTGTGCTTAGAGAGGGCAAACCAGTGTGTATATTGTGTTATGAGACAGTGTCGGTGATGAAAGAGTACAATATACGTCGTCATTTTGACACCAAACATAATGTTAAGTATGGCAAATATACTTTGGAAGAAAAGCATAACATTGTTAAAGAACTAAAAGGCAAACTACAATCACAGCAGCAAATGTTTACAAAGGCTACAGCGAAAAATGATGCTGCAGTGAAAGCAAGCTTTATAGTGGCTGAAGAAATTGCCCGTACTTCAAGGTGTTTTTCAGAGGGTGCCTTTTTGAAGCAATGCATGCTAAAAGTGTGTGAGCAAGTATGCCCAGACCAGATACAGAGTTTTCAAAATGTCAGTTTGTCAAGAAACACCATTGCAGATAGAGTTCAAGAACTCTCAGGAAATCTATCATCACAGCTGGCCGAACAGGCATGCAGTTATCTCGCTTTTTCATTTGCTATCAATGAAAGTACAGACAACACTGATACAGCGCAGCTGTCCATCTTTATACATGCTACGAAGACCGACCTCTCTGTCACTGAGGAACTTTTGGATGTAGCTGCCATGCATGGGACGACGACTGGTAGAGATATATTTGAGGCTGTGGAGAAATCTATAAATAATTTTAAATTACCCTGGGAAAAGTTGGTGGGGCTAACTACCGATGGCGCACCTTCAATGTGCGGAGAAAAGAAAGGCTTGGTTGGACTAATGAAGGAAAGAATGCAAAAAAGTCACTGCCACACACCCTTGATTACTTATCATTGCATTATCCACCAAGAGGCTATGTGTGGAAAAGTTCTGGACATGAATGACATAATGACCACAGTCATTAAAACTATTAACTTTATACGGGCACGTGGCCTGAATCATCACCAGTTCCAGCAGTTTTTACAGGAGGTGGGTGCAGAGCATGGAGACGTGCCATACCACACAGAAGTAAGATGGCTGAGCAAGAGCGCAGTCCTCAAAAGATTTTTTGAGCTCAGAGAACAAGTTGCTCTTTTCATGGAAAGTAAAGGAAAGCCCTTGCCTGAACTGTCGGATCCCGCCTGGCTATGTGATTTTGCTATGATGTGTGACATATGTGAGCATCTCGCCCAACTGAATCTGAAGCTGCAGGGACGCAAACAAGTCATCACGAAGATGTCTGACATGATCACAGCATTCCAGCGTAAACTTCAACTATGGAAGTCCCAACTGGAACAGGACAATCTTGCCCACTTTCCCGCTTGTTTGAGTATCTCAACCACTATTTCTGGTACTTTTCCTTGCAGTCGGCTGGCTACCAAAGTTAGCTGTTTACTAAGTGAATTTGAGCGGCGCTTCTCTGACTTTAGAACACAGCACTCAGGCTTTGACATCTTTGCCAATCCTTTTACAGTTGATGTCAACAATGTGCCCCATCACCTTCAGATGGAGATAATCGAGCTTCAATCTGACAGTGGCCTGAAATCAAGGTTTCAGGATGTTGAAATTGAGGACTTCTACCCTCTACTGCCCCCTGACTCAATGCCAGAGCTCCGACTTCATGCTGCCCATATTCTATCCATGTTCGGGAGCACCTATCTTTGTGAACAGATGTTTTCAATAATGAATCTGAACAAAAACAAGCACAGATCATGCATTACCGATGACAACCTCCATGCTGTTTTGCGGGTTGCTACAGCCCAAGAAATAAAACCGAACATTGACTCATTGATCCGGGGAAAACGGTGTCAGACATCTAGCCAGAAAACAAAACAATGAGCATTTTAGGTACATTCCAATATTACTGTTTTGCTTGATACCAATATTACTGTTTTGCTTGATAGCATGTGAGTTGGTTAACAGCACTGTTAAGGAAAAGATTGTTCCACTCATTTTAAATTCACATTTCTGGTTAACATTGTCAGTTTATGACTGTTCAGTAAACCATTCGGCCCGCGATTTAGGCTGGATTTTAGATTTTGGCCCCTTCTCTGATTGAGTTCGACACCCCTGATCTATACAATGGAATACTACACTGCAGTAAAAAAGAAGGAATTCTTACCATTTGCAAGAGCATGGATGGAACTGGAGAGCATTATTCTCAGTGAAGTCAGAGAGGATAAGAATCACATAATCTCACTCATTTATGGAAAATAATGAACAACATAAACTATGAACAAAAACAGATCCAGAGACAGAAGCATTAATCAGATGCTCAAACCTCAGAGGGAAGGTAGGGGAGTGTTGGGGGTAAGGGAAAAAGATCAACCAAAAGACTTATATGCATGCATATAAGCCTAACCAATGAACATAGACACCAGGGGGGTGCGAACCTGAGTGAGGGGATGGAAGGAGAATAAGGACCCATATGTAATACCTTAATCAATAAAGAAAAAAAGGTTTTTTTAATGTCACTCAAGTTCAGGAAATACAGAGGCCCAATGAAGATTAATCCCAAAAGGCCTATGCACATAATAATAAATATGGTAAACATTAAAAACAAAGAACGGATCTTAAAGGATACAAGAAAGAGAGCGTTACCAGAAAGTTCTCGTTAGACTGTCAGCTAATGTCTCAATTGAAATACATCAAGCCAGAAAGCAGTGGTTTGAAGTATACAAAGTAATGAAAACCAAAGGACTAAACCCAAGACTACTCTATCCAACAAGTATATCTTTCAAATACAAAGATTTTTTTTAATAAAAAGATTTATTAAGGTAAAATAAAAAGATTTGCAGACCAAAAAAGACTTAAAGAATTTATTAGTACCAAGACAGTTCTGCAAGAAATGCTAAAGGGAATGATGAAAGAAGAAGAAATAGAGGGAAAGAAAAGAACACAGGCATAAAGAATAAGAATGACAACTAATAAGTAGCTATCAATAATAACCTTAAATGCAAATGGCTCTAATGCTACAATCAAAAGATATAGGGTAGCTGAATGGATAAGAAAACATGGCCCGTATATGCTGTCCACAGGAAACCTAACACAGAACAAAAGACTCAGGATGAGATTGAAGAGATGGAAAATATTTTTCCAGGTAAATGGAAATGAAAAATACTACTAAAAGAGCTGCAGTAACAATACTCATGTCTGACAAAATAGACTTCAAAATGAAGTCCATAACAAGAGAAAATGAAGGTCATTTCACAATACTAACGGGATTGATTCAACAAAAGGGTATACTAGTAACTCTGGTAAACATATATGCACTGTATACAGGAGCACACAAGCACATAAAAATCTTCTGGAGGATTTTAAGAAAGATGGAAAGCAATACAATCATAGTCGGGGACTTCAACATTCCATTGACATTACTGGATACATCTTCTAGACAAAAAAAAATCAGCAAGTATACAGTGATTCTAAATGGCACAGTAGATCAGATGGAATCAATTGATATTTATAAAACACTTCACTCCGAAGATACAGAATATAAATTGTTTTCAAGTGCACATGGGACACTTTCAAAGACAGACCATATGTTAGGACGCAAACTAAGTCTCTACAAGTTCAAAAAGACTGATACCATATCATGCATACTCTTGGATCACAGTGGCATTAAATTAGAAATCAACTACAATAAAAACAATCAAAAACATTCAAACACATGGAGATTAAATAAAATGTTATTAAGCAATGAACGGATTACCAATGAGATCAAGGAAGAAGTCATAAACTTCCTAGAAAAAAATAAAAATAAACACACAAAAATATAAAGTCTATAGAACACATAAAAGCAGTCCTTAGAGGAAAGTCCGTGCAGTCTTGGTTGCCCTCTCCTGCTGGCCTGGTAACCCCTAACTTCCCTCCCTTGCCTTCCCTTGCAGGCCTGGTCCCTCCCAACTGTCCTCCCTTGCTTCCCTCACCTGCAGGCCTGGTCCCCTACAACTGCCCTCCCTTGCATGCCTGATTTCTCCCAACTGCCTACTTTACTGGCCTAGTCACCCCTAACTGCCCTCTCTTGCTGGCCTGATTGCCCACAACTGCCCTCCCCTGCCAGCCATCTTGTGGTGGCCATCATGTGTCCACAAGGGGGCAGCTATCTTGTGTGTTGGAATGCCAGTCAATTTGTATATTACTCATTTATTAAATAGGTTATTTGCGTTCTTTATATGTATGTATGAATATATCAAGTGTTTATATACACTTGCATACATTTCCTAATTCTGTCTGCTGAAAGGGCAGAAAAGTCAAGACATTCCAGGATCAAGTGGGTACAATTAACTACTATTGGTTCCTAATAAAATTTCCCATTAAAAAAAAAAAGGCTTCTTCAGCAAAATGGCAAATAAGAAACCCAATATCCTCTTTCCCCCATGAAGACAGAAATTTAACATTAAAAAACTGCTGTGGCTGGCAAGACCCAGTCGAGGCAAGGCTCCAGATGGCCAGCAAGACCCTGTTGAGCAGGGCTCCAGGCCAGGGAAGGAACGAGCAACCAGACCCACAACAAAGAATTTAGCATAACTGTTAGCCATAAAATAGTTCTGTTGCAAGGCTCAGCCCCCAGGCAGGCACGTCCTGTTTCCAGTAGCCACATGGCAGAACAAACAGACCAAACCAGGTCAAACAGAGACTGCTTAAGCTGAAAATAAACCCCCACCCACCCCAGGTGTTCTATAAACTTTAAATGTTACTGTACTAGTGGAATTTTTCTATAACTTATAACTGACCTTTCTTTGTTAAAACTTTAGCCAATCATAATCTGCCAGGCATCCCTAAGGCGGGGATAAAAGTAGCATGCTTAGAGTGGGTCGGGGCTCTCGTTGCTCACTGCTGTGTCAGTTGAGACGTGAGCCCGGACTCGAGTTCGTAATAAAGGCTTCCTAAATTCCAATTTGGCTGACTGGTGGTCTTCATTCGAGGGTCGCCCACAACAAAACTAGTTGTCTCTATGAAAAATCCAGAAGCCAGTTATAAGGCTGCTGAGCCTCAGTTGAGAACAAAGCTAACCACATCGAAGCCCAACACTTGGATGTCCTGAACTCCGATTTTTCACTTGGTAGTAGAAAGTATTAGAACTTGCATACAAATTTATGACATTTACAGAGCACTGCCCAAGGGTCTGGTTTCACCCTTGCCTCTCTCCAAGTACTACAGATGGGAGGATCCTAAAGTCTGCAGTACCAGAAACAGACACAAGATGGAGCACCAGTTCTATGATTTACAATAGCACAAGTCAGACTAAAGTATCCCAGGGAGACAGTGGAGAATGCCTGAATAATCATAGCAGATTATATGCAATCTAGGCGAGGGACCATCTACACACACACACACACACACACACACACACACACACACACAAAATGTTGGAAAGGTCTCCAGAATTAAGGCAGTTTGGCAAAAATCTTCCATAAAAAAAATAAAATAAATCAGATCACAAAGTGGGAAAATTGGCTGATTCTTCAGATGCCAAAATTCCAACAACAAAAAATAAGACAAAGATAAATAAAGCCATCAAATATTACAAGTAAACTAAATCTCCAAAAATGAGAATTAAAAAAAAATACAGTATTTGAATTGCCAGACAATTCAAAATTATCATGTTAAGGATGTATAATGGGTTAAAAGGAAGTACAGATGGACAACAAAACTAAATCAGGAAAATCATGCTTGAACAACATGAGAATATCAATAAAAATATAGAGACCATGAATAAAAATGAAATAGAAATTCTGAGACTAAAAAAATGCAATAACTTTATTGAAAATTTTATTACATGGGCTCAAGAGCAAATTTGAACAGGTAAAGATTCAGCAAACTCCATGCAGAATATTAAAATTTGAGACAAAGAAGTAAAAGAATTAAATCTTAAAAAACAACAACAGTGAAGCAAGCCCATGGAATATATAAGATATCAAGAAGCAGAAAAACATAAACATTATGTGAAACCAAGAAAGCAAACAAATAAAGGGGAAGAGAACTTAGTTAAAGAAATGCTGAAATTTTCTAAAATCTGAGGGGGAAAAATAGACATATAAATTCAAGTAGCTTAAAGAACTCCAACTAGAAAAATATCTAAAGGGATCTATACAAAGATACATCAATAATCAAACTGTCAAAAGTCACAACAAACAGAGAGAGATAATCTTAACAAGAGCATAAAACAAATTACTCATTTCATACAAATAGTTTCTATCAGATCATCAGCAAATTTCTAACCAAACCACCTGCAGGTTGGGAGGAGTATAATGACATATTCAAAGGACTAAAAGAAAAAATGCAATCATGAATACTGTATCTTACAAAACTGTCCTTCAAAAATGAGGGAGAAATTAAGACTACCCCAGATAGGAAACAAGATGACAGCATAAGAAAACAGCTGTACTTGCTGCCTCCCACAACCACATCAAAATTCAACTAAAATACATAACAACTGTCAACCATGGGAAAGCTGACTGAGTAGAAGAACTACAACCAGAGAGGTAAAGAAGAAAGTACAAGAGAGGATCCAAGATGGCTGCTCGGGTAAACACCTAACCACAGCCACACACAACAATTTCAATGGAATACAACTAAAATATAAAATGGACATTGCCCAGAGCTATAGGTAATCGACTGACTGAAAATTCTACAACAAGGAAAAAAGAGAAAACCAGAAGGAAAATCAGGGGAGCTGAAAAAGCCTAAGGTACGGAGACATGCTGCGTGCACACACATACGCGTAGAGAGGACGGAGCCGGAGAGAAGAAGAAGGCTGGGTGCCTGCCAGGCGTTCCCTTTCAGAAAGGAAATAAAAGCCCCGGACTGGGCTGAACCCCAGAACTGGCATCACTGAGCCCCAGTTCTGGGCCAGACCCTGGGGACCCAGGCTCAGGCAGGGGGAGACGGGGCTGTGAGGCAGAATCCCAGGGGAGCGGCGAAAAGCAGAGCCCCCGGAGTCGCGCACATTGCTCGCAGAGGACGGAATGTTGACTCTGATGCTGTATTGCCCTGGCGGGAAAGAAACAAGAGCTCCAGCCGTGCTGGGCCCCAGTTCCGACTGCTCTGAACCCCAGTTCTAGGCCAGACCCTGGGGACCCAGGCTCAGACAGGGAGAGTCGGGGCTGTGAGGCCGAGTCCAAGGGGAACAGCGAGGGGCAGAGCCTCTGGAGTCACACACATTGCACGCAGAGGACGGTCTGTTGACTCTGATGCTAGACTCCCCTAGAGAGAAGGAGAAAAAAGCTCCAGACTGGGAGGAATGTGATGAGGAACAGGAGCCGCTGCCGGACACCGGCCAGCTGGGCGCCGGCAAGGAGCCGGGCGACGGGGCACCCAGGGGGGAGGAGGGGTGCCGCTGGGCCCTCGACCGCTGATCGCGGGCCACGGAGTCGAGGCCGGGGGCTGCTTCCTGGGCGGCGCCGACCCCGGCAACAGGCTGAAGCCACGTAGGACGCGTCGGAGAACAAAGGGGTGCCGCAGGCCAACCTGCTGAGCTTCCAGGACAAGGAGGAAGAAACCGAAGAAGTTTTCAATGTGAAGAAATCAAGTTATTGCAAAAGATAGTAAAATTATTTAAGAAAGAATACAAAGATGATCTTGAAAAATCGAAGACTAAGTCAGAATTCAACTCAGCAGCCAACATTGCAACATAAATGCGTTTTTTTAAAAAAAAGGACAGAATGTGGAACAGCGGCAGCCAGGCCCAGAGTGGCCAGGCACAAGGCAGTGGCAGCCAGGCCCGGATCAGCAGCAGCCAGGCCCCAGAGCAGCAGCAGTCAGAACCAGAGCAGCAGCAGCCAGGCCTGGAGCAGCCAGACCTGGGACAGTGGCAGCCAGGCTTGGGGCAGAGGCGGCCAAGCCCAGGGTGGCCAGGCCAGGAGCACCCAGGCCCGGAGTGGGCAGTCCCTGAACAGCCAGGCCCAGAGCAGCTGGGTCGGAAGCAGCCAGGACCAGAACAGCAGCAACCAAGCTCGGAGCAGCCAGGTCGGGAGCGGCCAGGCCCAGAGCGGCCAGGCCCGGAGCACAGCAGCCAGAACCAGAGCAGCAGCAGCCAGGCCCAGAGCAGCCAGACCTGGGGCAGTGGCAGCCAGGCCTGGGGCAGAGGCGGCCAAGCCCAGGGTGGCCAGCCCAGGAGCATCCAGGCCCAGAGCAGCTGGGTCGGGAGCAGCCAGGCCAGGAACAGCATCAGCCAGGCCAGAAGCGGCAGTGGCCAGACCCAGAGCAGCTGGTTGTGGAGCGGACCAGAGCAACAGAGGCCAGGCCCAGAGCAGCCAGGCCCGGAACAGCCCACTCCTCGCCTTCCCTCACCCCAGGGCTGCCTCTGAGACATGGCTGGAAACTTTTGGGGGAACTTGAGGGTCTGCTAAATCAAGTGATGAAGGCTTAGATCTGGATGTGTTGAGTTAGTGTAGTGCTGGGGTGTTGCTCTGTGAGTGCCTTGTGTGGGATCAGGATGATGTTGGTTGATCTATTTGGAAATGTCTTTTGTGTGAAGTGTATCCTTGGGCATATGGAGGTATTATTGATTTGAGAAAATGCTAAGTAACTGATTTACTACCTGAAAAACTTAAAGTTCTGAAAGTTTAAGGTCTCTTGCCAAAAAGAGGTTTTAAAGCTAATCCCTTAATTTTAATGGAGAAAGGGGAGGACAAGCCCTTCCCACCCAGAACAGGTAATCCAATTCCAGCCAGCAGCTATCTTTAAACAATGTGTCCATTTACACTTGAATGGCTACACCTTTTGATAGCCTAAGGACAAGTTTACATGTAAACAAGTTTGCTTCTCAATTCCCAGGGCAGAAAAAAACAAGGTTTAAAATTATTAGATTTTAAAATTAATTCTTAGAAGTGTAAAAGTTTATTAATTAAAAAAAAACAACAACAACAACAACAACAAAAAAGGAGATTGAAAAACCTGATGAACAATATTAGCTGTTGATTGTAGTAGAGTCGGCAATAAGGGAGGGGAGTGGACTGACAGTTCTCCGGGAAAGGAGGAGTGGTGGATGTGGGAAGAGACTGAACAAAAACTGTGCACTTATTGATGAGGACAATGGGGGGTAAAGAGGGGGCGGAGGGTGGGGTGGGAACCTGGTGGAGGGGGGAAGAAATGAGGAACCTTTGTAATAATATGAACAATAAAGATGGATTTTAAAAAAAAAGAAGAAGAAGAAGAAGAAAGTACATTGAGACTGGTAGAAGGTATGAATGTGCAAAACGGGCTGGCACCTTTTTTAATTGGGAAGAAGATAGAAGTTCCCACTTGCTCTGAGCTCCAGTGCTAACAAGACTCAGAGGGACCCAGAAACAAATAGGGCGAAACTGGACTGTCTGGCATCAGGGCAGGAATTCAGGGTGACTTTCTTACAGACAAAGGTGCTCACAACAGTCAACGTTCCTGTGCTGGGACCTCCCTGGTGCAGGGCTGACTGGCAGCCATTGCTGTTTGCCCTGAGATTCCCTGAGACCCAGCCCTACCCAATTTATAACCCACCCAAGCTGTATGCAGAGGCATTTGCATATGAATGGACTATACTTTATCAGTCTACAACCTGTCAAACAAGCTTACTGCTGGGTTAGGGAGCCCCAAACCTATAAAAAGAAGGACTAAGGCCTCACCAGCACCAACCTTCACAGTTGGGCCTCATCTGGGCACTTCCAAATGCCAAACAAAGAGGAGGAATCTGAAGATCTCTCTGTAGCTCCTGCTGGGTGGCCTCAGGCAGTGGATGACTTTGCACCTCCTTCGAGATCCAAGAGCTAGTGTACCCAATAATTAGAGTGAGTCCATCCAGATTACAACTCTTCACATCCATAAGAGACCCACTCAGGAGGCAGACTCAATGAGTGCCAAAGCTCCACTGAAGCAAGTCCTCTCCCATAAGGGGATCTCCAGCACAAAAGTTCTCCCATTGTAGACACAACTGGTCCTCACAGCCAACTGGCCTGGAGGTCATTTCCTCCAAGTGATACCAACAGCAATCAAGTGTTAACTATAATAAGACTGCACATACAGATGACAAAGGGGTATACCAAGAATGTCTACCTCAGGTAATGGTGGGCCCTATAAGACACTTTGCACACAAAGCCACTCTATCAACACAGGGAAGTAGCCAAAATGTGGAGACAAAGAAACAGTCACAAATGGAAGAAATGGAGGAAAGCAAACTACTAGATATAGAGTTCAAACCCACAGTTATAATCTTCTAGAAACCTCCAAGAAATATAGTGAGACTCTCAAGGATATGAAAAAGGACCAATTAGAAATTAAGCATATACTAACTGAAATAAAGAACACTATACAAAGATTCAACAGCCGACTAGAGGATCCCAAGAATCAAGCCAAATATTTGAAATACCCAACCAGAAAAAAAAGAAAAAAGAATCCAAAAATATTAAGATAGTGTAAGAAGCCCCTGGGATAACTTCAAGTGTACCAACATCTGAATTATCAGAGTGCCATAAGAAGAAAGAGAGCAAGATATTGAAAACCTTTTTGAAGAAATAATGACAGAAAATTTCCCCCACCTGGTGAAAGAAATAGACCTACAAGTCCAGGAAGCACACAGAACCCCAAACAAAAACAATCCAAAAAGGACCACGCCAAGACACATCATAATTAAAATGCCAAGGGCAAAAGACAAAGAGAATATTAAAAGCAACAAGAGAAAAACAGTTACCTACAAGGGAGTACCCATATTACTGTCAGCTGATTACTCAACAGAAACTATTATTCAGGCCAGATGGGAGTGGCAAGAAATATTCAAAGTGATGAATAGCAAGCACCTCCAACCAAGATTACTTTACCCAGAAAAGCTGTCATTTAGAATTGAAGGTCAGATAAAGAGCTTCACAGACAAGAAAAAAGCAAAAGGAGTTCTTCACAACCAAACCATTATTATATGAAACTAGAGGCTTGATGCACAAAGATTTGTGCAAGAATGAGCCTTCCTTCCCTGGGCTGACAGCACCGCCCTTGCTCTGGCCCGAAGCTGCTTTTCCACCTTCCCACGCTGCCCAGAGGCCTGGAGCAGCTAGGGTGGTGCAGAACGCCTACATCATTGCCATGGAGATTATGCAAGCATCTCACCCCGGGCCACTCAGCACCTATGTATGCACCATCTTTGTTGGGTTAATTTGTATACTCATCCCTGATTTGCATCTTTCTCTTTTCAGGGGTCCTCAAACTTTTTAAAGTGGGGGCCAGATCACGGTCCCTCAGAGAGCTATATGAACTACTAATTCCTACTGTAACACCTCGGCTGTGCTCACTGCCCAAAAAACCTGGCGGGCCGGATCAGACTCCTCTGCGGGCCGCATGTGGCCCGTGGGCCGTAGTTTGAAGATGCCTGGTAGATGCTGAAGGTTATTCTTTAAGAAGAGGAAGAAGAAAAAGGTAAAGATAAAAATTATGAACAAAGCGACAACAAATATATAGCAAGTGAATCTAAAAATCAAATGAATTAAAAATCTGATGAATAGAATAAACTGGTGAATGTAATAAAATCAGGGGCATGGAAATAGAACAGACTGACAATTCTCAGGGGGAAGGGGGATTGGGGGTGGGTGGGAAGAGATTTGGACAAAGATATTATATGCATGTAAGCAGTACCTATGGACACAGACAGTGGAGTGGTGAAAGCCCAGAGTGGGTTGGGAACTGGGTGGAGGGGAACTATGGGGTTGGGGGGAGAAGGATATCTATAATAATCTGAACAATAAAAATTTTTTTTAAAAAAGACTTCCCCAGATTTAAAAATAAAAAAAAATAATAATAAAAACGTTGAGGGAGTTCATCAACATTATATCTTTCCTACAAAAACTGCTGGTGGGCATCTTACCAACTGATAAAAAGAGAATAAATATCAACACAAAGCATTTAAAATTATAAAATTCCCTTGCAAAGGTAAATATATCAAATACAAAAATCCTATAATGTTGTAAAGTGAGTAAATAATTACAAATCAGGTACAGAATTTTTACTAAAATGCATAAAAATCATTATAAATTTGTGTTAATGATATGCAATATAAAAAGATGTCGTTTGTGTCATCAGTAACATATAGCAGAAGGGAGAAAGTATTGATATGTGTTTTTATATGCAATTGAAGTTAAGTTGTTATCAGTTTCAAATAGGTTGTCGTAACTTTAAAAAATGTGCATGTAATTTCAATAGTAACCACAAAATCAATATCTGTAGAATATATTAAAAAGGGAAATGAGAAGGAAATCAAATATGTCACTACACAAAAATCAACAAAACTCAAAAGAGAGCAAGGAAAGTAAAGAGGAAGAAAAAAACAAGAGACAGAAAAGGCAATTAACAAAATGACAATAGAAAGTCCTTCCCTATTAGTAGCTACATTAAATGTAAATCAATTAAACAAATTAATTTAAGGACAGACATTATGGCTAAATTTGTTTTTTTAAGATCCAACTAAATGTTACCTACATTACACTCACTTTAGAGCTCAGCAATGACATAGGTTAAAAGAGAAAAGCTGGAAGAAGATATTCCATGTAAACAGAAACCTAAAGGGGGTAGGAGTAGCCAATTTTATATCAGACAAAATAGAGTTTAAAATGAAAACTGCCCCCAAAAAATACAAAGAATGACATCATATAAGGATTAAAGGATCAACTTACCAGGACTATACAACTACTATAAATATAGGTGTGCCTAATATTAGAACACCAAAATATCTGAAACAAACACTGACAGAACTAAAGGAAGAAACAGAGAGCAACATAATGATATTAGAAGATTCCAAAAACCCACTTTCAATTATGGGTAGAACAGTCAGACAGAATGTCAATAAGAAAACAGAATACTTTACCAATAGACACAACTGGTGAAACAATTTGCAGCCAGGAAGGGTAGAGGACACCTGGAGAATGGTAGGATCGGGGATCTGAGCTGGAGAGAGGTGCATGAACACTGGGGCGCGAATGTCAGACGGAAGCTGCACTACATCTTAGGGATAGGTGTAACATCAACTGTGGAAAGGAAGTCCACAGAGCTGCTGGCAGCTGGGAAATGTAGATCTAAGTCCACAGCCACAAGCGGCTGCACCCAGAAAGGCAGCCTGAAAAGCTGCAGAAGCAGAATAGTTCTGGGGGAAGAGAAACTTGCAGTTACGTTGTTGTTTTGCTTCTACTTTGTCTCTGCTTTTATTCATTAAACCCATTTTATAGGACCTTTCAATTATAAACACTCCCCCAATGCTGCAATGCAGGTAGAGGTGCTGATTTGTGGAGACTGGGAGAGGCTGTGGAGGAGAGCAGGAAAGGAAAAGGTGACAAGAATCTGGCACTGAGACATTCGTGATTGTCCAAACCTAAGCAGCCATTTTTCTCCTGAAAAGCCAGCCTATCCCAGCAGCCTCAAGACAGCTAATACAGACACACCCAGCCTACACCATGAGCTTTCCAAAGGAAACAAAGACATTGAATAGCCCCAAAGAGTCCCCAGGGACTGCGTAAAAGAAGGGTCATTCGGTACCAGAAAGCAATACAGCCCTATCAGAAACAGACTTGAGTAATTAAGATTGACAGCAGGCAGTCAGGCAAAGCTAGCAGATTGGTCCTTCCTGCTTACAGCCAATGTTGTTGAGATAGACACAGAGGAGCAGAGGATCATTTGGAATTTCAACACGGTACTGACTCTGTAACAGGAAACAGAGAAGTGGCAGACAGAATAGTGGGATCTTAAACCAGCCCCAAAGGGGACATTAAACCGGTTAACCGAGCGGGACGTATACATACGTCAAACGTAAACAATATCGTGTACGGGTTGGACGTATGAATACGTCCTTGAAATATATGTTGCGCCATGAAATGGGCAGGATGTATATTTCCAAACAACAAAGGTATTAGTCATCCATACATGTCTCTACATGAATTTAAGACACAGAGGGAATCAGTATAATTTTGCTATTGAGAGTGGTGGACATGTTCTGGGTGAGCAGTGACGGGTACGTACTTACACTTACCTACTTATTTTCGTATTATATATTATTTACTTTTATTTTTTATATCCCCAATCTTTACATAATAAAAAAACATATAAAATTGATCCAATCATCAATAATTTGTCAGAAAAGTTTAAAAGTTTTTATGTATGTGAACGAGAAATATGGGTAGATGAATCTCTTTTATTATGGAAAGGGAATTTATCTTGGAAACAATATATATCTATTATACAAAAAGAGCTAGATTTGGAATGAAATTGTTTATTTTGAGTGAAAGCCAATCTGGATACGTACAAAATATAATTTTATACACAGGCAAGGACATAAATTATTGTTCGAACTATGCACAAGAAAAACAATCAACAAGAATTGTTTTGGAGTTAACACATGACTTACTGAATAAAGGGTATAGGATTTACTTAGGTAATTTCTATACATCAATTCATTTGGCTGAACTCTTGTGTCAAAACAATACAGACATTGTTGGAACAATGAGGATAAACAGAGTCGGAATCCCCAGTGAAATAAAAACAAAAAAATTACAGAAAAATTAACATATGTAAGAATCAAAGACAAACTTATGGTTTTAAAATGGAAGGATAAAAAAGACGTATTGATGTTCAGTTCTTTTCATAATGACAAATGATTGAAAAGAGAGGAAGAAGGCAAGAAAAACTGAATGTTGTCCTGGATTATAACAAGAATATGGGTGACATAGATTTGGGAGATGGAGTTATGGTGGCCTGCACAGCTGCCCGTAATAGGGTAAAAAAATTTTATAAAAAAATTTTTCTATTGTACAATTAATTGATATGTGCTGCCTCAATGCATATATTATATACAAAAAAGATTAAGGTCATTTGGATCGATTACACTTTTTGATAGAGTGTGTAGAGAAATTGGTAGATAACAACATAGTGAAAACCCACCCAAAGACATCAACAAGCAGCTCTACATCTAAACCATCACGCTTAGTTGAAAGGCATTTTCCAGAATAAATGAAAAGCAATATAGGAAAAACTAAATCCAGGAAATGCTGAGTTTGCTACAAAAAAGGTGTTAGGAAAGAATCTACATACTGGTGTCCGGTAAATTGTAAGGTATCAACAATTGTTTTAAAATATATCACATGGAAGTTGAGTTTTGAATTTTTACATCTATATTTCAATTTTTTAAACTCAATATTCCTATTTTATTTGTGTGCTTTTGTTTATTGTTCTGTAATTGTTAACTTTTTCTATTTTTTATTGTGTACAGAAATAAAAAAATATATTTTTTATAATCTTTATAATTGTTTGTAAAATTTATAATTTTTTAATTCAATGTTTCCATTTTTTTGTTGGTATTCTCTTCTATTTGTTTGTAATTTTGTATTTTCCTTTGTGCTTTATATATAAATAAATGAAAAAATATATATTTCATTTATTTTAATTAAGTATAAATAAAAAAACAATAATATAAAATTATGTCCACTGGGCGTGACATTCTGACACGTCCTAGTGAAAGAGTATGCACCCGTTGTACGTTGCGTAATTAAAAAGGGAACTCCCCAGTTAACAGGTTAAAATTTGGCTAAAGTGAACACTTCACTTGTTCATTTTTTTATTTTTATTTTTTCTTTATTTTGTTACCTTTTTTGTATATTATTTTCATTCAGTTTTTTGTTCTGGTTGATATTTTATCTTATTTTTTCTTTATTTCCACACTTTTCTTCCTCACTTCTCAATTTTCATTCTGTTTTCACTTTCCTTTCTTTTTACTCCTTATTAAAAATTGATCTACTTTCATCTGCTTTATTGATGTGTTATTATTACTATAGTTTCTGTTGGCTTACTAATATATCTAATTTCTTCTCCCCTACTCATGCAAACTTCCCTTCTTTATTTGCCAATTTTTTCATGCTTTTGCTCTCCTATTTTCTTTTCCTAATTATTTAATTTCACTCATTAAAATCAAGCCTATCTGCTATTCTCCTTTTCAAAAATAAATAAATAAATCAATAAACTTAAAAAGAAACTTTGTTTTATCTTTTCTTTTAATTTAAAGTTTTATATGTTTCCTTTATCCTCCATTGACACCCCCCAACTCCAAGCCATTCCAATGCCAGGTAAGCCCCCACTGCCCAGTGTCTATTGGTTATGCTAATATGCATGCATACAAGTCCTTTGGTTGATCTCTAAACTCCCCCTACCACCACCAAATCCCTTGCCATTTATCTCTGGGTCTATTTTTGTTAATCAAATTATGTTGATCATTATATCCCACACTTGAATGAGATCATGTGATATTTATCTTTCTCTAACTGGCTTATTTTACTTAGCATAATGCTCTCCAGTTCCATCCATGATGTTGCAAATTGTAAAAGTTCCTCTTTCTTTTTAACCTCTGAGGTCTCTCTCTTTTTTTTTTTTTATTGTTTAAAGTATTACAAATAGTAGTACATATTTCTTCTTTTTCCCCCCATTGACCTTACCCCAGCCTCCTCTACCCCCCAGCACATGCCTTCACTCCATCTGATTCCCCAGTGTCTTGTGTCCATGGTTATGCTTATATGCATGCATACAAATCTTTCGGTTGATTTCTTACTTTCTCCCAACACTCCCCTGCTTTCCTGCTGTAATTTGACAGTCTGTTGGATGCTTCTCTGCTCTGTACCTATCTTTTTGTTCATCAAGTTGTAATGTTCTTTATTATCCATAAATGAGTGAAATCATGTGGTATTTTTCTTTCACTGCCTGGTTTATTTCATTTAGCATAATTCTCTCCAGTTCCATCCATGTTGTTGCAAATGGTAAGTACCAGAAGCCAATTCCAGCACGTTAGCAGGGCTAATTATCTGGGACAGCTAAAAAGCATCTTCCCCAAACCTGAATAGGATTGTTTGCTGCCAGACAGCTCCGGGCATTTTAATCTGCATGTTATTGTTTCCTATTGGCCAAACACCTGAACAGCTGTAGGCTATTCCCCAATCTGACAGTGCTTCTGTAAATCCTTTGAAGTGTGTTATTTCCACTTTAGGACAAATTATGTTAATAAAAACAGGATCCTTAGTCAAGGAGGTAGTCTTTAGCTCCTTTAATTAAAACTCCTCTGACCCCCCAATGCCTTTCAAAATTATCTTTCATCCTTGGATTCCTTATTTAATCTTTGCACGGTTCCTTTCTCCAGATTGCAGCACCCCTATTAATACTGGGACAATAACCCCAGGATTAATGGATGCCCACCCAGGGGCACCAGTAGGTAAGAATCCCTTCTTTTGTATAGCAGCATAATATTCCATTGTGTAGATATACCTCTGTTGTTGTTTTTTATCCACTGATCTGCTGATGGTCACTTGGGCTATTCCCAAATCTTAACTATTACAAATTAGGCTGCTATGAACACAGGGGTGCATATATCCTTTGTGAATGGTATTTCTGGTTTCTTGGGATACAGTCCTATATCTAGGATCACTGGGTCAAATGGGGCAATGGCAGTGTGTGTGTGTGTGTGTGTGTGTGTGTGTGTGTGTGTGTGTGTTGTTTTTAGTTTCTCTTTCTGTGAGTTCATTATTGGTGTATAAAAAGGCCTAGATTTCTGGGTGCTAATTTTGTATCCTGCTACATTGCCAAATTCATTTATTAGATCTACCCTGTTCCCCTGAAAATAAGACAGTGTCTTATATTAATTTTTGCTCCCAAAGATGGGCTAGGTCTTATTTTCAGGGGATATCTTATTTTTCCATGAAAAAGAATACGGTACACATTTATTGTTAAATGAAAATAAAGGAAATTTATTACCTGTATACGGTACGGTACTACAGTAGTTGTCAACACAAACCAGACAAACTGTGAATCCTACAGTATCAAGAATTTACTCATTTATTCAATGACAATCATGTCATCATCTTCTGGAACATCATCAAAAAAAAAAAAAAAAAAAAAAGAAAGAAAGAAAGAAAGAAATGGAATCACAAGAAATTCACCAGGAAATTCAGGAATTGGACATAACAATCCAATTCCTTAATTTCCTGGTGAATTTCTTGTGACTCCTTTTTTTTTTTAATATATTTTATTGATTTTGTACAGAGAGGAAGGGAGAAAGATAGAGAGCTAGAAACATCAATGAGAGAGAGTCATTGATCAGCTGCCTCTTGCACACCCCCTACTGGGGATATGCCCGCAACCAAGGTACATGCCCTTGACCAGAATCGAACTCGAGTCCCTTCAGTCCCCAAGCCGGCGCTCTATCCATTGAGTCAAACTGGTTTCGGCGTGACTCCATTTCTTTCAGAATCAGTGGACCAAATCTCTCATGTTTAGCCTAGGGGGGCCTTATTTTTGGGGGGATGCCTTATATTTATCTCAGAAGGAAACCTGTAAGTAGGTCTTATTTTCAGAGGATGTCTTATTTTCGGGGAAACACGTTAGTGTTTTTTGATGGTGTCTTTGGGGGTTTCTATGTATAGTATCATGTTATCTGCGAATAAGGACAATTTTACTTTCTGATTTGGATGCCTTTTATTTATTCTTCTTATCTGATCACTATGGCTAGCACTTCCAGTACTACATTGAAGAGGAGTGGTGAAAGTGGGCATCCCTGTTTTGTTCCCGTTCTTAGGGAAAATGACTTTAGTTTTTGCCCATTGAATAGGATGCTGGCTGTAGGTTTGTCATACAGGACTTTTATTATGTTGAGGTAATGATCCTCTATTCCCACTTTGCTGAGAGTTTTTATCCAGAAAGTGTGTTGGATTTTATCAAATGTTTTTTCTGCATTTATTGATATGAGTATGTGATTTTTGTCTCTTTATGTGATGTATCACATTTATTGATTTGCGGATATTGTACCATCCTTGCATCTCCATAATAAATCCCACTTGGTCATGGTGTACAATCTTTCTAATGTAATGCTGGATCTGATTTGTTATAATTTTTTTTGAGAACTTTATCATCTATGTTTATCAAGAATATTGGCCTGTAATTCTCTTTTTTTTGTTTTCTTTTTTTTTCTTTTTTTTGTTGTGTCTTTACCTGATTTTGGAGTTAGGGTAATGCTATCTTGATAGAAAGAGCTTGGAAGTATGTCTTCCTCTTCTTTCTGCTTATTCTGGGCTTTTCTTGTTGCTCTTTTTCTAACTCTTTGAGGTGTAAGGTTAGATAATTACCATTTTTTCTTGTTTTTTGAGGTAGGCTTGTAAAGCTATGAACTTCCCTCTAAGACTGCTTTCACTGTGTCCCATAGATTTTGGATTGTTGTGTTTGCATAGTCATTTGTTTCCATGATGTTGTTTTTCTTTGTTGTTGTTTTTTTTAATCTCTTTGTAACCCAGTCATTTTTACACTTGATCTTAGCCAAAAGGCCGAGAAGCGATGTAACCCAGTCATTTTTAATAGCATTCTATTTAGCCTCCAAGTATTTGATTTTTTTCATTGTTTTTATTGTAGTGGATTTCTAACTTTAAGTCATTGTGATCTGAGAAAATGCTTGATATGATTTCTATCCTCTTGACTTTGAAGAGACTCCCTGTTTCCCAAGATGTGGTCTCTCTTTAAAAATAACCCATGAGCATTTGAGAAGAATGTATATTTTGTGGCTGTAGAGCAGATGTTTTGAATATGTCAATTAAGTCCATCTGATCTAGTAAGTCAGTTATGGTTGATGTTTCTTTGCTGATTTTTTGTTTAGAGGATTTGTCCAGTGGTGTTAGTGGGTTATTAAAGTCCCCTACTATGTTAAGTCCCCTACTATTGTTAATCTCTCCATGATATATTCCAGGAGTTTGGGGGGTTTTTTGTTTGTTTGGTTTTTTGTTTTTTTAATGTTTTTGGGTCCTCCTATATAGAGTGCATATGTCTTTACCAGAGTTATAAATTCTTGTTGAAATACTCTCTTTGGTATTGTGAAGCGGCTTTCCTCATCTTTTGTTATGGCCTTCACCTTTAGGTCTAACTTGTCATATATAAGTACTGCTATCCCACCTTTTTTTTTTTCATTGGCATCCACCTGAAAAACTTTTATCAAACCCTTTAACTTCAGTCTGTGTTAGTTGTTAGTCCTTTGTTCTGAGGTGGATCTCCTGTAGACAGAAATATATGGGTTGTGTTTTCTTATACATTAAGCTACGCTATGTATTGATATTTTCATTGGGGCATTTAATCCATTTACATTTAAAGTTATTATTGATAGGTACTTACTTGTCATCATTTTTATTCTTTATACCTGTTTTCCTTCTTTCCCTCCTATTTCTTCATTTTATAGCAGACCCTTTAGCATTTCTTGCATTGCTTGTTTGGTGGTAATAAACTCCTTTAGTCTTTCTTTTTTTTTGTCTGTGAAGCTCCTGATTCCACCCTCAACTTGATTGATAACCTTACTGGGCACAGTTTTCTTGAATTCAAACCCTTGCTTTGCATGACTTTGTATATTTCATTATATTCCCTTCTGGCCTGATGTGTTTCTGTTGAGAAATCAGTCAATAGCCTGCTCAGAAATACCTTGTTGGTAACTTTCTGTCTCTCTCTGACAGCCTTTGAGATTCTTCTTTGTCATTAGTGTTTGCCAATTTAATTATAATGTGTCTTGTTTGTGACTCTGTGTGCTTCTTGGTCTTGTGTGAGTTTTTCTTCCCAAAATCATTTACATTTTCTGTCATTATTTCTTCAAACAAGTTTTCTAATCCTTGCTCAGCTTCCTCTCCTCCTGACACCACTATTATGCAGTTGTTTTACATTTCATCCCAAAGTTCCCTTAGGCTCTACTCCTGTTTTTTAATCTTTTTCCAGTTGTTATTCTGCTTGGGTATTTTTTCTATGTTGCATTCTAGCTCACTGATGCAGTCCTTCACTTCTCATAGTCTACTGTTGATGCTATTCATTGTGTTCTTTATTACAGCAATGTCATTTTTCATTTCTTCTTGATTCTTCTTCATTTCCTCTTAGTTCTTACACATATTGTTGACTTTGTCTTCCATTCTTTTCAGCATCTTTATGACCATTACTCTGAATTCTTTCTCTGACATATTGCTTGCCTCCATTTTGTTTACTTCCTTTACCAGTGATTCTTCCTTTTCTTTCATATGAGAGTTGTTTCTGTGTCTCCCCAAGTTCACTCCTCTCAGGATGTCTGGTTTTGTAGCTCTCTCCTACATTGACTCTCTCTCTAGGTGATCTCCAACATTTCTGTCCACAGATTGCCTCATCAGCTCTCTGTTTTATCTTTTTACTTATTCATTTTTCTTTTATTCTTTTCCAATCATTCTCTTTCTACCTCCTCTATACTGAACCATGGTCCTTCCCTTATTCATTCAATTCCTGAACCTTACTGTCTGTACTTAAGCTCTGCCTTTACAGATTCTATCCCCCCTTTTTCTGGGTGTTTACTGTTTTCATTTTTTGGTTTATTTGTTTTGTGATGTTTTATTCCCATATATTTTTCTTCTTTTTCTTTATTACCTTTTTTTATTTTATCAATATCATTTTTTTTCTCTCTTTTCTCTCCTATTTTCTCTGTTGGTCACTTTTTTGGGGGTTATTGGTGTCATGAGTACATTCTGCATTTTGTTTCCTTTGTATTGTGTCTTGTCAAGTTGTATTTTGTGCTGTTTGGTCCACACGGAAGAGAGAAAGCCACATAAACAGACACCTTAAGAGGAGACTCCATCCACAAATTGGACAATAACACTCAAGATACAAGTACACCAAGAGAACCCAAATATTCCAAGAGGGCATCCCTAGTATACCTACTCCAGAAGACCTGAGAGATTGCACCACTGGGTCCCACAAAAAATTCCACTATATAAGACAAACTCAAAAAGTCTAGATGGCATAGCAGTTTAATCTAATACATAGAAACAATCACAAAGAAACAGCTAAAATGGGAAGGCAAAGATACAACCCAAAAATGAAAGAAAAGGAGGAATCACCAGCAACGAAAGAAATGAAATATAGGTAATCAACTTGTCAGAGAAAGAATTCAGAGCAATGATTGTAAGGACACGGAAAAGTATAAAAGACAAATTCAACAAGATGTGTAAGAATCAGGAAGAAATGAAGAAGAATTAAGAGGAAATTAAGAATGACATATCTGAAATAAAGAACACAAAGGAAAAGTTCAACAGTAGATTACGAGAAGCTGAGGGCCACATCAGCAAGTTAGAAGACAAGATAGCAAAAAACAAAACAAAACAAAACAAAACAAAAAAGCAGAGCAGAAACTGGGGGGTGGAGGGGAGAATCTTAAAAAGATGAGCCTAAGGGAGATTTGAGACAATACAAAATGAAACAACATCCACATAATCAGGGTGCCTGCCAGAAGGAAGAAAGCTGAGCAAGAAATAGAAAATCTACTTGAAGAATCATTGGCAGGAAATGTCCCTGATTTGTGGGGGGGGGGGGGGGGGGGGACATCACACAAGTCCAAGAAGCACACAGTGTCCCAAAACAGATGAACCTCAAAAGACCAACACCAAGACACATAATAATTAAATTAGCAAACATTGACAACAAAGAACAAATCTTAAAGACTGTCAGAGAGAGACAGAAAGTCTAATGGGAGATCCTTACCTACCAAGGATCTCCCATCAGACTATCAACTGATTTCCCAATAGAAACACATCAGGCCAGAAGGGAATGGAATGAAGTGTACAAAGTGATGCAAAGCAAGGGACAAGAATAATATACACAGCAAGGCTATCATTCAAAATTGAAGGGGAAATCAGGAGCTTCATAGACAAAAGAAAGGCTAAGGGAACCAGAAATGCAAAAAATGATAAAGGGACTGCTGTAAAATGGAGAAATAGAAAGCAAGAAAGAATACAGGCATAAAGAATAAAAATGGCAATAAACAAGTACCTATCAATAATCGTCTTAAACACAAATGGATTAAATGCTCCATTCAAAAGACAGGATAGATGATGGATAAGAAAACATGGCCCATATATTTGCTGCCTATAAGAGACACATCTCAGAATAAAAGGACTCACACATACTGATAGTGAAGGTATGAAAAAAATTTTTTCAGAAAAAAATGTAAATGAAAAAAAAAAGCTGAAATAGCAATACTTATATGTGGCAAAATAGACCTCACAGTGAAGGCAATAACAAGAGATTTGGAGGACCACTTCAAAATACTAAAGGGATCAATAGAATAAGCATATAACTCTGATAAGGATATATGCACCCAATATAGGAACACCCAATTAAATAAAACCTTCTGGAAGATATCAAGGGAGAGATTGACATTAATATAATCAGAATAAGGGACTTTAATATGCCATGTATACCACTAGATAGGTCCTCTAAACCAGTGGTCGGCAAACTGTGGCTCGCAAGTCACATGTGGCTCTTTGGCCCCTTGAGTGTGGCTCTTCCACAAAATACCACAGGTGGGCGAGCATGAAGAAGTCAGTTTTTGGCCTGGCCGAGTCTATTTTGAATACTGCCCGCACATGGCATGTGTCTCGAGCCAAAGTTTGCCGACCGCTGCTCTAAATAAACAAAACAGCAAAGAAACAGCAATCCTAAATGACTCACTACATCAGATTCATTTAATCAACATCTTCAGTACATTTCACCCCAAAGCTATAGAATATACATTCTTAACAAGTGTACATGGGACATTTTCATAGATAGACCACATACTGGGAAACAGGCAAAGTTTCTTCAAATTCAAGAAGATTGAAATCATATAAAGAATCTTCTTATATCACAATGGCATAATATTATAAAGCAAATCCTATTTGATATAGTACTGGAAGTGCTAGCCATAGCAATCAGACAATAAAAAGAAATAAAAGGCATCCACATTGGAAAAGAAGTAAAACTGAGGGAGAGATGGCTGGATATGCAGGAACCCTCTTAAAGGGCCAACATGAAAAAATTTCATGTGCAATCACTCACCTTGGCCTCTGGCAGAGGGAGGGCAGAGTGGACTAGACCTATGTGAAAAGAATCCAGTGTTGGTGGATCTGAGGTTAGAGGTTGGCAGGTAGCCACCCCCATTTCCTGTACTGTCATTCCCTCATACTACAGAGGATATCTTCCTCTGGCAGACTTTTACCATCCAGGCAGTTTTTTTCCTGAGGGGGAAGCATTGGCCCCTGTTGGAAAACCTCACACTCTATGTATGGTCAATAGCCTGAAATTAGTTAACCTTTTGTACACCATAAGTATCTCTAGATGAAATCAGTGGACCTTCCCCACACATATTGTGCGTAAATAGCTGCAAACCTCGCATATCAACAGTGGTGCCCAATTTGAAAATCAGACTTGTGACATCTCTGGGTTTGTAAAGAAAATTATGGTAACTAAAATTTGAAAATATTCCAAGGCCTATGGAAGGAATTCCAAAGTCATTATATAAGGCTGCCACTCAGACTTGTGAGAGATAAACACTGTGACACTTGAGGCTTTTATTGGTCATTGTGACACTTGAGATTTGTGTTATGAATTTCATGTCAAAAATGATAAACATGGTGAGCATTCTTCATTATTTTTTTACAGGTTTCATTTTTGGAACATCAACAAAATTTTGTGTTTTTGAGACTTTTCATATCAATGCTTTATTTTTATTTTGTGCTTGCTCTTGTTATTTCTGTAGAATTGAAAATTGTCATTATTTTGCTATTGAATTTTATGTTGTAATATATTATATTGTGCAAATAAAATTCAATTCCAATAATGGCATCAGATGAAATAATAATTGAACCAAGCACTTCATAAGAAGAAGATAACATCCTTTATTCAACTCCAGAGTCAGATATTTTTTAATTAAAATTAAAAATATTGTGGCATGTCGGGATGGTTTCTGTTTTGGACACATGGCAGTTAACTGGTTAACACTTAATAACAATCAGACTACAGGCAGATATGGATATCTGGAGTCTTGAGTCCTTACCTGATCTCTTTCTGGTCCCAGAGCCAGGAAAAGCAGACCCTGGTACACATTTTAGTCCTATAAAAGGGCACCTAGCCCCACCAGAGGAAGCCACAAACTATGGATTTCTGATAGTGCCCAAAAGGATACTCAGGGCCAGTCACAAACATCATCAGACATTCTGCTGAACTAGAGATTGGGACTGGTAACAGATCTACCTGATATATAGATTCAAAAACCAATCGGGGAGACAAAAAAAAAACAGTCCCAAATGAAAGAACAAGAGAATTATCCAGAAGATGAGCTAAATGAAATGGAGAAAAGAAATGTATCCCATATAGAGTTTGGAATAATGTTGGCAAGGATGCTCAACAGCATGATAAAAGTTATAGTAACTATGGAAAAAAAAAACAGTCAGAACTGAAGAATGACATAACACTAATAAAGAACACTGAAAGGAATACATAACAGATTAGGAGAAGCTGAGAATTAGACCAATAATTAGAAGACAGTGTAGGAAAATCATTCAGTCAGAGAACCAAAAAGAAAAAAAACAGGAGGACAACTCAACAGAGCTGTGGGAAAACACGAAATGTAATAATACATCACAGGAGTACCAGAAAAGGGAGAAAGTGACGAAGGGCCAGAGAACCTGTTTGAAGAATTAATGGCAGAAAACTTTCCAAACCTGAAGGAAAAGTTACACAAATTCAGGGGGCACAGAGAGGCCCCAGCAGTAAGAACTCAAATAGCCCCATGCTCAGACACATCATAATTAAAATGGCAAAAATTAAAGACAAAGAGAGAATCTTAACAGCAGCAAGAAAAAGTAAATGTATTACCTACAAAGAAGCTCCCAAAGGCTGTCAACTGATTTCTCATAAAAAATCCTACAGATCAAAAGGGAATGACATTAAGTATTCAAGGTAAGGAAAACAAGGATCTGAAACCAAAATTAATATATCCGGCAAGGCTATTATTTGAAATACCTGGTGAAATAAAGAGCATCACAGACCAAAAAACAATGGGATTAAGGAATTTATCATCACCAAATCATCATTTCAAGAAATGTTAAAAGAACTGCTGTAATAATAATAAATATATAGAGAGAAACATAGTCATAAAGCATTAAAATAGCAATAAGTATCTAATAATAATCTAAAATGTAAATCATTAAATATTCCAATCAAAAGATATAGGATAGCTGAATGGATAAGAAAACATGACCCAAATATATGCTGTCTACAAGATAACCACCTCAGAACAAAAAACTTAGGAAGAGCTTGAAGGGATGGACTAAATTTTCCATGAAAACAAAAAGGAAAAAAAAATCTGGGATAGCAGTACTCATATCTGAAAAATTAGGCTTCAAAATGAAAGCCATCACAAGAGACAATAAAGGTCACTACATAACACTAAAGGTGTGAAAAGCCATGGCCAGCATGGCTTTCAGGCTCAAAGGCTTGAAGAAAGAGCTGACACGCAAATTAAAACACAAGACAAGAAATTATGGGGCAGTGATTCTCAACCTTTCTAATGTTGCAACCCTTTAATATAATTCCTATTTGTGGTGAACCCAACCATAAAATTTTTTTCATTGCTACTTCATAACTGTAATTTTGCTACTGTTATGAATCATAATGTAAATATCTGTATTTTCTGAGGGGGGAAAAATGGCGGCGGAATAGACAGACAGGTCTCAAGCCTTGTCCTGGAGCAGAAAAAAGGAACAGCTGAGGGTCACACGGGGAGTTTTTGTTGGTGAGTCAAAGGACAGCTAAACTCCAGGAGAAGGTGGAGGACTGCTGGATAGGGTTTCCCTGACTGGGCAGGCCCCACTGTGGCTGGGTTCCCTCTCAGAGCAACTGTCTTGGACACTGCACCATCTTGAAGGGGAAAGTGGATCTTATCAGAAGCTTGAAAAGTTGCAACTGCGGCAACTACCAAACAGCTGCAAGCCCCAGAACACCAAGCCCCAATTGGCGCAAAGGAACAGTTTCAGAGAAGGTCTACACTCCACCATAGAAAGGCCAGATTTCACCTGGGATAAGGTGAGGTCTCTGGTTCCTGCGGGAGAGAGAAATGCACACAATGTGGGAGATGGAGGACTGGGGAAGGTCTGTGCAAAGAATAGTCCTTGGCTGTTGGGGTTGGCATGATGGACATGAAAAAAAAAATCTGGGGTAGCAATACTTATATCTGACAAAATAGATCTTAAAGTGAAGGACATAGCAAGAGATAAGGAAGGCCACTTCATACTACTAAAGGGAGCAATCCAACAAGAAGAAATACTCTGGTAAACATATATGCACCCAAGGAGAGATTGACAGCAATACACTCATAGTAGAAGACTTTAATACCCCACTATCACCATTGGACAAATCCTCTAAACAAAAAATCAGCAAAGAAATATCAATCCTAAATGACTCATTAGACCAGATGGAATTAATTGACATATTCAGAACATTTCACCCCAAAGCCACAGAATATACATTCTTCTCAAGTGCACATGGGACATAGGCAAAGTCTCTTCAATTTCAAGAAGACAGAAATCAAACTGAGTATCTTCTCAGATCACAATGGCATAAAACTAAAAATCAACTATAATAAAAACAATCCAAAAAAATCTAACACATGGAGACTAAACAGTATGATACTAAACAATGACTGGATTACCAGAGAGATCAAGAAAGAAATAAAAAAAAAAACATCATGGAAATAAATGACAATGAAAACACAACAATCCAAAATCTATGGGTCACAGTGAAAGCAGAAGGAAGGTCATAGCTCTATAAGCCTACTGAAAAGAAAGGAAGGAAGGAAGGAAGGAAGGAAGGAAGGAAGGAAGGAAGGAAGGAAGGAAGGAAGGAAGGAAGGAAGGAAGGAAGGGAGGGAGGGAGGGAGGGAAAGAAAGAAACAATGGTAATAAATTACCTAACCCTACAACTCAAAGAGTTAGAAATAGAGCAACAAGAAAGGCCCAGTGTAAGCAGAAGGAAAGAAATAATAAATCTCAGAGAGGAAATAAAGAGCATAGAGACCAAAAAAACACTACAAAAGATCAACAAAACCAAGAGCTGGTTCTTTGAAAGGATAAACAAGATTGATGAACTTAAAGCCACACTCAACAAGAAGCAAAGAGAGAGGACCCAAATAAACAAAATCAGAAATGAAAGCAGTGAAATAACAACAGACCCCACAGAAATACAAAGGATTGTTTAAAAAAAAAAAATACTACAACTTTATTCCAACAAACTGGACAACATTGAGGAAATGGACATATTCCTAGAAAAATACAAGCTTCCAAAACTCAATCAGTAAGAATCTAAACAGTTCAATAGGCCATTAACTATGGAAGAATTTGAAGCAATCATCAAAAAGCTTATGGCAAACAAAGTCCCATGACCAGACAGTTTCATAGGGGAGTTTTACCAAACATTCAAGGAAGAACTAAAACCTATCCTCCTCAGACTATCCCAAAATATTCAAGAGGAAGGAACACTTCCAAGCTGATTCTATGAAGCCAACATCACCCTAACCCCAAAACCAGATAAAGACAACACAATGAGAGAGAATTACAGGCCAATATCCCTCCCTCATGAACATAGAGGCAAAAATCCTCAACAAAATTCTAGCAAATCGAATCCAGCAGTATATCAGAAAGATCATTCACCATGACCAAGTAGGATTTATCCCAGGGACGCAAGGATGGTACAATATCCACAAATCAATAAAAGTGATGCATTAATAAACAAATTGAGATATAAAGATCACATAGTTATATCAATTGATGCAGAAAAAACATTTTACAAAATCCAAGACCCTTTCTTAATTAAAAAAAAAAAAAAAAAAAAAAAACTCTCAACAAAGTGGGAATAGAAGGACCATACCTCAACATAACAAAAGCTATATATGATAAACCTACAGCTAACATCATACTCAATGGGCAAAAACTAAAACAATTTCCCATAAGAACAGGAACAAGACAGGGATGCCCACTCTCACCACTCCTGCTTGACATAGTACTGGAAATACTAGCCATTGAAATCAGACAAGAAAAAATAAAAGGCATCCAAATTGGAAAAGAAGACGTACAACTGTCCTTATTTGCAAATGACAGTATACTGTACATAGAAAACCCTAAAGACTCCATCAAAAATTTTTAGACTTAAAAATGAATTCAGCATTGTAGCAGGATACAAAATTAATGCCAAGAAATCTATGGCATTTCTATACACCAATATAGAGAGAACTTATAGAGAGACTAAAAAAGCAATCCCATTTACCATCACACCTAAAAAATTAAGATACCTAGGAATAAACTTAACCAATAAGATAAAAGACCTATAGGCAGAAAACTACAGAACACTGATAAAAAATTTTAAAAAAAGATAGAGGAAGATGGAAACAGAAGGAAGAGCATACCATGTTCATGGATTGGTAGAATCAACATTATTAAAATGTCCATACTACCCAAAGCAAACTATAAATTCAATGCACTCACCATTAAAATATCAATGGCATATTTCACAGACCTAGAAAGAACTCTCCAAAAATTCATCTGGGATAAAAAAAAGATCCTGAATAGCTGAAGTAATCCTGATAAAGAAGAAGAATGTAGGTGGGATCTCAATACCAGATTTCAAACTGTATTACAAAGCCACTGTTTTCAAAACAGCCTGACACTGGCACAAGAACAGACATATAGACCATTGGAATAGAATAGAGAATCCAGATATTGACCCAAACAACGATGCTCAATTAATATTTGACTAAGGAGGCATGAACATACAATGGAGCCAAGACAGTCTCTTCAGTAAATGATGTTGGGAAAATTGGACAGATACATGCAAAAAAAAAAATGTAACTAGATCAACAACTTATAACATACACAAAAATAAACTCAAAATGGATAAAAGACAAACATAAGACAGGAAACCATAAAAATACTAGAGGAATCCACAGGCAGCAAAACATCAGACATATGCCAAAGGTTCTTCACTGATACTGCCCGTAGGGCAATGGAAGCTAAAGAGAAAATAAACAAATGGGACTACATCAAAATAAAAAGCTTTTGTACAGTAAGAGAAACCATCAACAAAACAACAAGAAAGCCCACTGTATGGAAGAACATATTTACAAATGTTATCACTGATAAAGGTTTAATCTCCAACATCTCCAGGCAACTTATGCAATTTAATAAAAAGAATATAAATGATCTAATAAAAAATTGGGCAATGGACCTAAATAGAATCTTTTCAAAAGAAGACAGACTGCCAAGAGTCATGTGAAAAAATGCTCAAAGTCACTAATTATCCAAGAGATGCAAATCAAAACGACAATGCGGTACCATCTCACACCTGTCAGAATGGCTATTATCAACAAATCAACAAACAACACATGTTGGTGAGGATGCAGAGAAAAAGGAACCCTATTGCATTGCTGGTGGGAATTCAGGCTGGTGCAGCCACTGTAGAGAACAGTATGAAGTTTCCTCAAAAAACTAAAAAAGGAACTCCCATTTGATCCAGCCATTCTACTTCTATGAATATATCCCAAGAAGCTAGAAACACCAATTTGAAATGATATTTGCAACCCCATGTTCATAGCAGCACAATTTACAATAGCTTAGATTTGTAAACAACCTAGGTGCCCATGCATCAGAAAACAATGGTACATCTACACAATGGAATACTATGCTACCAGAAAAAAGAAGGTATTCTTATTATTTACAGCAACCTGCATGGAACTGGAGAACATTATGCTAAGTGAAATAAGCCAGTCAATGAAAGAAAAATACCACATGATCTCACTCATTTATGGATAATAAAGAACATTCTTAACTGACTAGGCACCTGTTGCAGGAATATTCCTGCAAGACTTCCGGCAGGCTTCCCTCCCACACCACCACCTCTCCTGCCCTCCCCACCTCTCCCGCTGCAGTGGGTGGGAGATCAGAATGGGCGGGACTCCCCACCCGTCCCTCCCACCCCACCCCCAGCCACCACCACCACCACCACCACCACCGCCATCTCCGCAGCCTTGCACACTGCCACCACCGCTGCACACCTCACCCTGTACACCTGACGCGCTGTGCCTGCCGCTGCTGCTTCCTCCATGGCTGCACATGCTGGCACCATTCCCACCTGACTCGCAGTGCCCACTCCTCCCACTGCCTCCCACTGCTGCTGCTGTGTACCTTGCCCTGCCCCGCATGTGCTGCCAGTGCTTTCCCTCCAGCAGCGGCTTTCCTCCCTCTTCCTTCTATGCTGTCTTCAATCTTCACTCCTCCCTCCTTCTGCATATGCAAATTAAACACCATCTTTGTTGGGTTAATTTGCATACTCGCTCTGATTGGCTGGTGAGCATGAATGGTGGGCATGGTTGGTGTAGTGGCTGATTTGCATATTACTCTATTATTAGGTCAGATGAAGAAAAAGATAAATATAGAGACAGTAAAGCATCAAACGGACTGTCAAATTACAGCAGGAAGTTAGGGAGAGCTGGAGGAGATATATCAACTGAAGGACTTGTATGCATGCATATAAGCATAACCAATGGAAGCAAAACACTGGGGGGTGAGGGCATGTATGGGAGTAGGGCAGGGGGGGGCGGGCAATGGTAAGAAATGTACACATATAATACCTTAATAAAGAAATGGGGAAAAAATAAGTAAATAAATAAATATCTGTGTTTTCTGATGGTCTTAGGCAACCCTGCTAATGACTCACAGGTTGAGAACTGCTGCTGTAGAGCCAATGCTGTAGAGCCTAAGACCATCAGAAAACACAGATATTTACATTACAATTCATAACAATAGCAAAATTACAGTTATGAAGTAGCAATGAAAATAATTTTATGGTTGGGGTCACCACAACATGAGGAACTGTGTTGCAGCATTAAAAAGGTTGAGAACCACTGTTATGGGGGAAGCCAGGGAAAACTTAACTGTAATATTCAAGTTCCACTGAGGCTCCATTCCCATCTGCTTTTATTTACTAGAATACACAATTGCCTTTTAGGGATACAAACAGATATATCAATGGTAATGTTTAGTAAACAATAAGATTATCAGGTTGTGGGGAGTTTGCTTTAGGCCATTGAGTCAGCAGTAAGTAATAAAATTCAGCTTTCTGAAAGGACTTCTTGCATTTATATTAATTACTGTTGATTTTGGTTCTCAGCATAAAGGAATCTATCTAACAAGATATATGCACCATCTATAGGATATATATGAATAAAACTTGTGGAGGACTTTAAGGGAGAGATCAACAGAAATAGTCATAGTAGGGGATTTTAACAGCCCACTGACTTCACTGGATAGATCTTCCAGACAAAAAAAAAATTAACAGGGAAACAGTGACTCTATATAACACACTAGATTCAATGGATTTATTGATGTTTATAGAATATTTCATGCAAAGCTTCAGAATAAACAGCTTTCTTCTCAAAGGCATAAGTATCAGTCTCAAAGACAGACAACATGTTAGGACACAAAACAACTCTCTACACATTCAAAAATATTGAAATAATATAAGCAATTTCTTAGATCACAATAGAATGAAATTAGAAATCAATCACAGTAAAACATTCAAAAACATCAAGTTTAAATAGCATGTTATTAAACAATGAATGGGTTACCAATAAGGTCAAGAAAGAAATAAAAGATATTCTCAATACAAATGAAAATGAACACACAATAACCAACATCTCTTTTCTAGGACACAACAAAAGCAATATTGAGAGGGTAGTTCATAGCACTATAGGCCAAACTAAAAAAAAAAAAAAAAAAAAAAAAAAAGCTTTTTAAAAACAATAACAAACTACTTAACCCTACTGTACAACTTAAAGAATTAGGAAGAGAAAAACAAAAAAAGTCCAGAGTAAGTAGAAGGAAGGAAATAATAAAGATAAGAAAAGAGCCCAGTTGGCTTGGCTTAGTGATTGAGTGTTGACCTATGAATCAGGAGGTCACAGTTCAATTCCCAGTCACAAACATACCTGAATTTCAGGATTTATCCCTGGTGTGGGGTGTGTGGGAGGTGACCTATCAATGGTTCTCTCTCATTATTGATATTTCTATCTCTCTCTCCTCTCTCCCTCTCTGAAATCAATAAAAAATATGTGATTTTTTACAGAGAGGAAGGGAGAGAGATAGAGAGCTAGAAACGTCGATGAGAGAAAAACAGCTGCCTCTTGCACAACCTTGGGTGCCCACAACCAATGTGCATGCCCTTGACTGGAATTGAACCCGGGACCTTTTAGTCTGCAGACCGACGCTCTACCACTGAGCCAAACCGGTTTTGGCTAAAAAATTAAAAAATTAAAAAATTAAAAAAAAAAAGAATAGAAAAGATAGGGTAGTAAAGACCAGGAGGGAGTAGCTAGGGTTGAAAGGGTAGAAATGGGAGATATCTATAATACTATCAACAGTAAAAAAAAATATTTTTAAAAATATGACAGCAGAAATAAATGACGTAGAGACTAAAAAGCATCAATGAAACCAAGATCTGATTCTTTGAAAAGATAAGATTAATGAACAAGCCAGACTCATAAGCAACAAAGAGAGAGGACCCATATAAATAAAATAAGAATGAAAAACAGTAAAGTAACATCTGACATGTAAGAAAATACTATAAACTACTATCTATCAACAAGCTGGATAGTGTTGATGAAATGGAAAAATTCCTAGAAAAATACAATCTTTCAAAACTTACTCAGGAAGAATCAGAAAACTTGAATAGGCTAATAACAACTACCGTGTTTCCCCAAAAATAAGACATCCTCCAAAAATAAGACCTATCGCATGGAATGATAAGACATCCCCTGAAAATAAGACCTAGCGCAACTTTGGGAGAAAAAAATTAATATAAGACACTGTCTTATTTTCGGGGAAACAGTGTAATAGAATTGAAGCAGTAATAAAAAAAACTCCCAACAAATAAAAATCCTAGCCCACACAGCTTCACAAAGGAGTATTACTATAAATACTCAAAGAAGAGCCAACACTCCAAAATCCAAGAGGAAGGAACCTCCAAGCTCTTTCTGTGATGCCAGCATTATCCTAATTGCAAAACCAGATAAAGACACTAAAAAGAAAGAGAATGACAGGCCAATATCCCTGATGAATACAGATCCTAAAATCCTCAACAAAATATTGTATTAGCAAGTCGAATCCAGCAATATTTAAAAAGATCATACACTATGTACAAGTAGGATTTATTCTGGAGATGCTAGGTTGTTACAATATTCGCAAATCAATAAATGTGATACATCCAATAAACAAACTGAAAGAAAAAATATTATATGATCACATCAATAAATGCAGAAAAAGCATTTAACAAAACCCAATACCCTTTTTTTATATAAAAACTCTCAGCTAAGTAGGAATAAGAGGATCATACCTCAACATAAAAAAGGCCTTTTATGACAACATACAGGCAACATTATAGTCAACTACTTCCTCTAAAAATAGGAACAAGAAAGGAATATCTGCTTTCACCACTCTTATTCAACATAGTACAGGAAGTCCTAGCCAGATAGATCAGACAAAGAAAGAAAAACAAAGGCATCCAAATTGGAAAGGAGTTGTAAAACTGTTATTATTCACAGATGACAAGATATTGTATATAAAAAAAACCTATAGACTCCATTAAAAAACTAGATTTAATGGATGAATTTGGCAATGTAACAGGATACAAAATTAACACCCAGAAATTTAAGGCATTTTTATACACCAATAACAAATTCTCAGAAAGAGAAACTAATAATCCCATTTACCACTGAAAAAAAAATTAACATACTTAGGAATAAACTTCACAAAGGAGGTAAAAGACTTGTTCTCTGAAAACTACAGAACTTTGAAAAAAGAGACAGAGGAAGATATAAACAAGTGGAAGAATATACCGTGTTCATGGATTGGTAGAGTTAACATTATTAAAATGTCCATAGTATCCAAAGCAATCTATAGATTCAATGGAACCCCCATCAAAATACCAACAGCTTATCTCACGGACCTAGAAAAAAACATTCCAAAAATTTATGTGGAACCAGAAAATACCCCAAAAAACCACAGCAATCTTGAGAAAGAGGAACAAACTGGGAGAGATCATAAAACCAGATACCAAGTAATATTACAAAGCCATTGTAATTAAAACAGGCCAGTACTGACACAATAGGCATATAGATCAATGGGACAGAACAGAGAACATAGACATCGACCCAAGCCATTATTCTCAATTAGTATCTGACAAAGGAGGAAAGAGCATACAATGGAGTCAAGACAGTCTCTTCAATAAATGATCTTGGGGAAATTGGATAGATACATGCAAAAAAAAAAAAAAAAAATGAAACTAAACTACCAACTTACACCATACAGAAAAATAAACTCAAAATAGATAAAAGACTTAAAACATAAGTCGGAAAACCATAAAAATCCTAGAAGAAACCATAGGGAGTTTAATCTCAGACATCTCTAATAGCAATATGTTTGCAGATACATGTTCTAGGGCAAGGGAAATAAAACAGAAAAAAAAAATGTGAATACAATAAAATAAAATGCTTCTGCACAGCAAAACAAACCATCAACAAAATGAAAAGAAATCCTCTTTGCCAATGATACATCTCATAAAGGGTTAATATTCAAATTATATAAGAAAATCATATAACTTAACAAAAGGAGAACAAACATGCCATTTTAAAAAATGGGCAAAGGACCTAAATTTACACTTCTCCAAAGTGGTCATACAGATGGCCAAGGGACATATGAAAAAATGCTCCAATTCATTTATCATGGGAGAAATGCAAATTTAAATGACAATCGTATCACCTCACACCTATCAGAATGGCTACCATCAACAAATCAACAAATGACAAGTGCTGGTGAGGATATGGAGAAGAGTGAACCCTATTACACTGCTGGTAGGCATGCAGACTGATGCAGCCATTATAGAAAAAGGTATGGCATTTCCTCAAAAAATTAAATATGGAACTGACATTTGACCAAGTGATCGCACTTCTAGGAATATATCTTAGCAAACTGGAAACACCAATCAGAAAGAATGTATTCACCTCTATGTTCATAGCAGTGCAATTTACAATAGCTAAGATCTGGAAACAGCCCAAGTGTCCATCAGTAGATGAGTAAATAAAAAAGCTGTGGTATATTTACATCATGGTATACCACGCAACAGTAAAAAAAAAAAAAAGGAGACAGCATAGAGGGACCTGAAGAGGATTAGGCCAAGTGAAATAAGTCAGTCAAAGAAAGATAGGTACCATATGATTTCACTCATATGTGAAATCTAATGAACAAAATAAACTGATGAACAAAATAGATCAAAGATACAGAGAAGCATGGAAAAGACTGTCAAATCTCATAGGGTAAGCGAGGGTAGGTGGGAAGATATCAACCAAAGAAATTGTATCTATATATGCAAAAATCCATGGACACAGACAATAGGATGGTAAAGGCCTGGGGTGAGCTAAAAGGGGTCATTGAGGAAAAAAGGGGGACATATGTAATATTTTCAAAAATAAAGATTTAAAAACGAATAAAGAAAATAGACTAATAATGCTTCTGGATAATCACAGTCAAGTCAAATAACCAATATAACATTAAATATTTTATTATTAATTAGTGTTAATAGTTAATAATTTAAATGTTTATTAATATTGTTGGCTTATTTATATTATTATTAATATTATTAAAATAGTAAGGAATATTTTATACTTGATAGTTTACACAGAATACATACATGACTCTCCTCTTTAACTGCTCCTTCTAATTGAGTTGCAAATTGTGAACAACATACCAAGAATGAATTTAGATCATCCCCAACCTTTGAAAAGAATAACAGAAAGTTGCTTTTATTTTAGAACCTGTATGCATATTCATCTGTATTTTAATATATTTAACTAGTTTTAAAAATAACTTTGTGTATGTAATTTATGTTAATTCAAACATATTAGGCTCCAAATGCTATACTAGCAGATGCTCCCAGAAAATTTACAAGTACATTCCCAGTTATGTCTCTGCTCTCATTTTCATCTATATAGTTGCAGAAAATCAAGCAAACCAGCCTTATACTCCTGAAATATTATGAATGGCCAAAAAAGTAAGTACTATGGGTATACCTTATAAATATCTTTGTGTTTAAAAATGAATGCTAATTATGACTTCTGATTATAAAATACACAGAGGTGGGCAAAAGTAGATTTATAGTTGTTCATTTGGAAAAAATATAACAATAAATAATAATACAAGAATGAACTCTGTGTTTTATGTACTCACAACTGTAACTTATTTTTGCCTAACCGTGTGTGTGTGTGTGTGTGTGTGTGTGTGTGTTAAACTTTAAGGAAATGTGGTTGGCAGAGGATGAAAATATCAGTACTCTTATTTTCAAGTATCCTAAATGGATCATTTTTCATGGATAAGGAATTCATTCTGTAAAGATATGTAGATACAAAATAAAATCTTAGTTCTTTTCAATGTTCATTTCTCTACATTAGCATTTGCATATACTTACAGATAAAGATAATTCTTCAGGTTGAGACTTCACCAGTGGTTTTTCTACAGTTTCACTGGACATTCCATAGGTTTCTTCCAAAGAAGAAACAACCTATGAGAAAAAGCAAATTAACTACATTTACAGTTTAAAATTATTACTTTAAATCTAAAAAATATATTAAATCAACCATGTCAGGACCTTCTTAGCAATAAGACTATTTCTGCCTTGCCAGTGTATCTCAGCAGTTGAGGGTTGATTCAGAAACCAAAGAGATCCCTGGTTTGATTCCTGGTCAAGGCACATGTCCAGGATGCAGGCTCAATGCCCAGTGGGGGGCATGCAGGAGGCAGCCCATCGATAATGTTTCACTTTCATCAATGTTTCTATCTCTCTATCCCTCTCCCTTCCTCTCTCTCTAAAAATCAATAAAGAAAAAAAATTATTTCTGCCAGTACTCAACTTAAATTTTCCATTTTATGCCCCAGCTCATATCTTCATGAAGAAGTCATGAGCAAGTCTTTAACCTTACTTCCTAGCAAGAGAGGCCCTATGACTCTTCCATTTCTGTGTTGGCAGGTATTTAAAAAGAAGAGAGACTCCCTATTCATAGCTGAAGCATCAACTTTACTTTACCACCAAAGTATTCCTCAAAATTTAACTGACTCAACTTTCTCCTTTGGAGAGAGTAGGGAAAATAGAGAGATGGAAACCAGAAAGCTGTACATTTTTAAAGCAGCAATCGCTAACCTTTTGGATCTCATGGACCAACAGTAGTTTGCAGACCACCAGTTGGAAACCACTGTTTTAAAGGAAATTATCTGAGTTAACCCCTCAAACTTTGAGCAAACTTGTATTTTGGAAGCTTGACAAACTCTTATTTTTTTTATGTTTGTGCTATTCCTCATTTTTCAGTCTTTATACCAATAGTATTTGGTACATTTATAATTAAACTAGAGGCCCAGTGCACAAATTTGTGCACATTAAAAAGAAATTAATTAGAAGGTGGCCAGTGGAGTGGGACTGGGTGAGATAGGTTGGACATGCCCTGGAGCCAACTTCCCATGGTCCCTCCCTGGCAGGCTGCACCTGGGGCAGCACCAGGGCTTGAGGTGCATTAACAGAGTGAGCAGGGTCCCCCCTGCAGATAGGGATCCCTCAGCCAGGCCTGCAAGGATCAGGCAGAAACCAATAGTCTGACATCCCCTGAGAGGTCCTGGAGTGCAAGAGGGCACTCCATAATACAAAGTTGCTGTTGCTCAGCAGCTCCTGTATTGAGCATCTGCCCCCTCATGGTCAGTGCGTATTACAGTTACCATCCAGTCAGTGGGTTGGCCCATCACTTAGCCTTTTATAGATATAGATTCTGGATCATTGAGCAAAAAGAACCCCAGAGAAAGGGAGATTTATTTCCAAACACCAAGAGCCAAAGTTTCTAAAGTGCAGAGATGAGGTGACATAGCAGGCATGAGACTTCAAAAAAAACTACCCCTAAAAAAGATCTGTTTGCATCTCAGAACTTGGATTTCAGAAGGGTTCCCACCATTCACTATGGGTCCCTCCAATGTTTGTACAAATAATAATTTATGCTAACACCTGCTTTCCTCCAGGGAGTCTGGAATTTGATACATGATAAGCAGAGAGTATCTAGTTGATCAAGCCCCAAACATCAGCCTGGGCACTGAGTCTTCAATGAACTTCTCTTGTAGACATTTCATTTTTGTTGTTGGAGGAATTAAGATATGTTCTGTATGACTCCAAAGGAGAAGACTCTTGGGAGTTTGTACCTGGTTTCCTCTAGACTTCACCAATGTGCCTTCTTCCTTTGCTGGTTTTGCTTTGAATTCTTTCACTATAATAAATCTTAACGATCAATATGACTATATGCTGAACCCAGTGAGTCCACCCAGCAAATCACTAAACCCAGGGAAGGTCATGGGATCCTCCACACAGTAACAAACAAATGGCTTACCATCTTCAGATGTTTGGTAATTTTTCTGAGCAATTCATCTTCTGCTATTAATTCCTTGGTCTTACTTGATGGAATGGGCAAAGCATACCTCACAACGGATTCTCCTGTTGGTGGAGATCTTAAGACCATTGGCTCAAGTTTATCACGCACTAATTTTGAACTTTGTTTTTCCTTTGGTTTAGGTGACAATGGTGAATTAAGAAGTCCTTTGTTGTAACTTAATTCTGGAACACTTGACAACTTATTACTAGAGGGCAACTGATGCTTTACGGGCTTCATTTTGTTATTTACTTAACTTCCAAATTATAGGTGAAAAAATTGTATTCCTTCCTGAGAATAGAAGATAAAGATTTCAGATTAAAAATGATGGCAGGATTATTTATTGTCATGCAAATGTTAAATCCCCAAATCAACTCTGGAGAAATTAAAAAATTAAAATGGAAACATTCCTAACAAAAATTAATATTTTTAAAAATCTAAAATATTTCCAAATCAATAAACATGATACATTGCATAAAGAACTGAAAGAAAAAAATCATATGATCATATCAATAGATGCAGAAAAACATTCAACAAAATCCAATACCCATTTTTTATAAAAACTCTCAGCTAAGTGGGCATAGAGGATCTTCTGTCAACAAAATGAAGGCTACATATGACAAACCTACAACCAACATCAAACTAAATGGGAAAAACTGAAAACTACTCCCTCTAAAGTCAGGAACAAGTCAGGGATATCCATTTTCACCATTCTTATTCAACATAGTACAGGAAGTCCTTGCCAGAGCCATCAGGCAAGGAGAAAACATAAAAGGCATCAATATTGGAAAGGAGGAAATAATCCTATGATTATATGCAGATGACATGATACTGTACATAGAAAACCCTAAAGACACCACCAAAAGGTACTATATTTAACAAATGAATCAAGCAATGTAGCAGGATAGAAAATTAACACCCAGAAATCTAAGGCATTTTTATACATCAATAACAAATTCACAGAAAGAGAAACTAATAATCCCATTTAACACTGCTACAAAAAAAATAACATACTTAGGAATAAACTTCACAAAGGAAGTAAAAGACTTGTTCTCTGAAAACTACAGGATGTTGAAAAAAAGAGATGGAGGAAGATATAAATAAACGGAAGAATATACCATGTTCATGGATTGGTAGAGTTAACATAATTAAAATGTCCATACTGCTCTTCCACCATGCTGCCAGCATGAGTGGCACAGGGCCGATGCTAGCATGGAGATGGCTCTTTTGTTTATTGCATCGGACTCGGCTCCCTGGTGGTCCTTGGGGATCACGAATTCGTCTGGGATCCTCAGCCAGGACCATGAGGGACCCCGATCCGGAGAGCCTGACTGGCCGCGGTAGGTGTGTGTTTGTCGGTGTTTTTGTGTGAGCGCTCTGGAGGGACTGCCCCTCCATCAGGGCTCTTATCTGGGTGTTTGCCGGCTGCTGCGTCAGCCACAGTTTGAGCCTGGATTCGAATCTGTAATAAATTCTTGCTGGCTTAATAAATAAATAAATAAATAAATAAATAAATAAAATGTCCATACTACCCTAAGCAATCTATAGATTCAATGGAATCCCCATCAAAATAGTAATGGCATATTTAGGGAATCTAGAATAAACATACCAAAAATTTACGTGGAAAAAAAAAAGACCCCAAAAAGCCACAGCAATCTTGAGAAAGAGTAACAAAGTGGGAGATCACAATACCAGATATCAAGTTATATAATACTACAAAGCCACTATCATTAAAATAGCCCAGTACTGGCACAAGAACAGATATATAAATCAATGGAAGAGAACAGAGACCCCAGAAATTATGGATTCAAGCTGTCCAATTAATATTTGACAAAGTAGGAAAGACCATACCATAGAGTCAAGACAGTCTCTTCAATAAATGGTGTTGGGAACATTGGACAGATACATGCAAAAAAATTAAACTAGATCACCAACTTATACCACACACAGGAATAAATTCAAAATAAGTAAAAGACTTAAATGTTCATCATAAAACCATAAAAATCCTAGAAGAAACCATAGGCAGCAAAATCTCAGACATCTCTTACAACAGTATGTTTACAGATACATCTGTAAATACTTGATGGAATAGGCAAAGCATACCTCACAACGGATTCTCCTGTTGGTGGAGATCTTAAGACCATTGGCTCAAAGTTTATCACGCACTAATTTTGAACTTTGTTTTTCCTTTGGTTTAGATGACAATGGTGAATTTGCCATCTAAAAGGAAAAATTCTCCTAGGGCAAGGGAAACAAAAGAGAAAATGAAGAAATGAGACTATCAAAATAAAAAGCTTCTGCACAGTAAAAGAAACCATCAACAAAATGAAAAGGGATCCCACTGAATGAGAAGACATATTTGCCAATGATATATCTGATAAAGGGTTAATAACCAAAATATATAAGCAACTCATAAAATTTAACAAAATGAGAATAATTCAATTAAAAAATGAGCAAAGGACTCAAATAGATACTTCTCCAAAGTGAACATACAGATAGCCAAGAGACATATAAAAAACTGCTCAAAGTCACTAATCTTCAGAGAGATGCAAATTAAAATGACAATGAGATATCATCTCACACCTCTTGTAATGATAAAATGAACAAATCAACAAATGACTAGTCCTGGTGAGGATGTGGAGAATCAGGAACCCTAGTACACTGCTGGTGTGAATGCAGACTGGTGCAGCCACTGTGGAAAATAGTATGGAGTTTCCTTCCAAAATTAAAAATGGAACCAACATTTGACCAAGTGATCCCACTTCTAAGAATATATCTTAAGAATTCCAGAACACCAATCAAAAAGAATGTATGTATCCCTATGTTCATAGCAGCGCAATTAACAATACCTGAAAACAGCCCAAATTTTCCATCACTAGATGAGTGAATAATAAACTGTGATACATTTATACCATGGAATACTATACAACAGTAAAAAGAAAGATCTCTTACCCTTTGAGACAGCATGGATGGACCTGGAAAGGATTATGCTAAGTGAAATAAGCCAGTCAAAGAAAGACAAGTATGAATCTAATGAACAAAATAGATCCGGGGAAACAGAAGAAAGAGACCAAACTGTCAAATCTCATAGGGAAGGTGGGGTGAGTGGAAAGATATTAACTAAAGAATTTGTATGCAAATAAGCATAACCTATGGACACAGACAATAGTGTGGTAAAGGGCAGGGGCAGAGAGTGTTATGGGCTAGAAGGAATCAATGGGGCTGGGATAGGGACATCTGTAATACCTTCAACAACATTTTAAAACTTTAATTAAATTTTTTTTAAAATACCTGTAAGAAACCCTGAGATGTGTCTGAAAATTGATTTATGTATAGGCACTAAGGATGGGGGCTCATGGGAGGGAAGAAGCCAGTAGTAGCAGTGATAGAATATATTTAGAAAACTTGAAAATGTTATTCTTAGCTTTCCCCCATTTTTAGTTAATGCATACCCTTTATATTAGTCCTATAGAAGTAATATGTTAGGCCCAGGGTATGATGAGATTAATATCAAGGCAGCCCAAAATCATGATTGAGCAGTCCTCAAGACTCTAACTCTACTTCTCTTTCTCTCTAAAGCTTATTGTTTAAGACTCAGGATAATATGTCCTCCCAAAGGGTTTTGTTGTTTTTTAGGCGAAGGGGAGAAACGAGTCAGCCCTCAGCCCCTCTGGATAAGTGTCTGAGTCTGCCGCTACCCAACCAGGTTCAATCCCAGCCCGAGGCCTGAAAGCCCTCACAGGTTGGAGAGAAGGCAGGAGATATTTGTCACTGAGGAAAATGGAAGCTAACGCTGCCATGGCGCCAAGGTTTCTCCCCACCCCCTCCCTCACCACCACCCCAGGGATGGCAGTAAGGACTGGACAATCCTCCCAAGGAGTTTTAAAGTATGTACCTGACCATGGGAGTAGAGTCAAAATTTAGACCAGTCCCATTGTTGTGGGTTGAATTGTCTCCCCAAAAAGATATGTTCAAGTCCTAACTCTTGGCACCTGTGACTATGACTACATTTAAAACTACAGTCTCTGCAGATGTAATCAAGTTAGCATGTGGTCATACTGGATTAAGATGAGCCAAAAATCCAATGACTGTTGACATATTCAGAAAGAAATGTGAAGACACATGCATAAAAACAAACAGAGAAGAAGGATGACAATCGCAGGAACTGGAGTGGCACAGCTGTGAGCCAAGGAATGTTAAGGATTGCCAGGGTCCACCAGAAACTATTATAGGAAGAAGCAGGGGATGATAGCACTGCCAATACCTTGATTTCAGAATTCTGTTCTCTGGAAGTGTGAGAGAATAAATTCATACTGTCTTAAGCCACCATTTGTGGTACTTTGTCATGCCAGCCTTAGGACATTAATACATATGCTCATGAAAATAACTAAACAGAAAGGAAAATGTATGCGTGGTAGAGAGGAAAAGTGCTGGACTGATACCTTGAGCGAACAAGAAGAAATGGGCTACTTCCAGAAACCAGTAAGGGAAGAATGGGACACTCCCCTGGTGCTAGAAAACCACCTCAAAATGAATCCATGAAGTTCACAAGTTACCTGCGGTGAATGCTTGTATTTACTTCATTTAAACCCTCCTAACAATTCTAGGAGGTTGACATTATATCACCATAAACTATCCCGATTTTATCAATCACTTTCCACCACAAAGACAAATGTTTTCTAGCTTTCCCTCAGGATTGATATTCCTTTCAAACCGCAATGACCCAGCATACAGAGTCAGGGGCGGGGTGGGATGGGTGGGGTTAGAAAAGTATGATTTGCCTGAGATTCTGAAGCAAAATTAGAACCATCGCCACTGAGGCAGACACGCAGCGCTAAATGAATGGGAGGGAAATAAGGGTGTTTTTGCCAAAGAATCTAATGAAAACCCTCCCAAGTTGATGAAGGAGGTGGCTCACCAGTCTTCCCCTTGCTGAGGCCGTGGAGAGGTTACTGGTGGCTCTGCGTTGACCGAGGGGCTCTAAGGTGACCCAGCTGGAAATCCTGAGCAGCCCAGGTTTCCTTCCAGATGGAAGCCCCCAAACCCTCCAGGCTCCAGCCCTGCTATTTTACAAACTGACATTGATGCTGACAGCAAAGGCCCAGCCTTTGCGCCCAGGGCGGCAGCAATCACCGCAGGGCGCCAACGGCCAGGTCAGGCGCCCTTTAGGCCAGTCAGGCCGTTGGCGCCACGTCACAGCTAACGCCACGTCACAGCTAACGCCGGACGTGGGACCCCGGCCACCGGAAGGACGCCTCCAGCCGGCCTTCCGGGCGGGAGGGACGGAAGTGAGACTCTCGGGCCCTGTGGAGTCTTCAGGGGCAGTAATGCCCAGATAGAGACCTCTTTCTTGGTCGTTCTCTCACTCCTTCATTCGCTCAGGTTCTTCCAGGCGTTATAGAAATTAAACACGACCTGATTCGGTACTTTGAAAAGTTGGGCATCACCTTCAAAAGGTGAGCCCCGGGCCTTCAACTGCCATTGTCTAAAGCTGTTTTCAATGTGACCTTTTCTGCGGGCCATTTGACTCTATAATCCCACGGAACTGTGCAGCAGTTTGGAAGTTTTAGAAGTAGAGTGGACTAGAAAGATGGATGAATTGTGCCACATATGCAGTCTCTTGCCATCAGTTCCCATGTACTTTCATATGCAATTTTCCAAAGTAGAGGTTTTTCAATAGTTTCACTTCAGTGCATTAATTTTGCCTTTAAAAATCTGAAGATTATTAACTTAAAACACTCTCCAAACAAAGCTTTCTAAACAAAAGTAAAATGTTTTATATTTAATATATTAACTTGATATAACTTCATTACATCAGCTATGTTTAAGAAATGCCTCTCAAAATTCCTGAAAATGTAACAATTAGCTCACAAGAGCTGATGCAAGCAATCTCCAGTATACGAATGGTAGTTAGGATTGATTGAAAAGGGCACCAGGAAGCCTTCTGGAGTGCCAGAAATGTTTCCTGCTCTGATTTTCTGGATATGTTAAAAAATCATAAAGGTTTACAGTTATCATTTGTGCAATTTTCAGTATGGATTATGCCAATAACAAAGAGAAAAATATACTATAGTGATCAAACTTATTAAATACTACACTAACATTTTTAAAAAATGGCAGTAAATTTATTCAGAGGAAATTTACAAAAAAAATGAATCACTAAATTCAAAATCTTTGAAAAACCATTATAAATGCAAAGGGTAAAAGAGATGGAACTAAAAATTTGGGGGGGGGGGCGTGCTTAGTTTAAAAAAGTTTCAAATTTTCTAGATGTGGCAGCAGATTTCTACTATTTTTCAGAACCCTAAAAATTGATTATATCTAATCATTTATTTTATTTTATTTTATTTTATTTTATTTTATTTTACTTTGCTGGCAAAATCTGAATGGTCAAGTTGTCATATTACATAAATAAGCCATTCAACATTAGTCAATTAAGAAATCCAGCATCCTTATTTCTCTGTGGTCTTTTTTTTTTTTTTTTTTTATGGCAACTTGTAGAGTGTTATATATTCATCCCCCCATTCCTATCCCAAACCCCTCCCCACACATGCCTCCACCCCTCTGTTATCTGTGACCACTGGTTAGGTTCATATGCAAGCACACAAGTCCTTTGGTTGATCTCTCCCCCATATTCCCATCCTTCCTTACTTTCCTTCTGAGGTCTGACAGTCTGATTAATGCTTCCCTGTCTCCGGATCTATTCTTGTTCATCAGTCTGTGTTGTTCATCATTTCCCCTAGATGAGTGTGATCATGTGATACTAGAAATACACTTATAAGAACCGAAAATGAGACTGGCCATAATGGTTATGCTGAGAGGCAAATGAATCAATCTATAGTGAGTTTCTTTCTGGACCAACAGTTCTTTTGAGTCCCAATTTCAATGTCAAACAGTTCCTTATATGTGCATGTCAGCAATGATATTTCTCTCTGTGATCTTAATATTCAACATAGTTTGGAACCAAAGGTAAGTATCAGTGCTGATAAAGTAAAAGTGAAGATACTATCTAAAATGTGAATAAATTTAAGCATGGAATGTCAAACTTTGAAATGCCTCAACCTATAAAATGAATGAGTTCATTATTCTTTTTATTGAATTTATTGGGATGACATTGATTAACAAAACCATACAGATTTCAAGTGTATAACTCAAAAAAAAAAAATCATCTTCACCCTGCATCATGTACCTGTTGCCCAAAGTAAAATCTCTTTTTGTCCTCATTCATTACCCCTTTGCCCAACTTCACCTACACCCACTACCCTTTCCCTCTGGATATCACACTGCTGTGTGTGTCTATGGATTTTTTGTTTTTTAATCTCTTAAACTTGTTTTATCCAGTTCCCACCTCCCACCCCCTCCGACAGTTGTCAATCTATTTCATGTATCCATCTCCCTATTTCTACTCTGTTTGTTTTGTTCATTAGATTCCACATATAAGTGAAATTGTATGGTATTTTTCTTTGACTGGTTTATTTCACTTAGCATAAAAATCTCCATGTCCATCTATGCTGGCACAAAAGATAAGGTTTCCTTCTTTTTTACAACACAGTATTCAATTGTGTAAATACACCACAGCTTCTACTGATGGGCACTTAGTATGCTTCCAACTCTTGGAAATTGTAAATAATGTGGCAATAAGCATAGGGGTGCTTATATTTTTTCAGACTAGTGTTTCAGGTTCCACTGGATAAATACCAAAAAGTGGGATTCCTGGGTCAAAATGCAGTTTCATTTTTTTATTTTTTGAGGAAATTCCTACTATTTTCCACAGTGGCTGCACCAGTCTGAATTCCCACCAAAACTATATGGAGGGTTGCTTTTCTCCACATCCTCACCAGCACTTGAGTTTTGTTGATTTATTAATGATAGCTATTTTGCAAGTGTGAGGTGATATCTTGTGGGTGTGTGGGTGTGTGTGTGGGTGTTAATTTGAGAGAGAAAGAGGAAGGAGGGAGAAAGGGAGGGAAGGAGGTAGGAAAGAAGGGAGGAAGGGAACGAAGGAGAGAGGGAGAGGGAGGGGCAAAAATAGAAAGGAGGAAAATGGGAGAGAGAGAGAGAGAGAGAGAGAGAGAGAGAGAGAGATTGATTGATTGATTTTCTGTACCACCCATTTATGCATTCATGGTTGCTTCTTGTATGCCCCTAGATCAGGCATTGAACCTGCAATCTTGGAGCATCAGGACAGCAATACAAACAATTGAACTATCAAGCCAGGACTCATTGTGCTTTTAATTTTCATCACTCTGATGATTAGGAATGTTGAGCATATTTTATATTAGCCTTTGTATTTCTTTTTTGGGTAAATATCTACTCAAGTCTTTTGCCCATGTTTTAGATGGATGGTTTGTCATACTAGTTTTGAGTTTTATAAGCTCTTCATATATTTTGGAAATTAACTCCTTGTCAGATGTATCATTGGAAAATATGTTTGCCCATTTAGTGGGTTTCTTTTTCATTTTGTTGATGGCTTCTTTAACTGTGCAAAAAATCTTTTCAGTATGATGTAGTCCCATTTGTTTAGTTGGTTTTTTTTTTTTCCTACTTTCCATGCCTTAGGAGATAAATCAGCAAAAATGTTGCTTCAAGAAATGTCTGAGATTTTACTGCCTATTTTTCTTCTAGAATTTTTTATGGTTTCACAACTTGTAGTTTAGACTTTTATCAGTTTTGAGTTTTTTCTTCTTCATAATGTAAGTTGGTAGACTACTTTTGTTGTTGTTGTTTTTGCAATAATAAATGGAATTGTTGTTTTTTTTTTATAAACCCCATTTAAAAAATCTTTATTGTTGAGAGTATTACAGATATCCTCCGTTATTCCCTCTTTGTCCCCTCCACCCAGTTCCCGCCCATCCTAGGCTTTTACCACCTAATTGTCCATAGGTAATGCATTTATGCATATAACATCTTTGGTTAATTTCTTCCCACTCCCAATCCCCTTCCCTCTGAAATTCATTAGTCTATTCCATGCATCCATGCCTCTGATTCTATTATGTTCCCCAGTTTATTTTGCTTATTAGATTTCTTATACGTTTATTTTTATATTTTATTATTTTTTAATATATTTTATCGATTTTTTACAGAGAGGAAGGGAGAGAGATAGAGAGCCAGAAACGTCAATGAGAGAGAAACATCGACCAGCTGCCTCCTGCACACCCCCCACCAGGGATGTACCCGCAACCAACGTACATGCCCTTGACCGGAATCAAACCCGGGACCTTTCAGTCTGCAGACGGATGCTCTATCCACTGAGCCAAACCAGTTTCGGCTATATTTTATTATTGATATTTATTGTTATTTTATTTATCCTCCTCCTCCTCTTCTTCCTCCTCCTTCTCCTCCTCCTCTTTCTTCTTCTTCTACTCCTTATTCTCATTCTTATTCTTATTCCTCTTCTTAAACAATACCCTACAATATTTCAGATATTCCTGGTTTTGTGGTGATGAACTCCTTTAGCTTTTTCTTGTCTGTGAAGCACTTTTTCTGGCCTTCAATTCTAAATGATGGCTTTGCTGAGTAGAGTAATCTTGGTTGTAGGTTCTTGCTTTCCATCACTTTGAATATTTCTTGCCACTTCCTTCTGGCCTGCAAAGTTTCTGCTGAGAAATCAACTGACAGTGACATGGGTACACCCTGTAATTAACTGTTTATCTCTTGCTGCAACCGTGTTTCCCCGAAAATAAAACATCCTCCGAAAATAAGACCTACTTATAGGTTTCCTTCTGAGTGAAATACAAGGAATCCTCCCGAAAATAAGGCCCCCCTAGGCTCTGTCTCAGAATGAAAATTAATTTACCATAAACTGGTCGCTAGGGCCGCCCCTACTGGTGTCTAGCAACCAGTGATGTTATGCAAAGTCCTGACGTCACTGCTGTGTGGCGGCGGAGCGGAGGTCCAAGTGAGTGGTGAGCTCGGGGCAGGAGAGAGGAGGAGACTTTCGAAGATGAGTGTAGAAGAACAGGAGGATTAGAGCGAACAGGACCAACAAAGGTGAGTGCTGGTCTGTCTCTGGTGACACTACCTGATGCTTGCGGCCGCCCTCATGATGACTGAAGGTTCTCAGTCAGTGGCAGACCCTGCTCCAGCCCAGATCCAGGCCCCAGCAAGCCCAGTGACAGTCCCCAGGCAGGCCCCAGGGAGTAAATGTCTGATAAAGGGGTAGGGGGGATGTCTGGTGAAGGTGTTCAGTGGCACAGGGGTGGGGGGAGGGAGATCACTTAAAATGACACAGGAGGATCAGAGGGGGCAATCAAAATGACACTGGAGGATCAAAAGGGGTTATTAAAATGGTAATCCCCCCTCTAAATCTCCTGTGCCATTTTTATTACCCCCTCTGATCCCCCCTGTGTCATTTTTAAGTGATCCTCCTCCCCCCACCTTGATACCCCAATTCCTTTTTTTTACCCCTAGAAATGAGCGCAAAAAGAAAAAGCTACTCCGTGGAGTACAAGAAAGGAATTGTGGAAGACTCTTGGGGCCAAAATCTTACTGCTTTCTGCAAAGAGAAGATGTTGAGTATCCGATTGGTCAGAAAATGGCAAGCAGAGTATGGTAACCTCATTGAACAAGTGGACAAGGGAAATGCTAAAAAATACAATTGTTTATCAGGTCGGCAACCATTATTTTTCGAGCTGGAAGACCTAATCTGTGAATGGGTTGTTGACAGGAGAGCAAAGGCTTTGGTTGTGAATAGGGCTCAGATTCAAGAATTTGCCCTTGCAGTGGCACTACAGTTTGACATAGCCCCCAAAGACTTCAAAGCACCAAAACACTGGCTGGATAATTTCCTTCAGTGAAGTGAACTGTCTTTAAGAAGATCTACCAGTACAGCATTGTTTAGTTTGGAAGATACTCAAGTTAGTAAGCGAGCACTTGCATTCAAGTCCTTTATTGATGATGCTGACTTCTCTAAATACAATCTTTCCAACATGATTGCTATGGATGAAACTGCAGTGTTTATGGGCCAATCATCTCAACAATTGAAGAGCAGGGTGCCTCCTTAGTGTACATTCCCTCCACTGCTTATGAAAGTGCACATGTTTCCTATATATTGGCAATTCGTCTGGATGGCACTAAAATACCACCTTTTTAAGGGCAAGAAGGAAAAGATTGAACGTGTTTTGGGCATTTTTATTCTTGAAACTGAAAAAGCCTGGGTCACACAAGCAGTTATAAAGAAGTGGGTCGATTTAATGCTGCCACTTGTTATGCGAGGGAGACAAAGAGGTTTGCTTGTCTGGGATGCAGCCAGCACTCACCACGCTAGAGACATGAAGACATTTCTTCACAAAAGAAAAATAGATCAGATAATGATTTCCACAGGAATGACGGCCTACCTCCAGACTCTTGATATTGCAATAAACAAGCCATTCAAAGACAATTTGCGCATGGAAATTAATGACTACATTGAAAATAGAATGGAGAGAAATCAGCGTGGAAACTTTGTGGAACCTAAACTGCAAGAAGTTGTGACTTGGGTGAAGAATTCATGGGAGAAAATCACTGACAGTTGCATTGCAAATGCACTGCGAGCAGGCTACCTTGACAAGAAGTACTCATTTAAAGACAGTGCTATTGCTAAACATGAGAGATTTGGTCCACTGATTCTGAAAGAAATGGAGTCACAAGAAATTCACCAGGAAATTCAGGAATTGGATTGTTATGATGATGTTGGGGAAGATGATGACATGATTGTCACTGAATAAATGAGTAAATTCTTGATACTGTAGGATTCACAGTTTGTCTGGTTTGTGTTGACAACTACCGTACTACCGTACCCTATACAGGTAAAAAATTTCCTTTATTTTCATTTAACAATAAATGTGTACCATATTCTTCTTCATGGAAAAATAAGACATCCCCTGAAAATAAGACCTAGGGCATCTTTGGGAGCAAAATTAATATAAGACACTGTCTTATTTTCAGGAAAACGGTATAAAGATCCTCTCTTTGTCTTTAAGCATTTTAATGATAATCTATCTTGCTGTGGGCCTCTTTGGGTTCCTCTCATTTGGGATTCTCTGTGCTTCATGGACTTGTAAGTCTATTTCTTTCACCAGGTAGGGGAAATTTTTTTTTAATTTAATAAATATTTGTTGTTCAGATTATTACAATTGTTTCTCTGTACCCTCTCCTCCATAGCTCCCCTCCATCCAGTTCCAACCCCACTGTTTGTCCTTATATGCCCCCCAGTGTCATCATCCACAGGTGTATGATTTTTTTGTCCAGTCTCTTCCTGCACCCCCATAACCATTTCCCCCTGAGAATTATCAGTTCACTCCCTTTCTATCCCCTGATTCTATTATATTCACCAGCTCATTCTGTTCCTCAGATTTTTAATTTACTTGATTTTTAGGTTCACTTATTGATAGATATGTATTTTGTTGTGGGGTCGAACCCTGGGTTCAAAATAAGACCACCGGAAGCTGAAGATTAAAAAAATGCAGGCAAGGATTTATTGAAAAACTGGCCATGATGGCTGCGGGAGCACCACACACAGGTGGGCCCCACACAACCACACTGAGCCAGGTGTAGGCAATCCCTTTTAAAGCTTCAAACCACAGGAATTTCCCTTTGTTCTAAATTCTAAAGACTGGGAACATTGGAATGTGGCCCTATCTTGCCCATAATACAAAAGCAGAACTCAGAGGTTAATCTCTAAAGGTTATCTATAGTTTCTACCCCTGAAGCTACTGAGTCAGTGGGAGTCAATCTCCTGTAACAACCCTATGGTTTAAGCAAGTAATCGAAGGTCAAAGTCAGATAGCAAGGTTAAAATTCAAACAGCAGTTTTTACCCAAGAATAATTGCTACCATATTTCATATTTGTTATTCATATTTTTTTCTTTTTTCTTCTTCTTCCTCTTCTTAAAGAATATCTTTCAGTATTTCATATAATACTGGTTTGGTGATGGTGAACTCCTTTAGCTTTTTCTTATCTGTGAAGCTCCGTATCTTATCTTCCAATCTGAATGATAATTTTACTGAGTAGAGTAATCTTGTTTGGAGGATCTTGCTATTCATCACTTTGAATATGTCTAGCCACTCCCATCTGGCCTGCATAGCTTCTGTTGAGAAATCAGCAGACAATTGTATAGGTGCTCCCTTGTGGGTAATTAACTATTTTTCTCTTGCTGCTTTTAATATTCTCTCTTTGTCTTTTGCTCTTGGAATGTGTCTTGATGTGGTCTTCTTTAAATTCTTTTTGTTTTGGGGGGGGGGGGGTGTCTGTGTTTTCTGGACTTGTAAATCTATTTCTTTCACCAGGTGGGGGAAGTATTCAGTCATTATTCCTTCAAATAGGTTTTCAGTATCTTGCTTTCTCTCTTCTTCTGGCACCCCCATAATTCTAATGTTGGTATGCTTGAAATTGTCCCAGAGGCTTCTTACTCTATCTTCAACTTTTTGGATTCTTTTTCTCTTTTCTTTTCTGGTTGAGTGTTTTTTGCTTCTTTGTATTTCAATTCATTAACTTGATTCTTGCATTCTTCTAGTCTGCTGTTGAGTCTCTGTATAATATTTTTTTTTATTTCAGTCAGTTATGTTTAATTTCTAGTTGGTTCTTTTTCATATCCTCAGTTGTCTTGCTAAATTTATCGGCCTTTTCTAGGAAATTCTTAAAAACCTTGTAACTGTGTTTTTGAATTTTATATCCAGTTATTTGTTTTCCTCCATTTCTTTCATTTGTGATCTGTTTCTTTGCCTCCACATTTTCTCTGCTTTCCTGAGTTGGTAGGGTAGCTTTGTGTGCTAGGTGTCCTATATGGCCCAGTGGTTCAGCCTCCCCAGTTACCTGAGGTGGGCACTCTTGGTGAACCCCTTTGTAGTCTGTGTATACAGTCTTATTGTAGTTAAGTCTTAATTGTTGTTGGTATCACTGGGAGGAATTGACCTCCAGGCCAATTGGATGTGAGTATTAGCTGTGTCTACACCAGGAGACCTGTATTGGAGACAGCCTTATAGGACCAGACTTGCAAAATTGCAAAAGCCTCTGTGCTCAGTTTAGATGGGGCAGAGTCTCAAGGCTGAGCAGACAGTCTTGGCTTTCCATTAGTCCTGCCATTGTGCACATGCCTTCAGACCTCTGCCTTTCACTGCTCCCCTAAGTTTCGGCCTGACATTCCAGATTCCCCACGTAAGAGCCTGGGTCCCTAGGATTCAGTGCAGTTGGAACTGTGGTTCAGAGCAGTCAGAAACTTCCGATTCTCTTTCCCTAGGAAGAGTGAGGGGCAACCTCTGCAGTCAGTCTTCTCTGCATGCACTCATGTGCACATGCCTCCAGACCCCAGCTCACTGTGACTTCCCCGAGTCTCCAAGTGTCCGTGTGCCTTTCTCTCTACATGACAGTCCAGATTCCCCTCTTATGAGCCTGAGTCCACAGAGTTTCACTAGAACTGGGGTTCATTGCAGTCAGAACTGAGGTTCAGTGCAGTTGAGGGCTTCCTTCCCCCCCCTCAAAGAAAGCCAGCCAGGCACTCAGCCACCCTTTCTCTCAGTGTGCATGTTTCCATACCTCAGCCCTTTGCAGCTCCACTGATTCTCCATGAGTTTTTCTCTTTCCTTCGTGTTTTTTTTTAATGAAGAAAAACAGTCACCAGTTTATTTTCAATGTAGTAATTTTGAAATCAGTTGGTATAGAATAAACAATGTATCTATATAATAATATATAAGTTGAACACAGGGCATCTGAATATAACCAGGAAAACTTTAATAGGCCAAAATATTAAATAATACTCTTGTCAAAGAAAATTAGTTTCTCGCCGAAACTGGTTTGGCTCAGTGGATAGAGCGTCAGCCTGAGGACTGAAAGGTCCCGGGTTCGATTCTGGTCAAGGGCATGTACCTTGGTTTGGGGCACATCCCCAGTAGGGGGTGTGCAAGAGGAAGCTGATCGATGATTCTCTCTCATCGATGTTTCTAACTATCTATCCCTCTCTCATCCTCTCTGTAAAAAATCAATAAAATATATTTTTTTAAAAAAGAAAATTAGTTTCTCTCAAAACCCTTTTTCCCATTTTTGGTGAATGTTTGTCTTCAATAAAGAACAGAAATAAAACCTAGACAAAATATGTTCTTATACTTTGAGCTTTACACAATCACCCAAACATTGAAATGTTGCTATTTTTAGGGCAAAAGAGTCTTCTAGAAAGCTCTCTCACAAACACACTGAACATCCAAAATCAAGGCTATCTGAGCATCTGTCAGCCAAAGATTCAAACAATGTATACAATGTATATTAAAATACAGAAGATGCTGCTTTATACAACAAAAAGCACCCTTTTTCTCTCAAAAGGAGAAGGCATCTAATCTTTTTTTAATTTCAAATTTCATAATGGTAAAATGGATAAATGCTTGTCAAGTTTCTCAGGAAGTGTGTCTGCTCACGCAGTGGGCTTTCCACTTGCGGCTGAGCACTCTGAATCCAGCACATGTGCTCCACACAGAAAGTCCCCTCCCCCCAAGACACGGGACATACATGGTCTGTGGACTTAAGTGGCAGGGAACAATAGTCTGCTTTTGCAATGTTTGAGTGGATACCAAGACCTCGAATAGAAGACAGATCCTAAAAGAAGCCACGTTGCATCTGTTATGCAGAAAGACATTTAACGTTAGTTATATAATTGTATGTTGGAGACAAAAACACCCTAGAATCATCACTTGTTTAGGAGAGCAGTACACATCTCAAATAGCTTTCAAGCAGATAAATAAGTTAAGATACTGGCCACCCTGAGAGAAATAAAACATACAAAGCACTAAGTTTAAAGAATGTTCCTCATGCTATTCCATCGAAAACGAGAAGCTCAACACATGCAAGGGAGTCTGGGAAATATAACCCATGCTGCTTCTTGTTCTTTCATTTTTAGCTTCTCTTTCAGCTTCTCTGCTTTAAACTGTTGGGTGCAGTCATCGAATAGTTTTTGGTTCATTTCCATGAAGAGTTTCAGTGTGTTGTATATCAAGCCATGTATTGTCTTATTCCAGTGGGTCTTTGAATTGTGGTACAAGGATGGGAACATGATGGGCAGGATCTTCTCTTTCCTTCTAATTGTAGAATTTCCACTCAGCCAGATTTCCTGTGGTTCTGGATGATGTCTGCTCTGTCTTTTAGTGGTAGTTTTGAAATTGTTATGCAAGGCAGCAGTTAAGGTGCTTACCTATGTCACCATTTTGGTTTCCCCCCAAGATTCTCTCTTTGTTATTAATTTTTGCCATTGTAATCATGATGTGTCTTGGTGTGGGTCTTTTGGGGGTTTTCTTGTTTGGGACTCTTTATGCTTGTGTGACATTTTTATTCCCTAAATCAGAGAAATTTTCCATCATTTTTTCTCTAATTAGTTTTTGTAATCATTGCTCTTCTTCTTGTCCTTCTGGCACCTCTATTATATGGATATTTCCTCATTTCATGTTATTCCAAATCTTCCTTAAGCTCTCTTTCTGCTTTATTATTTTTTTCCCTGCAATTGCTGCTCAGATTGGATTTTTTTTTTTTCTACCCTTTCTTCTAACTCACTGATTTGGTCCTCTGCTTCTTCTAGTCTACTGTTGAAACCTTCCATTTTGTTCATTATTATCACTATATCATTTTCATTTCCTCTTTATTGTTACATATGTAATTGATTTTCTCATCCAGCCAGTTTAGGAAACTTATGACCCTAACTCTTAATTCTTTCTCTGAAATATTGCTTACCTTCATATCCTTTATTTACTTTTCTGGAGATTCCTCCTTTACTTTCCTTTGGGGGTTGTTTTTTTGTCCCCCATTTTTGGTGTTTCTTTCTGGCATTAGTCTCCTTGCTTGGGGCTTGAAGGTTTAAAGTCCATAGAAATACCATAGGTAGGGACTTGCTATCCTAGGGCCTGGGTCTGCCTTGAATTTCACACCTTTATTGCCTCTGCTCTGAGTTGTATCCCTTTCTGTTCCCTCAATTGTTTGGTTTTTGGGGGGTCAGCAGAGGTATGTGCACTGTTCCCCTGGTGTGAGACTTTCTATGAGAGCTCAGAACCCCCTGGCATACAATTCAATGAATGATCCCAGAAACCAAGGAAGGATGGTGCCCTAGGTCCCTCTGGCAGTGCACTTGCAGGATAGTCCTGTGTTCTTGTGGCTGAGCTCACCAGATCACACCAGGAGCTCTTCGGTGGTTCAGAGGTAGCTTAAACACCAAGAGATAGTTCTGTTTTTCTCTGGGGCCTACTGTGCACCAGAAAAAGGCTCTCTCTCTGTCAAGTGCAGAGTGCTCACAGGCCAACAGCCCTGTACTAGAGGCAGAGTGCACACTGACCAGAGGCTCTGTATGTGCTGAGGGTGGGGCAGGCACTGCACTGTAGCTCTGTCTATTCTGGGTGCAAAGCACTGGCCAGAATTTCTGTCTATTCTGGATGCAGAGCACACATCAGCCAAAGTCTCTGTCTCTGCTGGGGGCATAGTGCGTACTGGGCTGTGGCTCTGTACTGAGACCAGATATGGAACAGGGTGTTGGGTATCTCTGGCTTGCACTCACAGCACAAGGACTTGAAATATGGAATCCTTGGAAGCAGGGATTGGGCTCCAGTTAGGAGGCACAGCTCAGATGGTCTATCAAGTGCGCATTCTCTATAGATGTCTGGGACCTGTGTCATGTTACTGTACTGCTCAATGCTAGGGCATGGTGGTGGCTCCACCTGGGTTATGGCTGGCAAGTGGCTACCTGCACAGGTCTGGGGGTAGTTTCTGAGTTTGGTCTGGATGTTAGTGCGGCAGAACTCCTGTATTCCATTGTTCCCCTCTGCAGGATGGCATAGGTTCCATGCTAAAGCTGAGCTGGCCTTGAGTTGCCTATAGTGGCAGCCTGGGAATCCCTATCTAGGAGAGCCTAATCTGCCAGTCCTCAGGACTCCTGAGATATCTAACTGTCCATTACGTACTCACCCACACACATACCTCATCTGTCCACTCACATTCCTTTCACTCCTCTACTCTGTCACTCTCTCTCCCTCCTTGTTGTCCTGTTGGCTGCTGTGTTCCCCTCTCACAGTAGCATTTTTATACACCAATAAGAAATTGTCAGAAAGAAAAATTAAGAAAACAATTCCAGGTGGAACCAATTGGTGGCATAGGTGAACAACAGTACTCAACGCTTCCCACAAACATCAAAATTACAACTAAACTACACAACACAACCATCATTCAGAACTGCCTGAAATCTGGTTTAATGGAAGTCCTACAACCAGAGAAGTAAAAAAGAAACCACATTGAGAATGTTAGGAGGGGAAGAGGTGTTGATTGAACTGGTCCAACACCTATGAGTGGCATTTTGTTAATTGGGAGGGATATCTCCAGGCCTCCAAAGAGAAGCAGGGGGTCCCATTCCCACACCAGATCCCCAGTCAAGCATTCCAGAAATGGAATGAGAATTCCCAGTAACTTTGGATTGTAAAAACTAGTGGTAATTGTGGCTGAGTGACATGGAGGCTGCTGAAGGCGTTCCTCTTAAAGAGCCCACACACAACTTACAAGGTCCCCCTTCCCCCAACCTTCAGTGCCAGGTGGAAGCTTTGGAGAAAACCAGGGACATATGGGGAGCAACTGGACTATCTGGAATTGGGGCAGGAACTTGGGGGCAGCTTTCTCAAAAACAGGGGTTCTTGCAGGGGTCATTGTTCTTGTGCTGGGACATCCCCTATCACAGATCTGGCTAGCAGCCATATCTGAGTTTCCATCAGCATGGCCCACACTGTTTGTTCAACCCTGTGATTCTCTAAGACCCTTCCCCATCCAATTGACAGTGCCACCAAAGTTGTTTGCAGTTACTTTTCCACATGAAAGGTCTGTCCTGGCTCAAGCTTCACATTTTCTAAAATCTTTTAAACAAGCAGTAGCTTGTAATATGCAAATTAACCATCACTCCACTATACCCACCAGCCATGCCCGCACACCCACCAGCCAATCAAGAGCAAATATGCAAATAAACCCAACCAAGATGGCTAAAGCCACAAAAGGGTAGGAGGGAAGATTGGGTTTTCCAGGCAATGGAGGAAGCCAAGATTTCCACCTGCCCTTGCTAGCCTAGGCCTCCACAAAATTTCAATGATAAAAGATACATAAATCCAAACAGAAATGGTGACAGCCATGGAGCTGGAAAGAGCAAGAGGCTAGGGTTGCCCCGGTGATGGAGGAAGCCAAGCTTCTGAAGCCCTGGCCTGCCTTGGCCTCTGCTCCAGGTTACAAAGTTTCAATTATAGAAGATATATAAATCCAAACAGAAATGGTTGCTGCCATGTAGCAAGCAGAAAGCTTGGCTCTGCTTCAGGCTACAAAGTTTCAATTGTAGAAGATAAATAAACCCCAGATACCAGGGCCTCCGTTTGGGTCACCAGGGGACCACCAGGGGACGTGGTCAGCCTGCAAACAACCACAGGCCCCTCGCCCTTGCCACCCCATGCCTCAAGGGAAACCCCACCCTGACTGATATGGGACATTCTTCAGGGCAAACCAGCTGGCCCCCACCCATGCACCAGGCCTCTATCCTATCTAATAAAAGAGTAATATGCATATTAATCATCACTCCAACACACAAGATGGCTGCCTCCATGTGGACACAAGATGGCCACCACAAGATGGCCAGCAGGGGAGGGAAGTTGGGAGGGACAAGCCTGCAAGGGAGGGAAGTTGGGGGTGATCAAGCTTGCTGGGAGAAAAGATAGGGGGACCCAGACCTGCAGGAAAGGGCAGTTGGGAGGGACCCAAGCCTGCAGGAGAGAGCAGTTGTGGGGGGGGGGGGAAATAGGCCTGCAGGGGAGGGCAGTTAGTAGCAAATAGGCTGGCAGGGAGCAGTTAGGCATCAATCAGACTGGCAGAGTAGTGGTTAGGGGATGATCAGGCTGGCAGGTAGAAGTGGTTAGGAACAATCAGGAAGGCAGGCAGGCAAGCAGTTGAGAGCCAGCAGTCCTGGATTGTGAGAGGGATGTCTGACTGCCCATTTAGATCTGATCCCACCTTGCTCAGGCCTAAACGGGCAGTCAGATATCCCTTGAGGGGTCCCAGATTGGAGAGGGTGCAGGCTGGGCTGAGAAACACCCCACCCCCTGTGCACAAATTTTGTGCAACGGGCCTCTACTATATCAATAAAAGGCCCAAGACCTGGCACTAGCACCAGAACCAGCCTTCCTTGCTTCACAGCTCGATCTCATTGGGTTCTTCATAGTCTAATACAAGTAGCATCCATCTGCATATCTCTCTATAGCTCCTGCTGGGGTGGCCCTAGGCAAAAGCTAACTTTGTACATCTTGGGAGATCCCAAAGCCAGTGAGCCCACTGGACAGCTTCAGACCTACTAAATTACAACTCTATACCTACACAAGTGGCATACTCAAAGGGGAGACTCAATGAGCACTAAAGCCCCACTGTAGCAAGTTCTGGTACACAGGGGTGTCTCCTGCACAGAAGCTTTCCATTGCAGATGCAGCTGATCCTCACAGCCAATTGGTCTGGAGGTCAATTCCTCCCAGTAACAACAACAGCAATAAAGGCTCAACAACAACAAGACTGTGCACACAGCCCACATAGGGGCACAGGATACCTATAGAGCCCAGCTCAGATAAGTGGGGAGGCTGAGCCACTGGGCCCTAAAGGACACCTAATACACAAGGCCATGCTACCAATTTCAGGAGACTTAACAGCTTTACCTAATACATAGAAACAAACACAGGGAAGCAGTCAAAATGGGGAGACAAAGAAACGTTACAAATTAAAGAAATGGAAGGAAACAAACTATTGGATACAGAGTTCAAAATAACGGTTATAAGGTTACTCAAGGATCTTAATGAGAGACTTTGTAAAACTTACAGGGAATTAGTGAGACTTCTAAGAATCTTAGTGAGAATTTCAAGGAAAATAAGCACATTAACAGCATGAAAAAGACCAGTCAAAAAGACCTGCTTTCTAATTTAGCCAAACTTTTTTCCAGCCCAGTGAAGCACCCTAATTTCTCTTTCAGGTAATTGTAAGCAACACAGCAGTAAATATTAATCCAAAGATTATTATTGTAGATCATGAAGGAGAGCAAAGGGTAAAATATTTAACTGCAACAGTGTTTGACTATATTCTGCACAGTGAGAAAACCTGAAGTCATTTTCACGGTCCATCATTTCTTACTACTTTTCAGTCGGGTCAAGTTTCTAAGCTTTCTAAATCTCCATTTTCTGGCTAATGAAAAGAAAATAGGATTCCTCTGAGTCTCCTATCTATCTCTTCCAGAACTTCTATGAAGATCAAATGAGATAAGGCACGGGAAAATGCTTCACAGACATTTGGTTAAAGGGTAAAATTTTTGCACCTGGTTATGAAGAAACTGCAAGGAAGCTAGTCATCACTATGGAGAGGAAGCCAGGCATTGCTACCTGTCATCATCACCTGGATGGACACTTAGCATGTTAGCCATATACAATATATTATATATATATATGGCATGTCATCTACAAACAGTGACAGTTTTACTTCCTCCTTTCCCATTTGGATGCCTTTTATGTTTTCTTCTTGCCTGATACAAAGGACTTTCAGTACTATGTTGAGTAAGAATGGTTAAAGCAGACATCCCTATCTTGTTTCTTTTCTTAAGGGAAAGGCTTTTAGTTTTTGCCCATTGAGTATGATATTGGCTTTAGGTTTGTCATATATGGCTGTTATTATTTTGAGGTATGATTCCTCTGTTTGCACTTTGCAGAGTTTTTATAAAAAATAGATATTGGATTTTGTCTAATTTTTCCCCCCTGTGATTTTTATCTTTCATTTTGTTAATGTGATTTATCACATTTATTGATTTGTGAATATTGTACCAACTTTGCATCCACAGAGTAAATCACTCTTGATCATGCTGTATTATATTTCTAATGTATGGCTTGATCCAATTTGTTAATATTTTGCTGAGGAATTTAGCACTTATGTTCATTAGTGATATTGGCCTATATTTTTCTTTCTTTGTCATGTCTTTATCTGGTTTTGTAATTAGGATTATATTGGCCTCCTAAAAATAACTTGGAAGTACTCCTTTTTAAAAAATTGGAATAGTTTGAGAAGAATTAGTATTAATTCTTCTTTTAATGTTAGGTAAACACCCATATGAAGCACATGAAATTTTGTTGGCTGGGAGTTTTTTTTTTGTTTGTTTTTTTAATACTGCCTCAATTTCATTAGATGTGATTGGTCTATCCAGGTATTCTTACTTCTCTTGATTTAGTGTGCAAAGGTTGTAGGCTTATAGGAATTTCTCCCTTTGGTCCAGGTTGTCCAATTTATTAGCATAGAATTATTCATAGCATTTTCTTATAGTCCTTTGTATTTCTGTGGTATCAGTCATTACGTCACTGCAATTTTTCATTGCAGATTTCATTTATTTGGGTCATCTCTTTGTTTCTTGTTGAATCTCATAGCAGTTTCTCATAGCAGTGTGATTGCAGATACATTTTCTAGGGCAAACTCATTAGTCAACAGAGCCAAATAGCAAAAGTACAACGATTGAAATTTCTTTTGAGAGCCAAATTTTTTCAACTTAAACTTCTTCTAACGCCACTTATTCAAAATAGACTCATCCAGGCCGTGGTATTTTGTGGAAAAGCCACATTCAAGGAGCCAAAGAACTGGCCAGGTGAGAATTGATCTCATATTAAAATACCAAAAGATAGAGTAGGAATAACAATAAAGTAAACTGTAGATTTTTAATATACTCATAAACCAAGGAAATTACATTAATCTTTTTTGCTTCTTTTTTGCTCATGTACATATGCATAAACATAAACATGACAGGTCTAATTTTGAGTTTTACCTTTTTCATTTAACAATGTCAAAACCATTTTTATATATTGGTGTATAATTGTTAAGACAATGAGACTGTAGTATTATTTTCTTTTTTTTAAAAACTTTTTATTGTTGAAAGTATTACATATGTCTCCTTTCCCCCATTGACTTCTTCTAGCTTCCTCCTGCCTCTCAGCCCAGACTTCACCCAGCTATTGTCTATGTCCATTGGTTATGCTTATATGTGTACAAGTTCATTGGTTGATCTCTTCCATGCACTACCTTCCCTATTAGGTTTGACAGTCTGTTCGATACCTCTGTCTCTGGATCTATTTTTGTTCATCAGTTTATGTTGTTTATTATATTCCACAAATGGGTGAGATCATGTGACAATTGTCTTTCTCTGACTGTTTTATTTTACTTATCATAATGCTCCTGCAGATAGTGCATATATGTTTACCAGTGTTATATCTTCTTGTTGAATTGCTCCCTTAAGTATTAAGAAGTGACCTTTCTTATCTCTTGTTTTGGCCTTCACTTTGAGGTCTATTTTATTAGATATAAGTATTGTTATCCCAGCTTTTTTTTTTTCATTCCCATTCTCCTGAAAAATCTTTTTCCATCCTTTCACCATCAGTCTGGCTGAGTCCTTTGTTCTAAGGTGGCCATGTTTTCTTGTCCACTCAGTTACCTTATGCCCCTTAATTGGGGCATTTAATCCATTTACATTTAAAGTTATTATTGATAGGTACTTGTTCGTAACCATTTTTATTCTTTATGCCTGTGTTCCTTCTTTGCTTCCTATTTCTTCTTTTTACATCAGACTCTTTAGCATTTCTTGAATTGCTGGTTTGGTGGCAATAGTTTTTTTTTGTTGTTGTTGTTTGTGGTTTTTGTTTTGTTTTGTTTTTTTGTCTGTTAGGCTCCTGTTTTCATCCTCAATTTTTATTGATAACCTTGCAGGGTACAGTATTCTTGGATTCAGACCCTTGCTTTGCAAGACTGTATATTTCATCCCATTCCTTTTTGGCCTGATGTGTTTCTGTTGAGAAATCAGTAGTCTGATGCGAGATCTTTTATATGTAACTTTCTGTCTCTTTCTGGCAGCCTTTAAGATTCTTACTTTGTCATTGGTGTTTGCCAATTTAATTATAATGTGTCTTGGTGTCAATCTTTTGGGGTTCATCTTATTTGGGGTTCTGTGAGCTTCTTGGACTTGTGTGAGTTTTTTCTTCCCAATATCAGGTATTGTTTGTCATTATTTCTTCAAACAGGTTTTCAATTCATTGGTCAGTTTCCTCTCCTTCTGGTACCCCTATTTTGTGGATATTGTTTCATTTTGAATTGTCCTAAAGTTCACTTAGGTTCTCCTATTTTTTAAGGTGCTGTGCTTGGGTATTTTTTTCCTACCTTGTCTTCTAGCTCACTGATGTGGTCCTCTAATTATTTTAGTCTACTGTTGATGCTTTCTATTGAGTTCTTTATTACAGCAAGGTTGTTTTTTCATTTCTTCTTGGTTCTTCTTCATTTCCTCTTGGTTCTTACACATATTGTTGAATTTGTCTTCTATCCTTTTCAATGACCTTATGACCATTGCTCTGATTTCTTTCTCTGTCATAGTGTTTGCCACCATTTCATTTACTTCCTTTTCTAGTTATTTTTTTTTTCATTCGTATGTGGGCTGTTTTTTGTTTGTTGCTGTTGTTGTTTTTGTTTGTTTGTTTGTTTGTTTGTTTGTCTTCTCATGATCTCTTCTCTCAGAGTTTCTGTTTATGTAGCTCTCTTCTGAATTGAATTAACAGTACAAAAAACACAATAAGACACAATGCACAGGGCACCAAACACAAATATATTCACAATACTAATACACCCAAATAAAGGTGACCACCAGAGAAAAGAGAATTGGGAAATAGAAAAGAGGGGAAAAAATGATATTTAGAAAAGACAAAAATGTAAGAAAGAAAAGATAAAAGAAGGAAAAAATATATGAATATGAGGAGAAACTCCAATAAAGCAACAACTAATCCAAAAAATGAAAACAAACCTCCAAATAGCAAACACCCAGATGAATCTGAGGATGTGGAGCTTATTTTTAGAATGTAAGGTCAAAAAATTGAATGAATGGGGAAATAGTCATAATTCAGTGTAGAGGAGTTAGAAAGAGAATAAGTGTATAAGAAAAAAAATAAAAAATAAAATACCAAAAAAAGTAAAAATGTATATGAAAATATATATAAAAGAAAATTTATATATTATTTCCTCTTTCTCTTAATCTATCTATGTAGTTGTTTATTATTGGAAATGGAGAATAGAGAGTAGATAGGCCTGAGTTGGTGATTGGAATTAGTTAAGCTATTAGTGGAAGAAGAAAACATGTGAGGAGAGGAAAAATAGAAGCAAAAACAAACCAACAAAAAACTGACCAACAATCAAGCAAACAACAAGACAGACAGAAAGAAAAAGGCACAAAAAAAAAAGGAATTTGGATAGTGAAGAAAAAGGAGAGAGAAGTTTGGAGCAGGGGTGAGGATCTTACTCATTAGATATATGAGTAAGATCAATTTTTAACAGTGAGTAAAAAGAAAAGATAGGGAAAAACTAAAGCAGGAGCAGAGTAATAGAAATAGAATTAAAAGGGGGGGAAAGTGGGAAAGAGAGGGTTGGCATAAAGAAAAAATTGAAATATAATAAAATAATGCCACAGGGAAAATAAAAATAGAATGTAGAACATTAATTCCAAAATAAAGAAAAAAACAACATAAAATAAAACTTTTTAAGAAAGGGTAAAATAATAGTATTAATAATAATAGTTAAAAATTCTATCAAATAAAAAAGTAATATGCAAATTAAGCATCATTCTGCTACACCCACCAGCCATGCCCACAAGCCAATCTGGAGCTAATATGCAAATAAACCCAACCAAGATGACTACCGGCCACAGAGAGCAGGAGGGAGGCTTGGGTTTCCCTGGCAATGGAGGAAGCCAAGATTTCTGCCTGCCCTTGCTGGCCTAGGCCTCCACTGAAGGCTACAAAGATTTAATGATAGAAGATACATAAATTCAAACAGAAATGGCAGCAGCCACAGAGCAAGTAAAAGGCTTGGCTCCGCTCCAGACTACAAAGTTTCAATTGTAGAAAATAAATAAATTCCAGATACCAGGGTCTCTGCTTGGGTCACCAGGGAGCATGACTAGCCTGAAAACCACCACAGGCCCCTTGCCCAGGCCACCCCATACCCCAAGGGAACCCCCACCCTGATCCAGGACACCCTTCAGGCAAACCAGTTGGCCCCCACTCATGCACCAGGCCTCTATCTTATCTAATAAAAGAGTAATATGCAGGTTGACCATCACTCCAATACACAAGATGGCTGCCCCCATGTGGTCAAAGATCCTGCCCCCATGTGGACACAAGATGGCCAGCAGGAGAGGGCAATTGGGAGGGACCAGCCCTGCAAGGGAGAGCAGTTGTGGGCAATCAGGCCAGCAGGGAAGGGCAGTTGGGAGTGATCAGGCCTGCAATGGAGGGCAGTTAGGGGTGACCAAGCCAGCAGAGGAGGAAAGTTGGGAGAGACCTTGCCTGCAGGGAAGGGCAATTGTGGGGTACCAAGCCTGCAAGGGAGGGCAGTTAGGGGAATACAGGCTAGCAGGGGACTAGTTAGGCATCAATCAGGCTGGCAAGGAGTGGGTAGGGGGTGATCAGGTTGGCAGGCAGAAGCAGGTAGGGGCAATCAGGCAGTCAGGCAAGCAAGCAGTTGGGATCCAGAAGACCTGGATTTTGAGAGTGATGTCCAACTGCCCGTTTAGGCCCAATCCCACCTTGATGGCCTAAGTGGTAGTTGGACATCTTTCAAGTGGTCCCAGATTAGAGAGGGTGCAGGCTAGGCTTAAGGTCATTCTCCCACCCCCATATATGAATTTTGTGCACTGAGCCTCTAGTAATAAAAATATAATAAAATAAAATAAAAAACAAGGTAAAATCAACTGAGAGAAAAAAAAAATAATTCTTAAGTAAAAGATAAAAAATAAAATGTGACGCAGTGAAGGTCGTTCACTTCCTCCACTGTTCTGTTTGGCACATCTGTTTCCTTGCAGGTAGTTAGCACATTATTTTCATTCCCTGTAATCCATGGCTCCTCTGTGTCATAAACCACAACCTTGTTTTCAAGCAGGCGGGATCTCTACTCTCTTTGGTTCTCAGTGTGCCTTCAGTTGTATTTACACACAAGAGTCTATTTCTAATATACTGGGTGGCAGTGTTTTTTATCTTAATATCTGGGGCTAAAAGTCCTCTCTAACCTGGCTCTGCGCATGTCTCTGAATGCATCTCTGTGCATGACTCCGTGTGCCACTCTGCACACCACTTTGTGCATGTCTTCTCACCCTGGCTCTGTGCAGCCAGTAGAGAACTTCAGGCTGCCTTTCTGGGTCCAGTCCAGGTTAATATCTAGAGTCCCCTTCTGCCAGCAGCCCTGTGGATCCCCTTCCACATTCAAGGGCTACACTGACCCCAACAGCTGAGGAATTTGTATGGGGCAGTCTTCCTCTGAAGCTCTAGTTCCCATTGAGCATATTTCTCCCTCCAGTCTGGATCCCAAATCTCACCTTTCTCTAGGCAATATCTGACCTTTCAGTCTGCGGATTGCCAGCTGTGTTTAATTCGCCAGTTCTTGGTGGGTACTCTTTGGTTCAGCTTTTCCTTCTACTCTGTGAGAAGGCACAGGACCAGTCCACAAATTTGCACCACTTTGTGTCCCCCTGAGCAGACCTTCCAGGCACCCATAGTCAGGGAGGTTTGAGTTCGGGCAGTCATGGATTTGCAGCTGAAGTAACTGGTTCCTGGGCATTGTGGTTGTGAGGTCCCAGGACATATCCGAGAGCTCCCTGGTTGAAGGTAAGACTGGGGCTCCAATCACAGTCTCCCAATCACAGCCATCTCCCCTTCAAGATGGTGTGGCCTCTACAGCAGAACCAGCCACTCTGGGAGAGATTTCAGTCCCTTGAAATATAGTTGTCCCTCACTCACAAATACTGACACTCCCCTCATGTCCACCCACTCTCCATTTGTTTTCTCACTTTCATGCTATCTTGCAGCCTGCCTTCCCATCAGCAGCCATCTTGGATTTCCTCTTGTATCTGCTCTTTTTATTGAAATATCCTACATAATAAAAGGCTAATATGCAAATTGACCAAATGGTGGAAAGACAGGTTGCTATGGCATGCACTGACTACCAGGGGACAGATGCTCAATGCAGGAGTTGCCCCCTGGTGATCAGTGCGCTCCCACACGGGGAGCACTGCTGAGCCAGAAGCCAGGCTCATGTCTGGTAGCCCATTGCCAACAGCACTAAGGATGTCTGACTGTGAGAGGGAACAGGCTGGGCTGAGGAATGCCCCCCTCAGTGCACAAATTTTGTGCACTAGGCCTCTAGTATAAAATAAAATGCAAAACTGCCATTCTCAGGAGCAAAATTGGAATACATTGAGATTTTGCTTCTGGGCAATTGTTGACAGTTTGGCTGAAATAAACTCACAAAAATTTTCTGTAGGTTTGAATGTTTATTATATTGACAATTTGAATTCTCTTGATTAATCCCATGTAATGAAAGCCTAATATGCAAATTGTCCCCTTGACCAGGAGTTTGACCACTCACTATGAGATGTGCTGACCACCAGGGGGTGGCGCAAAACAAGGTGGGCCTCGGCAACGCAGTGCTGGCAGGGAGCAGCAGTGGAGGTGCTGCTGGCCCTGATGGGCCCTAATGAGAATAGGACTGTGGTGGAATGATGGAGCAGGTGAGTGATCAGCACCAGGCCAAGGCATATGTGAGTCAGGACCAATCACCCCGCAGATGGTGACCAGTGGCAGTGGCAGGGGGTGGGGCCACTGCCCAGCTGCCAAGCTCTGCAGGAGCTGGGTGGGGCTCAATGACTCAGGAGGAAAAGGGTATGTGGGGGCCCAGGGTCCCAGGTGCTTCCCAGGGCCCAGAGGTCAGCTGGGACTTTCCCATTCAGGCCAGACACTCACACTTCTATCGCCGGCCAGGCCTAGAGACTGCACTAGTGCACGAATTTTGTGCACTGGGCCTCTAGTAAATTATATTTAGAATGGCTCCATGATCTCTTTTTCTAAGAGATTTCTTCTGGGTCTTTCTTTGTTTATTCAGTGACCAATAATATCCATAAGTGTAGCAATCACCTAAGTAACTCCTGCAGTATTTTATAAGGCCATTAAAAGTAAAGAAACCCTTTAAGATGTGCAGTATGTATATTTCCAAAGTCAATAGATTAATCTTAAGTGATCATCAGAAGCAGAATTTTGTTTAGGAGTCAAAATTTATAATTTTTACCACTGAGAACATTCACTATCCCTTTTTCTTCACTCTTTTTTCTTCACTCTTAATCTCTCCAGTGTTGTGATTTTCCCCCTCATTCTAAACCAATTATTCTAAGATCTTCTCATGCCTTTTCTTTACTTATTACCAGACGCCGGTGCATGAAATTTGTGCACGGGGGTGGTGGAAACAGGCATCCCTCAGCCAGGCCTGCAATGACACAAATGTTCTGCAACCAGAGGTCAGGCTCAAGAATTTCAAACCGATTCATTTGCCAACTCAAAAACCATGGCTATAATCTCAACTGGCTATCTGATTTTAATCCTCCTGAGTATTTACATTTTTCTTCTCTTATCCCTCCCAAAACTAATCCTTGAGTTTTGAAAATATGGAAACTTGGACAAAGGAGAAAACAACCAAGAAATCTGAAATTTCAGTTCAATACCTCAACCAAAACCAATAGTGCCTCTTTCTTTGTATTGGCCCAACTCAAATGACCAGATCATGTGACTCATAAAGCATAAAATACAGGTGTCCTTACTGACTGAAAAGTCCAAAGTGTAATTAAGTGTGCTCTTTCTTGGTGGTAGTGTTATTTACTGTATGCTTAAACGTTTGTGTTTCCTTAAGCCTCTCTTTGTTGTACCAGCACACCTGGTTGCATCATACTCAGATTTGTTGGCTGGGACTGGGGAGTGTGTGTTTTTCCTACCGGTCCACCACGTTAGCTGTCAGATGCACTAACCATTGCTTCCTTGCTGCATATACCGCAGTGGAATGCAAGCTCCTGGCAAGAACAGCACCCAGAGAGCATTCCTGACAGATGCGTGTTTTGCTTTAGCCCGGTGCTCGCTCAGCTGGAAAGTTTCCTCTAACCACCAAAGCCTGCTTTCAATCCCTGGAGCTGGCAAGGTGCAGGCTGACTGGGTATCCTCAAGAAGGGGAAAGGGTTTTACACTCACTCAGCTAGGCTACACAACCTGAGGAACAACCTCTCAACCAAACACCTCCAACCCTCGTGGACAGGCGCTTAGATAATGTGGAGGTTCCCTCTTCGCAAAGGGAAGCGTGGGCTGGCCCAACTGAAAATCTGGGCACTGGAGATAGATGGGGAGCAAGGGGAGCTGGGGCACAGGAGGGAGTTAAACGCAGAAGGCAAAAGAAGCGCAGAAAGGAACAAGGGGCAGGAGATAGTGAGAGTCTCAGGAGCCAGCATGGACCGGGTGAGAGCCATACGTCGTAGGAAACTTGGGGAAACTGGATGCTGGAACCAGCGGGTGCAGAAAGGGTTGCGTTTACAGGCACCGGTGGGCGCTGGAGAGGCGCTGGCTGGGAGATCTGCAGCGGACTCCCCAGACATCTGAACTGTGGTTGCGAGAAGGATGCGGGGAGTTGGGGCGGGGTAGGGAGAAACAGCTAGGGGTGTGCCTTGTCCAGATTGGCTGCAAGAGTCTGACGTAAGGCTCCAGCAGTTGGCTTGGGGAAATGGGAGCGGGGTGGGTTGGGTGTTGGACTCCTGGGCTGCAGGCTCTGCAAGCTCAGAAACCTGCTGAGGTCCTGGCTGCTGTCCCAGCAGCAGCAATTCCAGCAGCCCAGGCTGCTGCTGCGGCGGAGACAGCGCGCAGCTCCGCTGGGGAAGACACCCAGCGCCCGTGCCTCCGGCTGCACGCTGCGGCTGCCCCGACCTCTGGGGTGTTCCCCAAACTCGGCCCGACCCGGTCACATCCCCCTTGCCCTCAGCAGCTCGGCTTAGGCGCCTCGGAGCCCTGCAACCTGTCATTTAGGTGCCTCTCCCTGATGGTGCGACCACCACTGTGAGGCTGCTGGTGCCCACGTCGCCGGCCGCCTCGCTGCTGCCCCTGGCCAGCGAGGGCCCCGAGCTGCTGTCGCAGCAGTGGTCCGCCTGCAGGGGCCTGCTGATGGCGCTCATCATGCTGCTCATCCGCTTGCCTCCTCACAAGCTTCCTGGCCCAGCAGCAGCCATCTTTGTTGCATTAATTTGCACATTCCCTCTTTATTAGATAGGATTCAAAATCTGCAAGTAGGGCTCATCAAACTTTTTAGGTGTGACCAAAATGATAAAATTTTTAAAATTTGGTATCCTCTAGTTTTAGCTCTATATCATGTTGCTGATTCTCTTTATTCATAGTTTCTAACCTCTTTTAGCGCCTTCACTCCATTACCTAATGCTCTACGGTTACTTCCTGAAATTGGCGTAGGAAATCTCTCCTCTTTTCCTCACAGATAATGTCCTGTGATGAATATGGTAAATGGTTTTGAAGCTTTTTCAAATGGAGAAAATTATGTCACAGAAAGTTTTATTGCTTGCATACTATGCTATAGTTTATGTAATAATTTATGTGATTGTTAAAGATAAATGACAGGCCTCCTAATTAACAATCCCAGGCTCGGGAAATAATTTAATAGTGTCTTCTTATCATTGTATTTAGTTTCAAGATTATCCTTTATTGATAGTAAGTGAAACTCTTCTTCCATTAAATGGTAGCAAAATAAAGTCACCTATAAAATAACATATTTAAGTAAAAGTGTCATTCCTTTAAAGAAATTTTAGGTAAATAATAGTAAAAGTGACATGAGAATGTAGCAAAAATTATGACAATCAAATGATTGAAGCTTGGGAAGCACTACTATTTGGGAAACACTATGAACACTAATGTAAAATGACAGTAGGGCAATTGAGATTCAAATGTTTTTGTTTTTCTCTGCATGTAACTTAATGATACTTCCCCGTGCTTCCTTATCAATGTAGGTCATAATGGCAAGAGTTAATCCCAGACTTTCTGCTCTGCCTTAATCCAGTCAATAGCTGGATTACTTCACCACCTTCCTTGCTGGGTGGTAGTTAGGGGAGCAATACTATCACAAATTGGAAGAACCAGGAAATATGCTGACAGGACCAATTTGAATGACAATCTTCAAGTTCTGTAAAAACTATAAAACTAATCCAAGTAAGCAGGCAAGTTGGCCAGGATCAGAGAGCACAGATTTGCATGCCACCACACCCTTGGAGCATCAGTTGCCTCTTTTGGCTCTTTCTAGAAAGCAAATGTGGATTGTGGGTAAGTGTACAACAATAAGAGCATGTGCTCTGGGAAACTTTGAAAGTCTACCAAGGGGACTATAAACTATGAACCATCTTTGCTTGATATTTATGGTACTTCTTTTTTATTTTATTGTTTAAGGTATTACAAATAGTACATATGACTCCTTCCCTCACCCTCCCCCCCCACACACACACACACATTCACCTCCCCCTGTATGGTATTTCTTTAATAGAAAATATTTTTAGCTAAAAAATAATAAGTACTTTATTTAAATGGCAGATATTTGGAGTGGTAATTTTTGTTCTTGGCAAAGCCACAAGAGGAAAAACTACATGTGGAGGTGGGTGATTTGTGGAGGAGCAGAGAGAGGAAGGGGTGGGGAGATGGATACAACCATCTGACCCTAAACAACAGGGCAGAATTTAGAAGAAGAAGTTCATATTTTTGTTCAAGAACAATTTGTAGAACCAGATATTAGAAAATGTATTAACTTTGGGAAAGTCTTAAAACTTTTATAAGCTTTGATTTCTTCATCTGAATATAAAGACAGCAATAACAGACCTACCTAATGACACAAGTTAATGTGTGGATTTCATGAGATGAAGCATATAAAGTACCAGGTTCTATTGAATGGTTAATAAATGTAACTTCCCCATTAAAACAAAAACTCAGGTCAAAATCTGCATCTCACTAATGATATAACCATGGGTCAGTTTATTTATTTATGGCTCAAATTTTTCCAAAATGTAGATGAAGCAGATTATAAGAATTACAAATAATAAAACAGTATACATAAAATTTCAAAATCAAGGAAAATATAAAATAGAATAGAAAATCAAGAACAGAAAAGAAAATCTATCTATAATACCCATGTTTCCGCAAAAATAAGACATCCTTCGAAAATAAGACCTAGCGCATGGAAAGATAAGATATCCCCTGAAAATAAGACCTAGCACAACTTTGGGAGAAAATTTTAATATAAGACACTGTCTTATTTTCGGGGAAACAGGGTAATAAAAGGGTAATATGCTAATTAGATGGGACAGCCGAACTACCTTCCAGATGTTATTCCGGTGACCTTCCAGACAAAGCCACAGGGGCAGGGGCCAAGATAGAGGTGGTTAGGGGCAATGAGACAGGCAGGCAAGAGTGGTTAGGGGCAATCAGGCAGATAGAAAGGTGACCGGTCAAGAGCCAAAGGTCTGGATTGTGAGAGGGATATCCCACTGCCCCACCCCCAGACTGCTGGCCTCCCCTCCCCAACCCACCCCACCCATGGCCTAACCCCCAGACTGCTGTCCTCCCCACCCCATTTGGGGGTGGGGACAGCCAGCCCACCGCCCACAGCCCCTCCCCATGGCCCGCCCCACCCCTAAAAGGCCCCTCCATCTCAATCAGAGCGGGGCCTGCTGGCCAATTGCCTGCAGCCTCTCCCTCCAACCAGCCTAGCCCTGATCAGGCCCTAATTTGGGCAGGCTGGCTGGCCAACATCCCACTGTCTCCTACTCACAACAGGCCTGGCCCCAATCCACTGATTGGGGCCAGGCAAGCTGGATCCTATCCATGCTTGAATTCATGCACTGGTCCTCTGGTATAACATAAATGTCCACATAAATTGATAACATTGATATTCAGGAAATTTGGCCTTTTAGTCCATGCTCTTTAATCATCTTTATGCACACATACTACTAGATAGAAATTTTTAATGCTTATTGAGCTTATATAACTATAAAAATACCATCTATAAAGTGAATATAAACCAAGCAATGAAACCAATAAGCTTTAGATTAACCAATAAGCTTAATTTAATGTGACAGGTGGTATTGTTTTACTCATCACCAACTATAGCATGAATTATTGTCAAGCTACTACCAGAGAGTGTGAGATGACAATTTCCTATCAATTTTCTTTCATTCAAATTACTGTAAACCATTTGTTTATAGAGCTTGTGTTGATATCAGGTGGCATTCACTGTATAAATGCATCATTTACTTATTGTCTGCTTCTCATTAGCTCCCTAGTAAAACAGAATTGTTTAATGTTAACTCAATTATAAACACAAACATGGCATTAAAATTTAAGAGTAGAACTTGGCTATAGGGAAGTCATCTGGATGACTCATAAGATGCTTTTTTAAATGATTATTTAAGTAAAAATTCTCACAGAGAGTTCACAGACACTAAAGCCTCTTATTTGAGGAATCCCATCACAGAGTATTCATAAAAAAAAGTAGGTGACCTCTCTATAATTTGATGTGCAACCCTATCCCAGTATGTTGCCAGAAAGGAAGCACTGGAGCAGAAAGTCTCCAAAAACTACCTATACTCTTTCAAGTTTTCACTCCTTTACTAGTATATCATGTACCTGGAGCACTTGGCAGCATCTTGAGGTGGAGAATCCAGCTACACTGAGTCCTATTTTGATATAGACCACTGGGGAAAGAAAAGAGCATTAGATAGAGATTTGGCATTCTGATGGGACCAAATGTCACATGATAGTACAAGGGGCCTCAAGATGACAAAGAGTTCTTTGGCAAAGCAAATTTCCAGTATCATAATTGACTCAGAGTCCCAAGGGTGGCAGCTCTCAATGAACAGTTAGTTCAGCTTCTATTCCTCAAATTTTCAGGAGGAAAGCTGATCCAGAAGCAGCTTTTCTTAGCCTTGTTTCCTATTGTAAGTACTCCTCAAATTATGGTTTGTAAACTGAGGTGTGATATATTAATTTTCCAAATATATACAATGGACACAGCAAACTGATTTGAAAGTGCAGTTTGAGATGTTTATTTGTGAAAATTACATTTAAGACTTCTATGAAGATATAATGCATTACAATAGTCACTACAGAAAGACCAAGAGGGAGTCCAGCATGCCAGCTTTTGGTTTAAAATTTCTATAAAATAAAAAGCCAATAACATAAAGCTTTACTAGCAGCTCTGACAATGAAGTCTGTAATCTAAAATAGAATGACTCTAACTTACAATTACTGAAACCTGATCTTGGCCTCAACATTTTACACTAACTCCTGCATAGGCAATTTATCTAAAGAACTCTCAGTGAGAATAAGTAGTACCCACCTAGCATTTCATTTTGATAGTGAAGATTTATTAGAAGTCAATGATGGTGAGTCAAAAATTAAGGATAGTAATATCAAGAACTTACCATATATACGATAAAGGGAGCAAACAATTGGCTGTCACTAGGGCCTTAGGTTCGTTTTATAAAAGTTTATCTAAAATGATCATAATTCCTTATTTTAACTGTATAATCCAACTTGCTGACTCGGGCAATTATTGATAGTGCCATTTTAACTCTTGAAAATGTTCTAAATTTAACTGTAAATTACCTGGTCACTCTATCTAAGATACTTGCCATCCCATATTATATGCTCCTCCTGCTCTTCTCATATTCTTCTCCCTCACCCCCCCCCCCCCCAGAAATCCCATATGTTCATTTTTATCCATTGTCTGTCTTCTCTGTTTTCCAAGTGGTTCATGTTCCAAATTTATTCCTCTTTTTAAGATCCACTTCCATGTAAGCCCATTCATTCAGAGCAGACTTTGGTAAATTATTAGGAAGTTAAGTAATCTGATTATTTCATTTAAAGTTGATTGTACTTGGGCTATCTATAATTTTACAAATAATTTAGAACTAGAGAAAAGAAGTTTTCTAATGCCTCTTGAAAAATATCTGCCCTTTATCAAAGTAGGGTGTAACTGTGTTAATTATGTACTCACTTCTGTATGAGTTATTTTTGTGACTGCTATTATACATGCTTGTTCAATTATATACTCAGGATTGCTGACTTGGCACCCTTTATCCTGAAAGTTTATCAACACAAAAAGAAGTATGAGGACAGACATTGGAAAGAGATTCAAAGGAGTGCAACTACAATTGGTTAGTGTATCCTTTAATATACATTTCTGTATTTTGCAAATGGCTGATATTGAGTTATATTCTTTTACCACTGGGGAGGTGGCGGGGAGTGAACACAATAAAACAAGAATAATATACAAGGAAAAAATAAGGGTTACTTATGAACTGATGAACAAAAACAGACCCAGAGACAGAGAAGCAGCGATCAGATTCTCAAACCTCAGAGGGAAGGTAGGGGAGAGTGGGGATAAGGGGGAGAGATTAACCAAAGGACTTGTGTGCATGCATATAAGCCTAACCAGTGGCCATGGACAACAGGGGAGTGGGGGCATAGAGAGGAGGGGTTTGGGATGGGAATGTGGGGATGAGGACAATTATGTGATACCATAATCAATAAATTTAAAAAAATAGAAAAAAAAGAAAATCTGAAAGCTAGATTTGACATTGGATAATAGTCTGCTGATTATCATATCTAATAAAAGAATAACATGCAAATTAACTATCACCCGCCACACCCACCAGCCAAAGTGAGTATGCAAATTAGCCCAACCAAGATGGCTGCAGCCACAGAGAGCAGGAGGGAGGCTTGGGTTTCCCTGGCAATGGAGGAAGCCAAGCTTTCCACACACCCTGGTGGGCCCAGGCCTCCACTAAAGGGTATAAAGTTTCAATTATAGAAGGTAAATAAATTCCAACAGAAATGACAGCTGCCACGAAGCTTGAAGAGCAGGAGGCTAGGGTGGCTCTGGCGATGGAGGAAACCAAGCTTTCACGGCCCTGGCCAGTTCAGGCCTTCACTCCAGGCTACAAAGTTTCAATTATAGAAGATACATAAATTCCAACAGAAATGACTGCCACCAGGAAGTGAGCAAGAGGCTTGGCTCCACTCAAAGCTACAAAGTTTCAATTGTAGAAAATAAATAAATTCCAGATACCAGGGCCTTTGCTTGGGTCGTCGGGGGGTGTGGCTGGCCTGAAAATCACTACAGGCCCCTCCCCAAGGCAGTCCCACACCCCAAGGGAACCTCCACCCTGATCTATGACACCCTTCAGGGCAAACCAGTTGGCCCTCACCCATGCACCAAACCTCTATCCTATCTAATAAAAGAGTAATATACAGATTGACCAGCACTCCAACACACAATACAGCTGCCCCCTTGTGGTCAAAGATCCTGCCCCCACAAGATGGCCAGCAGGGGGAGGGCAGTTGTGGGGGACTAGGTCTTCAAGGGAGAAAAGTTGTGGCGATCAGGCCAGCAGGGAAGGGCAGTTGGGAGGGACCAGGCCTGCAAGGAAGGGCAGTTGGGGGTAATCAACCCTGCAGGGGAGGGCAGTTAGGGATGACCAGGCCAGCAGAGGAGGGAAGTTGGGGGCAAACAGGCTGGCATGAGAGCAGTTAGACACCAATCAGGCTGGCATAGAGGTGGTTAGGGGGTGATCAGGCTGGTAGGCAGAAGCAGTTAGGGGCAATCAGAAAGGCAGGCAAAGGAGCAGTTGAGAGTCTGCAGTCCTGAATTGTGAGAGGGGTCTCAGATTGGAGAGGGTGTAGGCTGGGCTGAGGGACACTCCCCCACCCCCAATGCACAAATTTTGTGCACTGGGCCTCTAGTAAATATATATATTTACATCAAATATATCATGTGATGCTCTGTTCAATGGTCAAATGTTGAAGTAAATCATTACACTGGCAATATGACTTCGCAAGAACTGCCTCTCTTTTACTTGAACCCCTTTACTTTCATATCTCTCCTCCCCCTCTTTCACTGCCTCTAAAAATCAATGGGAAAAAAATATCCTCTGGTGGGGATTTTTTAAAAAAAGAATAATTGACTAAATATTAAAATACAATAGGCCATCAGTGTAGATTCTGCCATTAACATACATCTCCGTTCCCCCAACACGAAGGAATTATAAGAATTCTTAGCTAAATATAGCTAAGGAAATTATTTATTATTTGATTCTATTAAACTCCTCTTCCTAATGTCATCCTACACCTGAATTATTTGCTGACTGTTTTTATTCCAATAATGATTCATGTTCCATAACAGTAAAGGGTCTTAGTTGTATAGAAGCTTTAATGATCTCTCACAGAAAGTTCCCTTCTTTCTATATATAATTGTTTAAGATTCATACTTTAAGAATCTTTCCTAGCTGTGTCTCTATTGCTGTAGCTATTCCAGTTCCCCTTTTGCCTCATAAATCCATGCAATGCTGAAGTTTTAAATATTGTGGTATATGTCAGTGTGTGATTTTTTTCATCACTACCTAGCAATGATTGTGTGTGTGTGTGTGCGTGTGTGTGTGTGTTAGGGCAGCAGTTGCATGGAGAGAGTTCTTTATACCCTTTTGTTTGGGGTTCTGTGCGCTTCCTGAACTTCTATGTCTATTTGTTTCACCAGGTGGGGGAAGTTTTCTGTCACTATTTCTTCCAGTATTTTTTCGGTATCTTGCTCTCTCTCTCCTTCTGGGACCCCCATAATTCTGATGTTGATTCACTTGAAGTTGTCCCAGAGGTTTCTTACATTATCTTCGACTTTCTGGATTCTCTTGTCTTCTTGCTTCTGTGGAGGTGTGTCCTCTGGCTCTTTATGTTCCAAATCTTTGACTTGATTCTTGTGATCTTCCATCCTGTTTTTAGGACCCTGAATAATTTTTTTTTTAATTTCAGACAATGTATTCTTTATTTATAGTTGATCCCTTTTCATATCCTCATAGGTCTCATTTATTTTATAGGCCTTTTCTAGGAAATTCATGAAAAATCTTATAACTATAGTTTTGAACTCCATATCCAGTCACTTTTTTCCCTCCATTTCTTTCTATTGTGATCTGTTTCCTTGTCTTGGCATTTTTGCTGCTTCCCTGAGTTGGTAGGGTGGCTTTGTGTTCTAAGGTGTCCTATGTGGTTCAGTGGGTCAGCCTCCCAGTTACCTGAGGTGGACACTCTTTGTGGACTGTGTGTACAACCTTGTAGTTAAGTCTTGATTGTTGTTGGTATCACTGGGAGGAACTGAGCTCCAGGCCAATTGGCTGTGAGGATCAGCTGTGTCTCTGCCTGGAGACAGCCTTATTTGACTATATTTGGAAAATTGCAAAAGCCTCTGTGCTCAGCTTGGATGGGGCAGAGTTTCAGGGTGGAGCTTACAGCCTTGGCTTCGCTCAGACACACCCTATGAGGTTCCTGAGTCTCAGTGGTCCTCAGGGTCCTTCAGTACTCACTGCAAACACCTCTGAGAGAAAGGTGCCTTCGAGTTTTGCCCGCTACCAGACAGTCTAGTCTCTCCCACAATGAGCCCGGAACTTGGGTTCAGTGTAGTTGAAAGTGGGGTTCAGAGCAGTCCGGAGCTTTTGTCTCCTTCCGACTAGGGTACACATGTCAAACACAAGGCCCGCGGGGCAAATCCGGCCCGCCAGGCCTTGCAATGTGGCCCGCAACGCGCTGTCATCACTGCGCTCCACTGCGTTCCATCACAATGACGCACGGTGACATAGGAGGCTTGTGATCTCGCCGGCCGCCTCGCCGGCCGCAGTACTTGCTATCAATTACGCATGCGCATAGATAACAAGTCACGTGAGATTCAGGAGGCGTGACCTATAGTCCGGCATCCGATGTGGTTGTGCGGGTGGCAGAGCAGAGGAGAGAGTGAGTGTGCGGGCATAAAAAATACACAGCAGAAGCTGCCAGTTCCTGGCATAAAGTGCAGGCATAAAAATCGCAACAGAATCTGCTATCTGTACCCAGCCAGGCATTTATTGACTGACTTTTTTTCTCTCCACTCCATCTGCCAAATCAAGCTATCCCTGTGCAGTTTTCAACTTTTTCCTTCTAACACAGATTTCCAATAAACTACATCTTTTACTGCCAATATTGATCCCAAAATGTCCAGGAAAAGAAAAGTTGACGGTGAAGGCAGACAATTTAATGACAAATGGGAAAATGAATACATGTTTGTGCTTAGAGAGGGCAAACCAGTGTGTATATTGTGTTATGAGACAGTGTCGGTGATGAAAGAGTACAATATACGTCGTCATTTTGACACCAAACATAATGTTAAGTATGGCAAATATACTTTGGAAGAAAAGCATAACATTGTTAAAGAACTAAAAGGCAAACTACAATCACAGCAGCAAATGTTTACAAAGGCTACAGCGAAAAATGATGCTGCAGTGAAAGCAAGCTTTATAGTGGCTGAAGAAATTGCCCGTACTTCAAGGTGTTTTTCAGAGGGTGCCTTTTTGAAGCAATGCATGCTAAAAGTGTGTGAGCAAGTATGCCCAGACCAGATACAGAGTTTTCAAAATGTCAGTTTGTCAAGAAACACCATTGCAGATAGAGTTCAAGAACTCTCAGGAAATCTATCATCACAGCTGGCCAAACAGGCATGCAGTTATCTCGCTTTTTCACTTGCTATCGATGAAAGCACAGACAACACTGACACAGCGCAGCTGTCCATCTTTATACGTGCTATGAAGACCGACCTCTCTGTCACTGAGAAACTTTTGGATGTAGCTGCCATGCATGGGACGACGACTGGTAGAGATATATTTGAGGCTGTGGAGAAATCTATAAATAATTTTAAATTACCCTGGGAAAAGTTGGTGGGGCTAACTACCGATGGCGCACCTTCAATGTGCAGAGAAAAGAAAGGCTTGGTTGGACTAATGAAGGAAAGAATGCAAAAAAGTCACTGCCACACACCCTCGATTACTTATCATTGCATTATCCACCAAGAGGCTATGTGTGGAAAAGTTCTGGACATGAATGACATAATGACCACAGTCATTAAAACTATTAACTTTATACGGGCACGTGGCCTGAATCATCGCCAGTTCCAGCAGTTTTTACAGGAGGTGGGTGCAGAGCATGGAGACGTGCCATACCACACAGAAGTAAGATGGCTGAGCAAGAGCGCAGTCCTCAAAAGATTTTTTGAGCTCAGAGAACAAATTGGTCTTTTCATGGAAAGTAAAGGAAAGCCCTTGCCTGAACTGTCGGATCCCGCCTGGCTATGTGATTTTGCTATGATGTGTAACATATCGAGCATCTCGCCCAACTGAATCTGAAGCTGCAGGGACGCAAACAAGTCATCACGAAGATGTCTGACATGATCACAGCATTCCAGCGTAAACTTCAACTATGGAAGTCCCAACTGGAACAGGACAATCTTGCCCACTTTCCCGTTTGTTTGAGTATCTCAACCACTATTTCTGGTACTTTTCCTTGCAGTCGGCTGGCTACCAAAGTTAGCCGTTTACTAAGTGAATTTGAGCGGCGCTTCTCTGACTTTAGAACACAGCACTCAGGCTTTGACATCTTTGCCAATCCTTTTACAGTTGATGTCAACAATGTGCCCCATCACCTTCAGATGGAGATAATCGAGCTTCAGTCTGACAGTGGCCTGAAATCAAGGTTTCAGGATGTTGAAATTGAGGACTTCTACCCTCTACTGCCCCCTGACTCAATGCCAGAGCTCCGACTTCATGCTGCCCGTATTCTATCCATGTTCAGGAGCACCTATCTTTGTGAACAGATGTTTTCAATAATGAATCTGAACAAAAACAAGCACAGATCACGCATTATCGATGACAACCTCCATGCTATTTTGCGGGTTGCTACAGCCCAAGAAATAAAACCGAACATTGACTCATTGATCCGGGGAAAACGGTGTCAGACATCTAGCCAGAAAACAAAACAATGAGCATTTTAGGTACATTCCAATATTACTGTTTTGCTTGATAGCATGTGAGTTGGTTAACAGCACTGTTAAGGAAAAGATTGTTCCACTCATTTTAAATTCACATTTCTGGTTAACATTGTCAGTTTATGACTGTTCAGTAAACCATTCGGCCCGCGATTTAGGCTGGATTTTAGATTTTGGTCCCTTCTCTGATTGAGTTCGACACCCCTGCGCTAGGGCAATCCAGTGACAGAGTCAACAATCCATCCTCTGCATGCAATGTCCCCGCCTCCAGGACTGCCTTTCGCTAATCCGCCTTACAGCCTAGATTCCCTTTGTATGAGCCTGGGTCCCACGGACTGGGGTTCAGTATCCTTGGAACTGGGGTTCAGCAGAGTCCAGAGCTTTTATCTCCCCGTTAGGGAATGCCAGCCAGGTACTCAGCCTCCCCATCCTCTCTGGCTCATCCTCTCCCCATACGTTCTCCGTGTCACCGTACCTTAGGCTTTTACAGCTCCTCTGATTTTCCTTCTGGTTTTCTCTTTTCTTCTAGTTGTAGAATTTCCAGTCAGTCAACTTTCCTGTAGTTCTGGATAATGTCCAATTTGTATTTTAGTTGTATTTTTTGAAATTGTGTGAGGCTGCAGTTAGGCATTTCCCTATGCCGCCATCTTGATTTCTCCTAATCTTAGATTTTTTAAATAACAAAAAGGATAAATTTTATATTGACAACTAAATGGTTTTACTATATTGAGTATGATGTTGGCTGTGGGTTTATCATATATAGCTTTTATTATGTTGAGATATGATCCTTGTACTCCCACCTTGTTGAGAGTTTATCAGGAAAGGGTGTTGGATTTTATCAAATGCTTTTTCTGCATCTATTGATATGACTATATAATTTTTATCTTTCATTTTATGTGATGTATCATGTTTATTGATTTGCGGATATTTTATCATCCTTGCATTCCTGAAATAAATCCTACTAGGTCATGGTGTATGATCTTTGTGATGTTCTGCTGGAGCTGATTTGCTAGAATTTTATTGAGGATTTTGGCATCTATGTTCATGAGGGATATTGGCCTGTAATTCTCTTTTATTGAGTTGTCTTTATCTGGTTTTGGTATTAGGGTGATGCTGGCTTCATAGAAGGAGTTTGGAAGTGTTCCTTCCTCTTGAATTTTTTGGAATAGTCTGAGGAGGATAGGTTTTAGTTCTTCCTTGAATGTTTGGCAAAACTCTCCTGTGAAGCCATCTGGCCCTGGGCTTTTGTTTGCTGGAAGCTTTTTGATGACTGTTTCAATTTCTTCCCAAGTCACTGGTCTATTGAGATTTTTATATTGTTCCTGATTGAGTTTTGGAAGTTTGTACTTTTATAGGAATATGTCCATTTCCTCCAGATTGTTCAGTTTGTTGGAATAGAGTTGTTCATAGTATTTTGTAACAATCCTTTGTATTTCAGCAGGGTCTGTTGTTATTTCACCTCTTTCGTTTTTGATTTTGTTTATTTGAGTTCTCTCTCTTTCTTTCTTGGTTAGCCTGGCTAGAGGTTCATCTATCTTGTTTATCCTTTCAAAAAACCATATCTTGGTTTTGTTGATCTTATGTATTGTTTCTTTGGACTCTATGTTGTTTATCTCTGCTCTAATTTTTATTTCCTTCCTTCTGCTTACACTGGGCTTTTCTTGTTGCTCTTTTTCTAACTCTTTGAGTTGTAGAGTTAGATAATTTGTTACCATTTTTTCTTGTTTGTTTTGCAATAGGCTTGTAGGGATATAAACTTCCCTCTCAAAACTGCTTTTGTTGTGTCCCATAGATTTTGGATTGTTGTGTTTTCATTGTCATTTGTTTCCAGGATGTTTTTAATTTCTTCCTTGATTTCTCTGGTAACCCAGTCCTTGTTTAATAGCATGCTGTTTAGTCTCCATGTGTTTTATTTTTTTGGATTATTTTTATTGTAGTTAATTTCTAGTTTTATGCCACTATGATCTGAGAAGATGCTTGATATGATTTTTATCTTCTTGAACTTGAAGAGACTTTGCCTATGTCCCAAAATGAGGTCTATCTTTGAGAATGTCCCATGTGCACTTGAGAAGAATGTATATTCTGTGGCTTTGGCATGAAATGTTCTGAAGATGTCGATTAATTCCATCTGGTTTAGTGAGTCATTTAGGATTGATATTTCTTTGCTGATTTTTTGTTTAGATGATTTGTCGAAGGGTGACAGTGGGGATTAAAATCTCCTACTATGATTATATTGCTATTAATCTCTCCCTTAATGTCCTTCAGCAGTTTTTTAATGTATTTGGGTGCTCCCATATTGGGTGCATATATATTTACCAGGGTTATTTCTTCTTGTTGGATTGCTCCCTTTAGTATTATGAAGTGGCCTTCATTATCTATTGTTATGTCCTTCACTCTGAGATCTAATTGTCAGATATAAGTATTGCTACCCCAGCTTTCTTTTTCATTTCCGTTCACCTGGATAAAGTTTTTTCATTCCTTCACCCTCAGTCTGTGTGTGTCTTTTTTTCTGAAGTGGGTTTCTTGTAGACAACAGATATCTGGGTCTTGTTTTCTTATCCAATCTGTTATCCTATGTCTTTTGATTGGAGCATTTAATCCATTTACATTTAAAGATATTTTGATAGGTACTCATTTGATGCCATTTTTATTCTTTAACCCTGTGTTCCTTCTTCGCTTCCTATTTCTTTATTTTTACAGTAGACCCCTTAGCATTTCTTGCATTGCTGGTTTGCTGGAGATAAATTCCTTTAGTCTTTTTTTGTCTGTGAAGCTCCTGATTTCCTCTTCAATTTTGATTGATAGCCTTGCTGGGTACAGTATTCTTGGATACAGACCCTTCCTTTGCATGACTTTGTATATTTCATCACATTCCCTTCTGGCCTGATGAGTTTCTGTGGAGAAATAAGATGGGGGTTCCTTTATATGTAACTTTCTGTCTCTCTCTGGCTGCTTTTCTTACTTTGTCTTTGGTGTTTGCCAATTTAATTATAATGTGCCTTGGCGTCGGTCTTTTGGGATTCATTTTGCTTGGGACTCTGTGAGCATCTTGGATTTGTATGGGGGTTTTTCTTCTCTATCTCAGGAAAGTTTTCAGTCATTATTTCTTGAAATATGTTTTCCATGTCTTCCTCAGTTTCCTTTCCTTCTGGAACCCCTATTATTCTAATATCGTTTTGTTTTGTATTGTCCCAAAATTCCCTTAGGCTCTCCTCCTGCTTTTAAATTTTTTTTTTCAGAAGCTGCTCTAATTGGGTATTTTTTTCCATCTTGTCTTCTAGCTCACTGATGCCGTCCTCTGCTTCTTCTAGTCTATTCTTGATGCTTTCTATTGAGTTCTTCATAGTAGCGATGTCATTTTTCATTTCTTCTTGGTTCATCTTCATTTTCTCTTGGTTCTTCTTCAATTCCTCTTGGTTCTTCTTCAATTCCTCATGTTTCTTATTCATATAGTCAAATTTCTCTTCCATTCTTTTTAGACATCCTATGATCATTACTCTGAATTCTTGGTCTGGTAGGTTGCTTGCCTCTAACTCGTTTACTTCCTTTTCTGGTGATGCTTGCTTTTCTTTCATGTGCGAACTATTTCTTTGTTTCCCCATGGTCTTTCTTTTCAGGATGTCTGGTTATGTGGTATTCCTTCTCCTGCATTGATTTAAATGCACAAAATACAACACTATCAGGTACAACACAAAATGCACTTAACAGGAATGTATTTGTGATATTAATAACCTCTAATAAAGGTGACCACTAGAGAAAGGCAAATTAGGGGATAAGAGAAAATGAAGAAAGGAAAAAAAAAGAGGGATAAATAAAGAGATAGAAATGAAGAAAAAAAGTAATGTCGAAATAAAGTTGGAAAACAGAGACAAAAAGAGAAGAGAGAGAGAGAGAGAGAGAGAGAGAGAGAGAGGGAGAGATAGATATGAAGCAAACTAAGAGAGAAAGGGGAAACAAACTATATATATATATATATATATATATATATATATATATGGAGAAAATTCCCATTGAACAACCACTAATCCCAGCCAATGCCGGCAACAATACTTGGAGATTAATACAAACTACAATATCCACTATTATTATGTAAGGCTATGATATACAGAAGTAAAAAACAAACAAAAACAAAGGATTTTAAAAAGTACAAAGCAACAATAACAACACAAGAATAAGCATAACAATTTCACTAAAAAGCATAAAAATTCACTACAATCAACATTCACGCAAACAACGACCAAAGGATAGAGAGGAGAACAGTTTTGTGTGTGTTTTTTAACTAGTTAATATAGTGAAGAGAGTGGTATTTATACATTTGGAGCAGGGGGTTGGAAATTAGGTCTATAAGTATGGTGAGAATTTTAGCAGGGGGTATACAGAAAGAATAGGGGGAAAACTAAAGCCAGAAAGGGATAAGATAAACAGGAGACAAAAAGGGTAAAGGTTAGTAAGAGAGTGATGGTGTAAAGGTCGAGTTGAGATAGGGTTGAACCATGCTATAGTAGAGATTAAAATAGAATGAAGAGTAATCCCAATGTAAAATAAAGAGAAAATAAAATAGTACTGGAGGAAAAAAAAAGAAGAAAAAGGCAACAAAAAATGCAAAATAGCATTAGTAATAATGATGATTTAGATTGAAAAATGTAATAATTGAAAAGGTAAAATCAAGTAAGGAAAAAAGAAAAAAAAATCGTTTCTTAAGTAAAAGATGTAAAAAATGAAAATAAAATAAAAGTTATAAAAAATGAAAATAAAATAAAGAATAGTAAAATTAGCATAAAAATGTCCACTAGTGGTCATTCACTTCCTCTATTATTCTATTTGGCACTCCTGATTCTCTGTCCAGACAGTATTACAGTTCCCAGCGTTCCACTGCACCTCAGTTTTGTAAGGTAGTCCTTAATTTTAAGTAGGCTATATCTTAGTTATTTGTGTCTATTTATTTTTGATTAATTAAAAGTAAAAAAAAAAAAAAAAAAAAGGAAAGGAAAAAAGGGGAACAACAACAAAAAAGGCAGTTTGTAATTCAGCCCGTAGGTGGCAGTGTTTCTGGTTTGACCTCCCAGTCTTTTTGGTTGCTCTAGCCTTCTTTCTCTATGGCTCAATGTTTTGTCCCAGTAGGCTGCCAGGGAGCCGGCTGGCTCCCAGACTCTCTCTTCTTGCTCCGATCCCCCATTTCCAGGAAGGCAATTCCCCCCTGCAATCTCCCAGGATATGCCCAACTGGGCAGCCCTTCCCTAGTACTCAAAAGCAAGGGGGTGAAGGGGATCAGGCACAGGGTGGGTCTGCACCAAGGTGTCCAGATGTTCCGCCCTTGGTGGGACTGTCCCGATTCTTAACAATTTGTCTCGTGTCTCTTGGCGATTTAAAAAAGTCCCGATTTTTTGGAAGATTACGCCAAACCCAGCACTGGGTCTTGCAGAGCAGGATTCTCTCTAGCCGCAGCCTTCTTTCGGTGCAGCTTGGTGCGGGGGCCTCAGCCGCACAGCGGCTACAGTAGCTGCTGGTGCAGCAGTGACCCAGAACCCTCACGATATCCCTGCAAACTCTGACCTTTCCGTGGGTGATTGAAGAATTCCTTTCAATCCACATGTTTGAGCCAATTGGGGCATCACAGCTGCTCGATGGTCTCCTCTGCTGTGAGTTTTCCAGGCCTCAGAGAAGATCCTCCTTTCCTGGTAAGATGGCGCAGCCTTCCCGCTGAGCCCGTAGCTCCGGGAGAGGTCTCCGCTGCTGCAGTGCTGGCTGCTTGGTCCGGAAATCCTGTCCAGCAGAACCTTCCTTACCTTCCTTTAGAGTTCTGTTACCCCTTAGCTGCCAATCAATATTCCCTGAGTGACTCAGACGCTGCTTCTATCTGTTCTGGGACCAGGGTCAGAATAAGTCTGTCTGTCCGGCCGCCATCTTGTCTCTCTCAGGTTATTGAATATTTTTAAAAGAAAAATTTGTCCAGCTCTTTTACAATGTCTATTTTCAAATTATCAGAACCCATCATTCCGTAATAGGTTAAAATTGCTTTCTTTCATTCAGGGATAACATGCATACAATAAAACACAATCAATGCACTAATCAATGTACAGTTCAATATATATACATATCAGATATATGTAACCACATAACCACAACTCAGATTAAGGCAGATTTCTTGCATTCCATAAAGTCCCTTTGCTTCCCTAGTACTACATAGCAAGTTAAAAGTAGATGATTTTAACAGAGCAGATACTTTGAAGATTATTCACACTTATTAAAATAGAAATTGAATTTCCTTATGAAAAAGACAGTATATAATACCATGTTTTAAGCAAATTGGTGATTTTCTTCCTTTTTGTACCTCATGTGATAAAAAGGTCTAAATAGAATATAGACTCCACAAAATCTAGCTTTCCTCCTTCTATTTACCTACCCTTATCCAAGGTATGCCTTGGTTATCTCAACAAAACTCTGACACCACCCAAGTGTGGTGACTACCCTCCAAGCAGGAAGATGCACAAAGGTGAGGGGCAGAAGATGCTTCCACTGTCAAACACCTTCCTAGAAGTTCTACCAAATGTCTTCACAGGTTAAATCTCACAGGTTAAAATCATGCAGTAAACAGAATTTGAGATGGCAAACTCAAAGTAAAATTGTATCTTATTAGTAAGAAAGAAAGGGAGGATGGATAATGGTTAGTCAGCAAGTAGCCTTGGCCATACCAGCAGACACAAACTTCTCCCAAGAATTATCTTTAAAAACAAACAAACAAACAAACAAACAAAAAAAAACCCCACTGTGCTTGCAATGGATAAATGCAATCTAAAGTAGGGGTGTCGAACTCATTCAGAGAAGGGGCCAAAATCTAAAATCCAGCCTAAATCACGGGCCAAATGGTTTACTGAACAGTCATAAACTGTCATTGTGATGGAAACGCAGCGGAGTGCAGTGATGACAGCGCGGTGCGGGCCACATTGCAAGGCCTGGCGGGACGGATTTGGCCCGCGGGCCTTGTGTTTGACACATGTGATCTAAAGCATTCCATAATGGGTGATGAGTTCTGAAATAAACACTCCTATAATCTCTGCTGAAGACATAATATTAAAACATTTTGAGAGGATTCCAAGATGGTGACAGATTAAATGGAAGCTACACTAACACTCTCCCAAGAACAAACTGGAATTACATCTAAAATATAGTAAAAACAGTCCTTAATAATCAACTAAAGTCTAGCTAGTGAGAACCTTAAAAACCAAGAACGAAAAGTGAAGACAATATAGAGACTGGTAGGAAGTACGGAGGTGCAAGAGAACCCAGCTGAAAGTCTAGAGGAATCTCTCAACTCTAAGGAGTTATCACTGAGAACTCTGGGGTCTAAACCACAAACCAAGTTCCCCATACAAGAGCATCAAAACTAAGAGAAGGTCTGGTGTGAAAACCCTGCTATGAAAAGCAGCAGGGTTGCTGTCTGCCAGGGAGAGACAGCTAGAAAGGCAGGCACACTCTTAAAAGGACAATGCATAACATTTCATGTGCAGCCACACACCTTGGGCTCCAAAGAAGGCAGAGTGGACTAGAGCTGTGTGAGGATATCCCAGGGTTGATGGCTCTGGGAAGAGAGTTCAAAGGGCAGCCTCCTGGATTCCTGTACTGAGTCATTCCCCCATTATGCAGAGGTCATCTTTTTCTGGCAGACTTTATCAAACAGAGAGTTTTAGCCTGGGGGAAGCAATTGTCCCAACCACTGTAAAAACCTCTTATCCTTTCCTGTGGAGTTTATATCTTGCTGTGGTCTATAGTGTGAGGCTCATTAAGATACTGAGAATAATAATCAGCCTGAAGGTAGAAGAGGATATCTGGGTTTGTTGAGTCTTTGCTTGATCTGTTCTGTCTCAAGGCTAGAAAAAGCTTACTAAAGTGAAAATCTTGGTCCTTTCCAAAATCATCTAACCCCAGCAGAGAGAGCCACAAGCTGTGGATTGTTGATAGCTCCAAACAGGAAATGCAGGGCCCATTACAGTGTCTATAATTGGGCTGCACCAGAGACCCTCCAAAAAGGCAGGGTGTCATATGAGATCTACCTAATAAATATAAACAAACTCTAAAAAGCAGCCAACATGGGGAGACAAAAAAACAATCCCTAATCAGATGGAATGGCTCAATGGGTTAAGCATCAACCTATGAACCAGAGGTTGTGGTTTGCTTCCCAGACAGAGCATATGCCCAGGTTGCAAATGAGATCCCAAGTATCAGGCAGGCAGGAGGCATATAATCAATGAACTCTCATCATTGATGTTTCTATATCTCTTTCCATCTTCATTCTTTGAAAGCCCCAAATGAAAGAATAAGAAAATTCTCCAGAAGAGCTAAATGAAATGGATATAATCAACTTACTAGATATAAATTTTATAATAATTATTATAAGGATGCTCAACAGCATGAGAAAAGATACAGAAACTATGAAAAACAACCAGTCAGAAATGAAGAATGACATAACAGTAATAATGAACACATTGGGAGGAATAAACATCAGATTAGAGGAAACCAAGGACTGGATCAGTGAATGAAAAGACAGGGTACAAAAAAAAAAAATCACTGAATCAGAGAACCAAATAGAAAAAAAAAACTATTAAATAATAGAAAAGTTTAACAGAAATGTAACAATATCCACATATAGATTTAACAGAAGATGAAGAAAGCAAGCAAGGGATAGAGAACTTGTTTGAAGAAATAATGGCAGAAAACTTCCCTAACCTGGAAAAGTAAAAAGTCACACAAGTTCAAGAGGCAGAGTCCCAAGCAAGAACAACCCATGATGAAACACATCATAATTAAGATGGCAAAAATTAAAGACAAAGAGAGAATCTTAAAGACAACAAGAGAAAAGCAATTTATTATATACCAATGAGCTCCCATAATGCTGTCAGCTTATTTCTCATCAGAAATCCTACAAGCCAGAAGAGAATGGCATGAAGTATTCAAGGTAATGAAAAGCAAGGATCTGAAACCAAGATTACTATATCTAGCAAGGCTACTATTCAAAATAGATGGTGAAATAAAGAGCTTCACAAACAAACAAACTAAAAACTAAAGGAGTTTATCACCACCAAATCAGCATTTCAAGAAATGTTAAAGAGACTGCTTTAATAAGACAAAATAGAGAGAGAAACATAGGCATATGGAATTAAAATTGCAATAGTAAATACCTATCAATAAAAATCTTATATGTAAATGGATAAAATGACATAGGATAGATGTATTGAGAGACATGTATAAAGAGACATAGGAATAGATGTATTGTTAAAAAACCATGAACAAACCTAACAGGTTTGGCTTAGTGGATAGAGTGTCGGGCTGCAGACTGAAAGGTCCCAGTTTTAATTCCAGTCAAGGGTGTGTACCTTGGTTGTGGGCACATCCCCAGTAGGAGGTGTGCAGGAGGCAGCTGATCAGTTTCTCTCTCAGTGATGTTTTTAACTCTCTATCCTTTTCCCTTCCTCTCTGTATATAAAAAAAATCAATACTTTTTAAAAAAAAGAAAACATGAACAAAATACATGCTGTCTACAAGAAACCAACCTCATAACAAAAGACAAACACAGGATGAGATTAAAGGGATGGGGGAAAAGTATCTATGAAAATGAAAATAAATTTAAAAAAACACATTTTATCCATTTACATATAAGATTTTTATTGATAGGTACTTATTATTGCAATTTTAATTCCATATGCCTATGTTTCTATCTCTATTTTGTCTTATTAAAGCAGTCTCTTTAACATTTCTTGAAATACTAAAGAGATGAATCCAAGAAGAGGATATCACCCTGGTAAACATATATGCACCCAATATAGAAACACCTAAATAAAAACAACAATAACAACTTTTGGAGGACTTTAAGGGAGAGATCGACAGCAATAAAGTCATAGTAGGGAACTCTGACTTCACTGGACAGATCTTCCAGACAAAAAAATTAAGGAAACAGTAACTCTAAGTGAATCAGATGGATTTAGTTGACATTTATAGAATGTTTTCCCCGAACGTTGCAGAATACACATTGTTCTCAAGTATACTCATGCTATTCTCCAATATAGACCACATGTCAGGCCACAAAACAAGTTTCTACAAAATCAAGAAAATCAAAATCATATCAAGCATCTTCCAATTGGCATGAAACTAAAAATCACCTACAATAAAAACATTCAAACACATGGAGACAAAATAACATGTTATTAAACAATTAGTGACCCAGTGCCTGAAATTCATGCACATTAAAAGGGGATTAATTAGAGTAAATATTTTAATATTGCTACTTGCCCTTCCTCTATAATAGAAGTGACAGAGATGAAAGAAAATCAGTAAAATGTATTTTAAAATATTTCTCCTGTCAGAGTCTGGGGCACATGGTGGGACCAAGAGTCAAATCCTTGCCCACTTAAAGTGTCTCAAAATCACGCGAGATCCAGACCTAGAAGAGAATGGCATGAAGTATTCAAGGTAATGAAAAGCAAGGATCTATAATACAAGATCCACCCCACCCCAATTGGACAAGATCCAGACCTGGCCAGCCCCACCCTTGTCTAGCCCTACTGGGCAGGGAGCACAGCATCAGGTCCCCTGGCCCAGCACCAAAAATACAAAAGATCAATTAACTAGGAGCTGGTTCTTTGAAAAGATAAACAATATTGACAAATTTTTAGTCAGACTCATCAAGAAATAGTAATCCCACTTCTAGGAATATATCCCAAGAAACTAGAAACACCAGTCAGAAAGGATATATGCACCCCTATGTTCATAGCAGCACAATCTACAATAGCCAGAATTTGGAAACAGCCTAAGTGTCCGTCAGCAGATGATTGGATCCGAAAACTATGGTACATCTACACAATGGAATACTATGCTGCCATAAAAAAGAAGGAATTCTCATCATTTGCAGCAACCTGGATGGAATTGGAGAACATCATGCTGAGTGAAATAAGCCAATCAATGAAAGAGAAACACCACATGACCTCACTCATTTGTGGATAATAAAAAGCATTATAAACTGATGAACCAAAAGATAGATATAGAGACAATATATCAACAAGTAGACTGTCAAATTACAGCGGGAAGGGGAGGAAGATCTGGGGGAGATAATAGATCAACCGACGGACTTTTATACATGCATATAAGTACAACCAATGGACACAGAACTCTGGGGAGGGAGGGGATGTGTGGGAGGGAGGGAGGGGGGCAAAAAAAATCAATAAAATATATTTAAAATATATATATATATATATATATATATATATATATATATATATATATTACCAATTAAAAAAAATAAAAAAAATAAAGTACTTTTCCCTAAAAAAAAAAAAAAAAATAGAGAGAGAGAGGACCCAAATAAATAAAATCAGAAACAAAAGAAATGAAGTAACAACTGAAACCACAGATATATTGATACAATGGATAATTTAAAAAACACTATGGGATCTTGAGTGGGGAAGTGAATGATCTCAGGAGTCTGAAAATCTCCAACTGTGGCAACAACCAAACAGCTGTGAACCCCAGAATACTGGACCACAATTGGTGCAAACATGTAGATTCATAGGAGCTCTACCCTAAACCATGGAAAGGTCAGATTTCATTTGGAATAAGGAGAGAGAAAACTACAATACATAACCAGACATTTGGAAAAGAGAGAGTATGGGGTGACAAAGAAACAGCCCACGTATGAAAGAAAAGCAGGCATCACCATTTCTCTGACAGGTTGCTTGCTTCTATTTTCTTTATTTGTAGCTAGGCTTATATCTGACAAAGTAAATCTCAAAATGAAGGACATAACAAGAGATAAGGAAGGCCACTTCATAATACTAAAGGGAGCAATCCAACAAGAAGAAAAAATTCTGGTAAACATATATACACCCAATTTAGGAGCACCCAAATGATAGGCTATCAATCAAAATTGAATGTGAAATCAAGAGCTTCACAGACAAAAATAAATAAATAAATAAATAAATAAATAAATAAATAAAGGAAATAAAGAAAATAGAAGCAAGCAACCTGTCAGAGAAATGGTTATAAGGTGGTTGAAAAGAATGGAAGACAAATTCGACAATATGAGTAAGAATCAAGAGGAAATGAAGAAGAACCAAGAAGAAATGAAAAATGAGATTGCTGCTAAAAAGAACTCAATAGAAAGCATCAAAAGTAGACTAGAAGAAGCTGAGGACCACATCAGTGAGCTAGAAGACGAGACAGGGAAAATAACCAAGTAGAGCATCTTCTAGGGGGGGGGAAATGTTAAAAAGCAGGAGGAGAGCCTAAGGGAACTTTGGGACTACACGAAACAAAACAACACCCACATAATAGGGGTTCCAGAAAGAGAAGAAACTGAACAAGGAATAGAAAACCTGTTTGAAGGAATGACAGAAAACTTCCCTGATATAGGGAAGAAAAAAAACACACAAATCCAAGCCCATAGAGTCCCAAGCAAAATGAACCCTAAAAGACCAACACCAAGGCACAATATAATTAAATTGGCAAACACCAACAACAAGTAAAAATCTTAAAAGCTGCCAGAGAAAGACAGAAAGTTACACACAAAGGAACCCCCATAAGACTAGCAACTTATTTCTCAACAGAAATTCATCATTCCAGAAGGGAATGGAATGAAATATACAAAGTCATGCAAAGAAGGGTCTGAATCCAAGAATACTGTACCCAGCAAGGCTATCAATCAAAATTGAATGTGAAATCAAGAGTTTCACAGACAAAAATAAATAAATAAATAAATAAATAAATAAATAAATAGATAGATAAATAAATAAGGGAATTTATTACCACCAAACCAGCAATGCAAGAAATGCTAAAGGGTCTCCTGAAAAGAATAAAAATGGCAACAAATAAGTACCTATCAATAATAACTTTAAATGTAAATGGATTAAATTCCATAATCAAAGGACAAAGAGTAACTGATTGGATTAGAAAACAACACCCATATATCCGCTGTCTACAATAAACCCAGCTCAGAAAAAGATGCACACAGACTGAGAATGAAGGAATGGAAAAAGGCTTTGAATGCGAATGGGGGGGGGGGGGGGGACTGGAATAGCAATACTTATATCTGACAAAGTAAATCTCAAAATGAAGGACATAACAAGAGATAAGGAAGGCCACTTCATAATACTAAAGGGAGCAATCCAACAAGAAGAAAAAATTCTGGTAAACATATATACACCCAATTTAGGAGCACCCAAATACATTAAAAAATCTCCCAGAGGCATCAAAGGAAAAATTGACAGCAATACAATCATAGTAGAAGACTTTAATATCCCACTATCACCATTGGACAAGTCCTCTAAACAAAAAATCAGTAAAGCCACATTAATCCTAAATGACACGGTAGTCCAGATGAATTTAATTTACATCTTCAGAACATTTCACCCCAAACCACAGAATACACATTCTTCACAAGTGCACATTCAATAAAAGTGATGAGTCAAATAAATAAATTAAGAGATAAAAATCACATAGTTATATCAATTGATGCAGAAAAAAACATTTGACAAAATTCAACACCCTTACTTGATAAAAACTCTTAGCAAGGTTGGAATAGAAGGATCATACCTCAAAAGCTTTATATGATAAACCCACAGCCAACATCATATTCAATGGCCAAAAACTAAAACCATTTCCCCTAAGAACAGGAACAAGACAGGGATGCCCACTATTACCACTGCTGTTTGACATAGTTCTGGAAGTACTAGTCATTGTAATTAGACAAGAAGAAGAAATAAAAAGCATCCAAATTGGAAAAGAAGAAGTGAATCTGGCCTTATTTGCAAATGACAATATACTGTACATAGAAAACCCTAAAGACTCCATCAAAAAACTATTAGACTTAATAAATAAATTTGGCAATATAGCAGGATACAAAATTAACACCAAGAAATCTATGGCCTTCCTATACACCGATACTGAACTTATAGAGAGACTAAAAAATCAATCTCATTTACCAACACACCTAAAAAATTAAGATACCTAGAATTAACCTAACTAAGGAGGTAAAAGACCTATACGTGGAAAACTATTGTACATAACACTGAAAAAAGAGATAGAGGAAGATGTAAACAGATGGAAGAACATGCCACGTTCATGGATTGGTAGAATCAACATCATCAAAATGTCCATAGTACCCAAAGCAATCTAGAGATTCAATGCACTCCGCATTAAAATACCAATGGTATATTTTACAAACCTAGAAAGAACTCTCCAAAAGTTCATCTGGACTAAAAAAAAGACCCTGAACAGCCACAGAAATCCTGAGAAAGAAGAACAAAGTAGGTGGGATCTCAATAGCAGGTTTCAAGCTGTAGTACAAAGCCACTGTTCTCAAAACAGCCTGGTACTGGCACAGGAACAGACATAGAAATCAATAGAATAGAATAGAGAACCCAGAAATTGACCCAAACCATTATGCTCGATTAATATCAACAAAGGAGGCATGAACATACAATGGAGTCAAGACAGTCTCTTCAATAAATGGTGTTGGGGAAATTGGATAGATACATGCAAAAAAAAATGAAACTAGACCACCACCTTACACCATACACAAAGGTAAAGTCAAGATGGATAAAGCACTTAAACATAAGATAGGAAACCATAAAAATGCTATAGGAATCCACAGGCAGAAAAATCTCACACATATTTCAAAGCAATTTCTTCACTTATACTGATCCTAAGACTGTGGAAACTAAAGAGAAAATAAACAAATGGAACTACACCAAGATAAAAAGCTTTTGTACAGCAAAAGAAACCATCAACAAAACAATATGGGAGAACATATTTGCCCATGTTATTACCGATAAAGGTTTAATCTCCAACATTTACAGGGAACTCATAAAACTTAATAAGAAGAAGTTTAAACCACCCAATCAAAAAATGGGCAACAGACCTAAATAGATACTTTTCAAAAGAAAAGAGAAGGAAGGCCAAGAGATATATATAATCATGCTCAAAATCACTAACATTCCAAGAGATGCAAATGAAAATGACAATGTGGTACCATCTCATACCTTTCAGAATGAAAATCATAACAAAGTAATAAATGACAAGTGTTGGCGAGGATGCAGAGAAAAAGGAACACCCCTGCACTGCTGGTGGGAATTCAGACTGTTCAATCACTGTGGAAAACAGTATGAAGTTTCCTCAAAAAACTAAAAATGAAACTCCCATTTGATGCCATGATCCCACTTCTAGGAATATATTTCAAGAAACTAGAAACACCAATCAGAAAGGATATATGAACCTCTATGTTCATAGTAGCACTATTCACAATAGCTAAGTTTTGGAAACAGCCTAAGTGCCTAATAGCAGATAAGTAGATTAAAAAAACTACTCATATATTCAATGGAATACTATGCTGCAGTAAAAAATGAGTTCTTACCATTTGCAACAGCATGAATGGAGATGGAGAGCATTATCCTAAGAGAAATAAGCCAGTGAGAGAATGATAAATATCACATGATCTCACTTATTTATGTAATATAATGAATAACATAAACTGATGAACAAAAACTGATCCAAAGACAGAGAAACATCATTTAGACTGTCAAACTGAGAGGTAAGTTAGGGGAGGATGAGGATAAGGGGGAGAGTTCAACCAAAGTACTTGTATGCATGCATATAAGCCTAACCAATGGACACAGATAACAGGGGGATGGGAGGGCATTAATGGGGGGTTTGGGTGGGTAATGGGGAGATAAGGACACATATGTAAAACCTTAATCAATAAAGATTTTTTTTTCTTAAAGAGAAAATACTGTGAACAACTATATCTCATAGCTGGACAATGTGGATGAAATGGACAAATTCCTAGAAAAATATAGTCTTCCATAACTGAATCAGGAAGAATCAGAAACCTGAAATGCCAATAACAACTGATGAACTTGAGGCAGTAATCAAAAACTCCCAGAGAACAAAAGCTCTTATAAGGACAACCTAACAGTGGACTGATATCAAACATTTAAAGAAGAGCTAATACTTATACTTCTGAAACTATTCCAAAAAATCTAAGAGGAATAAATGCTTCAAAGCTCTTTATTGAGGTCAGCATTATGCTAATTCCAAAACCAGATAAAGACACTATGAAGAAAGAGAATTACAGGCCAATACCCCTAATGAACATATATACTAAAATCCTTAACAAAATATTAGCAAATCAGATCCTGTATTACATTAGAAAGATTATATATCATGACCAAGTGGGATTTATTCCAGCAAATGCATGAACATGATATGATACATCACATAAGCAAATTGATAAAGATCACATAATCATGTCAATGGATACAAAAAAAGCATCAATATCCAGCATTCATTTTTGCTAAAAACTTTCAGCAAAGTGGGAATAGAGAAATCATAACTCAAAATAATAAATACAATATATGACAAATCTAAAGCCACCATCATACTCAATAGACAAAAACTAAAATTATTTCCCCTAAGAACAGAAACAAGAGAAGGATGTGCCTTTTCACCATTCATATTCAATATAGTACTGGAACTACTAGCCATAGTGATCAAACAAGAAGAAAAAATAAAAGGTATCCCAATGGGAAAGGAGGAAGAAAAGCTCTCATTATTCACAGATGACATGATATTGTACATAGAAAACCCCAAAGACTCCACCAAGAGTCTATTTGTCTCTACCAAACAACTACTAGATTTAATAAATGAATTTCACAATATAGCAGAATAAAAAATTAACATCCAGAAATTAGTGGCATTTTTACACATCAGTAATGAATTCTTAGATAATAAACTAAAGAAAAAAATCCCATTTACCATTGCAACAAAAAAATTAAAATACATAGGAATAAACTTAACCAAGGAAGTAAAAGACCTGTACTCAGAGTACTACAGGATGTTGAAAAAAATTATAGAGAAAAATATAAACAAGTGAAAAATATATACTGTGGTCATTGGATTGTTAGATTTAATATCATTATAATGTCCATAATACACTAAGCAATGTATAGATTCAATGCAAGCCCTGACAAAATACCAGTGGCATATTTCACAGATCTACGACAAATATTCCAAAAATCTAAATGGCACACACACACACACAAAAAAAGTCACAGCAATCTTGAGAAAGAAGAACAAAGTTGAAGGGATCACAATACCAGATATCAATTTATACTACAAAGCCACTGTAAACAAACACCCTGGTACTGGCAGAAGAACAGGCTCATAGATCAATGGAACAGATCAGGGAACCCAGAAATCGACTGAAGACATTATGCTTAATTAATATTTGATAAAGGATTCAAGAGCAGACAATGGAGTAAAAGAGTCTCTTAAATAAATGATGTTGAGAAAATTGGACAGGTACATGCAAAATAAATAAATAAAATGAAACTAGACCACCAACTTACTCTATTCACAAGAATAAACTCAAAATGGATAAAAGACTTAAATATAAGTTGTGAAACCATAATAATCCTAGAAGGAACTATGGGCAGAAAAATCTCAGACATTTCTCACAGTAGCATGTTTGTAGATACATCTCCTAGGGCAAGGGAAACAAAGAGAAAAGAAACAAATGGGGTGGGGGGAAATGGCAGCTGGAAGAACAGAGGTGAAGGAGAGGAAGTGAGTGAGTGAGAGTATGAAAGGAGAGTGTGTGGTTGTGTGTAGTATGTGGGTGAGTAAGGGACAGTTAAATTTTGCAGGAGCAGCAGGGGCTGGCAGACCAGGCTCGCTTTGACAAGGAGAGACTACCATCGCTGCAAGCACTCCCCAGACTGTGGGACTCAGGCATGGAGCCCACGCCATCTTGAAGTGGGAAACGGCCTTTTTTAGGAATTCATCAGCACCACCACCCAGACAGGCCTTAGAACTGCCTGGTGACCCATCAGTCACTCGAACCAAAATCCTGCTGCCCTACCCACAGACATATGGACCCTGGGACCTCCACCTCCAAAGGTGCACCACTCAGCAGCAGTAACTCTGGGCAAAACATTTCTGCATTTCTAGTGCATTCAGGCAGCTAGGGCACTCCACTCCATAGGCAGCTCCTACATGTCACTGAGAGTCCCCTCTGGTGTGATTTTTTACAGACAAGGGCACGTGGCCCTGCAGTAGAAACTCTAAACTCCCTCTTCCTGAATAACTGCCCCAAAACACCCCAATTTCAGTGCCAGGGCCCCTCCAAATGCTTCAAAGCTCTGTGCTGGCAAAGGCACCTCCACAAAGAAACAGGACCCCTGAGCCCATCTCTCCACTGGAGCCACTATGAGCTCTTCCTGAATGTGATATATTATAGAACAAACAGGGGCGCATTACCCCCTAGCAATAGAAATTTTTAATTCAATCATCCTGGATAACTGCCCACAGGCACCTCAATTTTGCGGGTACACTGCCAAGGCCCTTCAGAGTGCTTCAGTGTATCTCACTGGCAAACCTACCATGGGTGCTCCTGTGAGTAACCTCTGGGAGTAAGCGCCTATCCACCACAGGTGCAGCAGCGGAACTCTGGGCACCACAGTCACACCTTTCCAGAGTGCAGGCCCCGAGCCCCATCACCCCAACAGATGATTCCTGGAAGCCACTATGAGTCCCTGCTGGGCACAGGTGATTTAAAGGGTGCAAGATAGCAAAAATTGAGACATTCCCTCCATGGCTGCTGACTTTTAGACACCAAAATTGTGCCTCTCAAACGTGCAGGAATACATAAAGAGAACCCAAATAGCTCACGTAGGGAGCTACACTAGATTAACAAGCCTAGGAAAACTGAGATATTACACCAGTAGTACCATCCCAAAAAGAACCTAGATAGCAAAGCAATTGAATCTACAATTAAAAATTATAGGAAAACATGGGAAGACAAAAAAGCAATCCCAAAAGGAAAGAAAAAGAGGAATCACCAGAAAGGGAGTTAATTGAAGTTGAAGCTAGCAGCTTATCAGAGAAATAATTCAGAGTAATGGTAAGGATGTTTAAAGGGTTGGATAACAAATACACAAAACTCAATGACAAATACACACAACTTAATGAGAACTATAAAGAGCTGAATGAGAATGTCACCAACATGAAAAACAACCAAGAGGACATGAAGAACAACATAGTTGCAATAAAGAACACAATGGAAGGCTTAAACAGTACGCTAAAAGAAATTGAGGACCGCATCGGTGAATTAGAAGAGAAGATAGGAAAAAAACACACAAACACAGCAGCAACTGGAAAGAAGACTTAAAAAGCAGGAGGAGAGCCTAGGGGAACTTTGGGACAACACAAAATGAAAAAATATTTGCATAATAAGATTATCAGAAGGAGAGGAAGAGAATCAAGAAATAGAAAATGTGTTTGAAGAAATAATGACAGAAAACTTCCCTGATATTGGCAAGAAAAAAAACTATCCAAGTCCAAGAAGTACATAGAATCCCAAACAAGTTGAACTCCAAAAGACTGATAGATACCAAGACACATCATAATTAAATTGGCAAACACCAATGACAAAGTAAGAATCTTAAAGGCTGCCAGAGAGAGACAGAAAGTTACCTACAAGGGATCTCCTATTAAAATATCAACTGATTTCTCAACAGAAACACATCAGGCCAGAAGGGAATGGAATGAATTATACAAAGTGATGCAGGATAAGGGACTGAATTCAAGAATACTATACCCAGCAAGGCTATCACTCAAAATTAAAGGTGTAATCAGGAACTTCACAAACAAAAAAGTGCTAAGAGAGTTTATCACTACCAAGCAAGCAATGCAAGAAATGCTAAAGGGACTGCTGTAGAAAGAAGAAAGAGAAAGGCAAGAACAAACACAAACATTAAAGAAAAATATGGCAACAAACATGTATTTGTCAATAAACATTAAATGTAGATTAAATGTACCAATTAAAAATCATAGGGTAGCTGAATGAATAAGAAAAAATGACCCATACATTTACTGTCTACAAGAGACCCACCTCAGAGCAAGGGATTCACACAGACTGACAGTGAAGGGATATAAAACATTTTTCAGGCAAATAAAAATGAGAAATAAGCTGGGGTTGCAATACTTATATCTGATAAAGTAGACCTTAAAGTAAAGGCCATAATAAATTATAAGGAAGGCCACTACATAAACTAAAGGGAGCAATTCAACAAGAAGATATAATTCTGGTAAACATATATGCACCCAATACAGGAGCACCCAAATACATAAAAAAAAATTCCTGGAAGATATCAAGAAAGAGATCGAAAACAATACAATCATAGTAGGAGACTTTAAGATACCACTGACATCACTGGATAAATCCTCTAGAAAAAAAAAATCAACAAAGAAACAGCAATTCTAAATGTTTCACTAGATAAGATGAACCTACTTGACATCTTCAGAGAACTTCACTCCAAAGCCATGGAATATACATTCTTCTCAAGTGCACATGGGGCATTTTCAAAAATAGACTGCATATTGGCTTACAAGAAAAGTCTCCTCAAATTCAAGAAGATTGAAATCATGTCAAGCATTTTCTCAGATCACAATGGCATAATATTTGAAATAAACTACAATAAAAAATTCCAAAAAATTCAAATACTTGGAATCTGAATATCATCCTATTAAACAATGATTGTGTTATCAATGAAATCAAAGAAGAAATTTAAAAAATTCTGGAAAATAATGACAATAAAAAACACAACAATGCTGTGGGACACAATGAAAGCAGTCTTGAGAGGGAAGTTTATAGCTCTACAGGCCTACCTCAAAAAACAAGAAAAAAAGGCAATAAATCATCTAACTCAACAACTCAAAGAATTAGAAAGAGAGCAGCAAGAAAATCCCAGTGTAAGCAGAAGGAAGGAAATAATAAAGATCAGAGCAGAAATGAATAACAAAGACAAATAAAACAGGACAAAAGATCAACAAAACTAAGAGCTGGTTCTTTGAAAGGATAAGCAAGATTGATGAACTTTTAGCCAGGCTCACCAAGAAGCAAATAGAGAGGATCTAAATAAACAAAATCAGAAATGAAAGAGGTGAAATTACAACAGACTGCACAGAAATACAAAACATTGTTAAAAAATACTATGAAGAACTTTATTCTAACAAACAATACAACTTGAAGGAAATGGACACATTCCTAGAAAAATACAACCTTCCAAAATTCACTCAGGAAGATTCTAAAAATATTAATAGGCTAATAACTATGAAAGTCACTGAAGTCGTCATCAAAAAGTATCCTGCAAACAAAAGTCCGGGGCCAGAGTGCTTCACAGGGGAGTTTTACCAAACATTCAAGGAAGAACTAAAACGTATCCTCTTCAGACTATTTCAGAAAATTTAAGAGGAAGTAACACTTTCAAGCTCATTCTATGAAGCTGGCATCACCCTAATAATAAACCAGATAAAGACAACACAATGAAAGAGAATTACAGGCTAATATCCATCATGAACATAGATGCCAAAATCCTCAACAAGATTCTAACAAATCGAATCCAGTAGTACATCAGAAAGATTATACACATGACCAAGTAGGATTTATCCTGGAGATGCAAAGATGGTACTATATCTGCAAATCAATAAATGTAATACATCACATGAACAAATTGAGAGATAAAAATCACATAGTCATATCAATTGATTCAGAAAAAGCATTTGACAAAATCCAACACCCTTTCTTGATAAAAACTCTCAGGAAAGTGGGAATAGAAGGATAATATCTTAACATAATAAAAGCCATATATGACAATCCCACAGCCAACATCATACTAAATGAGCAAAAACAAAAAAAAAAAAACATTTCCCCTAAGAACAGAAACAAGACAGGAATTCCTACTCTCACCACTCCTGTTTGACATAGTACTGGAATTACTAGCCATTGCAATCAGACAAGAAGTAGAAATAAAAGGTATCCAAATTGGAAAAGAAGAAGTAAAACTGGCCTTATTTGCAGATGACATGATACTACATATAAAGCCCTAAAAACTCCATAAAAAATTATTAGATTTAATAAGTGATCTTGGCAATATAGCAGGTTACAAAATTAACACCAAGAAATCTATGGCATTTCTATATTATACACCAATAGTGAACTTACAGAAAGAGAAACTAAAAAAGCAATCCTTTTTACCATCCCAGAAAAAAAAAATTAAGATATTTAAGAATTAACTTAACTAAAGAGGTAAAAGACCTAGAAGTGTAAAACTACACAACTCTGAAAAAAGAGATAGAGGAAGACATAAACAGATGGAAGAACATGACATGTTCATGGATTGGTAGAATCAACATCATTAAAATGTCCATACTACCCAAAGCAATCTATAAATTCAATGAACTTCCCATTTAAAAAACTAATGGCATATTTCACAGACCTAGAACAAACTTTCAAAAATACATCTGGAATAAAAAAAAAAAAGGCCCCGAATAGTCACAGCAATCCTGAGAAAGAAGAACAAAATAGATGCGATCTCAATAGCAGGTTTCAAGCTGTATTACAAAGCCACTGTTCTCAAAACAGCCTGGTACTGGCACAAGAACAGTCATATAGATCAATGGAATAGAATAGAGGACCCAGAAATCGACCCAAAACATTTAATTACTGACACAGGAGACATGAACATACAATGGAGCCCAATTAATAACTGACACAGGAGACATGAACATACAATGGAGTCAAAACAATCTCTTCAACAAATGGTGTTGGAAAAATTGGACAGATACATGCAAAAAAAAAAAAAATGAAACTAGATCACCAACGCCACATCATATACAAAAGTAAACTCAAAGTGGATAAAGGACTTAAGACAAGAAACTATAAAAAATACTAGAGTAATCCACAGGTATCAAACTCTCAGACAAATAGTGAAGGAACTTCTTCGCTGATACTGCTCCTAAGGCAATGGAAACTAAAGATAAAATAAACTAATGGGACTACATCAAAATAAAATGCTTTTGCACAGCAAAGGAAATCATCAATAAAACAAGAAAGCCCACTGCATGGGAGAACATATTTTCTAATGATATCAATGATAAGGGTTTAATCTCCAACATTTACAGAGAACTTATACAGCTTAACAAAAAGAAGATAAAGAACTCAATCAAAAAATGGGCAACTGATCTAAATAGAAACTTTTTGAAAGAAGACAGAAGGCCAAGAGTCATATAAAAACCTGCTCAAAGCCACTAATCATCAGAGCGATGGAAATCAAAATGACAATGCGATACCTGTCAAAATGTCTATCATCAACAAATCAACAAACAAGTGTTGTCCAGGATGTGGAGAAAAAGGAACTCTTTTGCATTGTTGGTGAGAATGCAGACTGGTGCAGCCACTGTGGAGAACAGTATGGAGGTTCCTCAAAAAACTAAAAATGAAATTCCCATTTGACTCAGTGATCCCACTTCTATAATATATTCCAAGAAATTAGAAATACCAATCAGAAAAGATATGTGCACCCCTATGTTCATAGTAGCACCATTCACCATAGCTAAGTTTTGAAAACCAAGTGCCCATCAGCAGATACATACAAAAAAACTTATATATATATATATATATATATATATATATATATATATATATATATATTATTGATTTTGTACAGAGAGAAAGGGAGAGAGATAGAGAGTTAGAAACATCGATGAGAGAGAGTCATCATCAGCTGCCTCTTGCACACCTCCTACTAGGGATATGCCCGCAACCAAGGTACATGCCCTTGACCGGAATTGAACCCGGGTTCCTTCAGTCCCCAAGCCGACGTTCTATCCATTGAGCCAAACCGGTCTCAGCACAAAAAACTTTTTTAATACATGGATTAAAAAACTGTGGTACATCTACACAATGGAATACTACTCTGCAGTAAAAAAGAAGAAATTCTTACCATTTGCAACAACATGGATGGAGATGGAGAACATTATGCTACGTGAAATAAGCCAGGCAAAGAAAGATAAATATCACATGATCTCACTCATTTGTGGAATATAACAAAGAGCATAGACTGATGAATAAGGACAGATCCAGAGAATGAGAAACATCGATTAGAATGTCAAACCTCAGGGAAGGTGTGGGTTGATGGGAGTAAGGAGGAGAGATCAACCAAGGGACTTTTGTGCATGCATATGAGCCTAACCAATGTACACAGACAACAAAGGTGTGGGGCATGAGTGGGGGGTAATGGGAGAATAAGGACACATATGTAAAAAAAAAAGTAAAAGAAAAGAAAAAGAAAAAAGTCAATTTAAAAAAAGATACAAATGGGACTAGATCAAAATAAAAAGATTCTGCACAGGAAAAGAACCACCAACAAAATGAAAATGGAACCCACTGTATTGGAGAACATATTTGCCAAAGGTTAATTTCCAAAATACATAAGGAACTCATACAACTTAACAAAAGGAAGGCAAACAATCCAATTTAAAAAATGGGCAAAGAACCTAAATAAACACTTCTCAAAGTGGACATACACATTACCAAGAGACACATGAAAAAATTCTTAGTCACCAATCATCAGAGAGATGCATATTAAAATCACAATAATGCAAAAACTGAACCAAGATGGAGGCATAGGTAAACGCCTAACTGCAGCCTCATACAACAATTTCAAAAAATACAACTAAAATACACATTGGACATTATCTAGAACTACAGGAACGTCGACTGACTGGAAATTCTGCAACTAGTAGGAAAGAGAAAACCAGAAGGAAAATCAGAGGAGCTGTAAAAGCCTAAGGTACGGAGACACGTTGTGTGCACAGAGAGGACAGAGCCGGAGAGGAGGGGTGACTGAGTACCTGGCTGGTGTTCCCTAGCGGGAAGGAGATAAAAGCTACAGACTGTGCTGGACCCCAGTTCCGAGGGCACTGAACCCCAGTTCTGGGCGAGACCCTGGGGACCCAGGCTCATACAGAGGGAATCTAGGCTGTAAGGAAGAGCAGCAAAAGGCAGTTCCGTAGGCTTGCACATTGTGCACAGAGGACGGACTGTTGACTCTGCTGTTAGATTGCCCTAGCAGGAAGGAGACAAAAGCTCCAGACTGTGCTGAATCCCAGTTCCAAGGGCACTGAACCCTAGTTCTAGGCCAGACCCTGGGGATTCAGGCTCATACGGAGGGAATCTGGGCTGTAAGGCAGAAACTTAAGGGAGTGGGGAAAGGCAATCCCAGAGGCAAACATGTTTTGCACAGATGGACTGTTGACTGTGAAACTGGATTGCCCTAGCAGGAAGGAGACAAAAGCTCCCGACTGCTCTGAACCCCACTTCCAACCCCCCTTCCAACTGCACTGAACCCCAGTTCCGTGCTCATTGTGGGAGAGAGTAGGCTGTCTGGTAGTGGGAAAAACTCGAAGGCACCTTTCTCTCAGAGGTGCTTGCAGCGAGTACAGAAGGACACTGAGGAACACTGAGACTCAAGAACCTCATAGGGTGGGTCTGCGGGAAGCCAAGGCTGTAGGCTCCACCCTGAAACTCTGCCCCATCCAAGCTGAGCACAGAGGCTTTTGCAATTTTCCAAGTCTAATCGAATAAGACTGTCTCCCAGCATAGACACAGCTGATCCTCACATCCAATTGGCCTGGAGCTCAGTTCCTCCCAGTGATACCAAAAACAATCAAGACTTAACTACAACAAGGCTGTACACACAGTCCACAAAGGGGTGCACCAAGAGTGTCCACCTCAGGTAACTGGGAGGCTGACCCACTGAACCATATAGGACACCTTAGTACACAAAGCCACCCTACCAACTCAGGGAAGCAGCAAAAATGCCAAGACAAGAAAACAGATCACAATAGAAAGAAATGGAGGGCAAAAAGCGACTGGATAGAGTTCAAAACCACACTTATAAGGTTTTCAAGAATTTCCTAGAAAAGGCCGATAAAATAAATGAGACCTATGAGGATATAAAAAGGGATCAACTAGAAATAAAAAATACATTGTTTTAAATAAAAAAATATTATACAGGGTCCTAAAAACAGATTGGAAGATCACAAGAATCAAGTCAAAGATTTGGAACATAAAGAGCCAGAGGACACACCTCCACAGAAGCAAGAAGACAAGAGAATCCAGAAAGTCGAAGATAATGTAAGAAACCTCTGGGACAACTTCAAGTGAACCAACATCAGAATTATGGGGGTCCCAGAAGGAGAGAGAGAGCAAGATACCGAAAACATACTGGGAGAAATAGTGACAGAAAACTTCCCCCACCTGGTGAAACAAATAGACATAGAAGTTCAGGAAGTGCACAGAACCCCAAACAAAAGGAATCCAAAGAGGACCACACCAAGACACATCATCATTAAAATGCCAGGAGCAAAAGACAAAGAGAGAATATTAAAAGCAGCAAGAGAAAAGCAGGTAGTTACCTATAAAGGAGCACCCATATGATTATCAGCTGATTTCTCAACAGAAACCATGCAGGCCAGACAGGATGGCAAGAAATATTCAAGGTGATAAATAGTAAGAACCTACAGCCAAAAATACTCTACCCAGCAAAGCTATCATTCAGAATCGAAGGCCAGATAAAGAGCTTCACTAATAAAAAAAGCTAAAGGAGTTCATCAACACCAAACCAGAATTATATGAATTGCTGAAGGGAGTTCTTTAGGAAGAGGAAGAAGATAAAGATAAAAATTATGAACAAATACGTAACTTCCAACAAGTGAATTTAAAAACCAAGGGAATTAAAAAAATCTGATGAACAATATTAATTGGTGAATATAATAGAATCAGAGTTATGAAAGGGGAGTGAATTGATGATTCTTGGGGAAAGGGGAGTGAGGGTGCGGGAAGAGACTGAACATAAACTCTGTACCTATGGATGAGGACAATGGGGTGTGGGGAAAGGGCAGAGGGTGGGGTGGGAACCTGGTGGAGGGGAGCAATGGAGGGGGAAAAATGAGGAACATTTATAATAATATGAACAATAAAGATTTATTTTTTAAAAAAATAAAAAAATAAAATCACAATAAGGTATCACCTCACACCTGTCAGAATGGCTACCATCAACAAATCAACAAATGGCAAGTCCTTGCAAGATGTGGAGAAAAGGAAACCCTAGTATACTACTGGTGGGAATGCAGACTGATATAAGCACTATAAAAAATAGTATGGAATTTCCTCAAAAAGCATTCCACTTCTAGGAATATATCCTAGGAGATGTGAAACACCAATCAGAAAAATGTATGCATGCCTATGTTCATGGCATTGTTATTTACAATAGCTAAAATATGGAAACAGCTCAAGTGCCCATCAGTAGATAAAAGGATAAAAAAGCTGTGGCACATTTATACCATGGAATACTATGTAGCAGTAACAAAGGATGACTTACCCTTTGGGACAGCCTGGAGGGACCTTTACGGTATTATGCTAAGCAAAGTAAGCCAGTCAGAGTAAGACAAGTATCACATGATCTCTCTCATGAGTGGAATTTAATGAACAAAATAAACAGATGAACGAATTGGATCCAGAGAGACTGAAGCATGGAACAGAGTGGGGAATATCAGAAGGAAGGCATGGAAGGATGAGTGGGTGGGATTTAATCAACCAAAAATCTTGCATAAACCATGGACACAGAAAATTGAACACAGGACCTTGGGTGGGGAATAGGAATGGGCTGGAGAGGATCAATGGCGGGAAAAGGGGACATATGTAATATTATCTTATCTAACAAAGAAGGAATATGCTAAATACCCTCCCGCTGTGGCAAAGATGGAGGCGCCTACAGCGAGAGAATAAGGAGAGAATATGCTAATTGCCCGCCCTCAAAGATGATGGTGCCCATAGCCACAAGATAGCAGTGCCTAGTCCCCTCAGCTCAGCTGGGGCAGCAAGCACATGGAAGGCTGGGCCTGCCCTTTCTCTGAAGTCGCCAGTCGTCTCAGTCACCCCAGCCATCCAGGGCTGGCCCGAGGTGCAGGCAAGCCTTGGATGGCAGCTGCCCAGGTGCCTAGGTCCCCCCCCCTCCCCCCAATCTCAGGTAGTCAGGGCCTGCGGAGGCTTGAGCTGCTGGCAGTGAAAGCAGCAGAGGTGTGATGGGTTTTTGCCTTTCCCTGATGGCTGGGTTGCCTCCACCCCTGAGGGCTCCTGGACTGTGAGAGAGGGCAGGCCTTTTGTTAAGCTCCTTATATATTTTGAAAATTAACCCTTTATCAGATGAATCATTACCAAATATATTCTTCTATACAGTGGCCCCCCTTTTCATTTTGGTGGTTTCTTTCGCTGTGCAGAAGCTTTTTATTTTGATGTAGTTCCACTTGTTTATTTTCTCTTAGTTTCCTTTGCCCTAGGAGATGTATCCATAAACATATTACCATGAGAGATTTTGTTTCCTATGGTTCCTTGTAGGATTTTTATGGTTTCCCAACTTATATTTAAGTCTTTTATCTATTTTGAGTTTATTCTTTGACAACTGAACACTTTTAAATGAGTTATAGTATTTGATGACAAAGCTGAGGCTACTTATAGCCTGTTTAAATCTCATTTAGTGTGATTATATTCTATTGCAAAATATTATTGTATTCAGTTATGAGGTGCTACATCATATTACTAGCATAAAATTATTAGATTTAGATTATCAGATTTCTTGCATTTCATATGTTTCTCTTCTCAGCCTGCCACAAGACAGGAATAAAGTAGTTACTGATTTTAACAGGGAAAATACTTTGAAGGTTACTCCTATTGGTTGTATTAAGAATTGCACTTGGCTAGGAGGAAGGGACCCCATGAATGGTGCTTATCTCTCATGTAAAAAAAATAAATAAAGTCTGGATGGAAAGGAGGCACTGAAAAAAAAAAAAAAAGAGAGAGAGAGGAGAGAGAGAGAGAGAGAAGAAAAACAGGAGGAGTTTTGGGAGCCTGAATCGCCGAGGGGAGGGCGGGGGGGCATGGCCAGCCTGAAAACAGCTATCAGCTCCTCACCCAGGCTGGCCACACTCCCATGGGGTGAGGGTCCCTGCTGGGGGCTTGGCCAGCCTGAAAACAGCCATCAGCCCCTCACTCAGGCTGGCCAGGCACCCCAGTAAGGACCCCCACCCTGAATGGGGTGTGGCCAGCCTGAAAACAGCCTCATCCCCTCAGCCTGTCAGTGGGAAGGGAACGTGTGGGTGAGCAGGCCAGCAGGGAGGGTAGTTGGGGGTGATTAGGCTGCGGGGACATTTGAAGGTGAGCAGGCCAGTGGCGGAGGCAATTGAAGGCAAGCAGGCTAGCAGAGTGGTTAGGGGGAATCAGGCAGGCAGGCAAGTGAGCCGTTAGGAGCCAGCAGTCTCAGATAGTGAGAGAGATGTCTGACTGCTGGTTTAGGCCCAATCCCTGTAAACTGGCAGTAGGACATCCCTCAAGGGGTCCCAGATTGGAGAGGTGCAGGCTGGGCTGAGGGACACCCCCCCTCCTGCATGAATTTCGTGCAGCAAGCCTCTAGCCTATAGATAATAAAGTAGATTATATATATATATATATATATATATATATATATATATATATATATATATATATATATATATATATGTGTGTGTGTGTGTGTGTGTGTGTGTGTATGTATATATATATACACATAAATTATATTTGTATAATATGTATGTATAGATACATATTTAGATGTATATGGATATACAGGGGTGGGGGAAGGGATGGAGGAGAAAAGAGCAAGATGGAGAAACAAAAGTATATAATAAAAATGGCACCTGGCAAATTTATCCCATTTGAAATAACACCATTTGAAAATTTCTGAAGAATTTTAGTCTACTCTCTTCATTAGATGACTTCTTAAAAATGTTTTCCTGGTTTCAATCAAATATCATTGAAATGTACTCTTAAGGCCACTATTAGTGAGATCACAACATAAGATGAAAACATAGATATTTTCCTCACTATGGTTATTCATTAAGTACATCTTAATCTGAGTCTTTCATTATCTACTTCAGTTGATGATAAAGCTAGGGCAGTAGGTATCATGCAGAGAAGGGATCTAGCTCAGGTTCTAGTTACATTGGCCAAGGACTCACGTCTGTAGGTGACCTGCCTAGCAAAAATTCAGTCTCTCTGAATATATAGTGATCTTTGCCTCCTGGTTTACCATGAGCAGTCTCTATTTATTCCAGTGGAACTAACCTGTTTCCCTGAAAATAAGACAGTGTCTTATATTAATTTTTTCTCCCAAAGTTGCACTAGGTCTTATTTTCAGTGGATGTCTTATCTTTCCATGTGCTAGGTCTTATTTTCAGAAGATGTCTTATTTTCGGGGAAACACGGTAGTTAGTAATATGCCCCTTTCACTCTCAAAACCTGTCCTGGTTTAGACAATAAATTATATAGTCACCCCAGCTGTAGTTCTCTAAGTATGTTAGCTATTGAATGTCAGGAAAGGATAGAAATAGAAAGTGTGTGTGTGTGTGTGTGTGTGTGTGTGTGTGTGTGTGTATCTGGAGTAAAGTCTCCTAAGGAATGCAGGCAATTCCCCACTCCTTTCTTCATCCATTTCCTTTAAACCCTGTTCTATCCTAGGCTCATTAGAAATTTAGCTGGCAAAGAATTTTATAGTGATTATGTTCAGTTAAAACATTTTTATATTTGCTCACTTTTGTGACTTTACATTTTTACTAATAGCACAGCATTCATACTATATTATTTTAAAAAGTTTTTTGTTTTATTTTTATTTTAAAGCCCAGTTGCAACCAAGTACTTGACTCAACTCACAACTAGAAGCAGAACATCAAATTTCCAGCCCACTTAATTTGAAAGCCTGCCAAGATAGGTGAAAGCCCTTATAAATATGTAAAGCAGGAAGTTCAAATTACAGTCAAGTAAATCTCTAGTGATTGATGTTCATTTCAGAACAATTAAAAAAAATAAAAATAAAAAGCAGCACATTGTAAGAGCCCCTTACCAAACGTTTCACCAGAGTTCAGACTGGACAATGTACTTTGACTACTGTATTTATTTTGGATTTTAACCACTTCCTGGAAGACGGGAGGAGGCATGGTGGGAGAATAAAAAAAAAACACAAAAAAGTCAGTACCACAGCCATTTTGTTTGTAAGGCAGAGTGATAGAATTCTGTCAGCCACTAAAGGTTTTTGAAACTGAATTTTTAAACAGAAAAAAAAAAAGTATGTCCACTGATTTTAACTATTTAAATCATTATTTTATTTTATTCTTTGCAGAAATAGTAGTTATTATGGCTAATAAATTGTTGTGGTTTTTTTTTTTTTCAAGGAATTCAAGTTCGGCGAGCTAAAGGAGCCATGAATTTACAAGGTACCTCAAATAAAAAACATTTTGATGGAAATAGTTTTCAGAGGGTTATATTTGAATAATACCGACTTTTGTGAAGTGAAAAGCAATTTGCTTATGAAAAACATTATATTCCGCAAACCCTCCCCCCACAAAACCACATACAAGAAACAAGAGTGTTCCTTAAGACGTTAAAAAGGCATTTTCCTGAGCTAATAAGCAGTCGTGAATGCTATTGTTTTGCAGTGTCACTTAACAGCAAGCTTAGACTTTTGTAATTTGCATGGCTGTGCTTTTAAAAGCCCAGTGTAAAATGGCACACATACTGCATTTCTTTCCGAGCTGCAGGAGGCGGGGGCACGGGGGATAGTGCAGACTGTAGGGACACTGCCCTCCCAGCCAATCAGAGCACGCCTGTTTGCCATCACAAAGTTGTTAACCCCAGTCTTCTGGCTGCGCTGCCTCCTCTGCTTTTAATCTTCCGTGGATATTTCTACGATTTTTCCCACAAATGCTCACAGATCCTGGAGAAAGCCACCCCATTCTGCCGCCGATCATGGAAGAAAGTATTACTTTTTATTTACCCAAAATCTTAAAGATGTTTCAAGCTCCATATGCTGCCTGGAGGCTGTTGTTTCTAGGGACACAAGTATTCAGCCTATATTGTTACAATTGTTTTTCAAGAACTGGCTTCTCCTTTGCCTGCAATAAAGGTAAGTTTGTAATTTAAAATATTTATATCTTTAAATCTTTGAAGGAAACACAAGGTAAAAATGATTTTTATTGTATTTCTTCTAACAAAACCAATCTTTGTATTTTTTTAAGCTTTGATCTGCACATTCTACTTAATCTTGTCTTTTTCTTACCTAAAGAAAAAAATATTTTTTCATTATTAAAGTGAAATATTTATAATGCAAATTATCCTTTAATTACTGTGAACTACAAGGAACTAAGCCATTTCTAGATGGATTTGTTTTGTGCTAGCAATGTTGGTAATGACAAATATTTGCATATCCTCTTTATAAAAATTACATATTACCTAATTTGTCCAGGATTAAATTATCAGCGGGCAAACTGATGGGTGTAGTTTGTTTGTTGTATTCTTTAAGGCCTATTGTGGTTTTCTTCATGGATTACTTGGAAACAAACTACAGAAAAGCTGCCCTTGGTATAACGAAGGTGGAGATGGACATAACCGGGTTTATATTAAGTTATGGCTGTTACTAAATAATGGGTCTTTTATTTGTTGATCAGATCTAAACTTGTGTTCCATTATATTGTTCGAAGCTCTTCATTAGATAATCTTTGCAGATCTATCTTGTTTTTCTCCAAAAAGGTACACTTGGGAGACATTTTGTAATTTGGGGGCCTTTTTCTAATTTTTTTTTCTTTTTGCACACGGTGGGAGATCTTTTTTGTTTTGCATTGATCTGTGTTGGTGGCGCTGTAGTGCTCCTCACCAATTTGTCAGTTTCACTAAAGAAAAAAGGAGGAAAAGAGGTGGGGCAAGATTTGATCTATTATCTTATTCCTTTATTTACTTAAAGAAAGTTCAATTTGGTCAGAAGAAATTATTCAGTTGTATGATTTAAATGTTTTGTGTGAACTGTGAACTATGGATGAGAGCAAGGAGCATCAGAGACAGGCATGCAGTTTACAGTTGTGTATTATCTGAGATGATTATCTCTAGGTCAGAAGTCTTCAATAATAAAGCTGCCAGTTTACTCTCTCTTGCCTCAGTAACAGCTTGCTTTTTCCAAATAATAAAATATCATACATATTAATGTCTTTTCAATTTAAGAAAATGTTTGAGTTTTATTTCACAAACATTGTAAATGTTGCATTTCATTTTGAACCTGGGGATTTCTTAAATAACTATTTTAAATTTCTCCTGAGAATTTTCTAGTAGTTTGACATATAATAATGCCTACATTTTTATTGTGTGGTTTACTTTGATATGACACTTCAATTGAATTTATGTATATCATTTTTTTTAAAGGCTAATTTTTTAAAATAAATTTTTATTATTGAAAGCATTAAAGGCTAATTTTTAAAGAACATATATACAACTGCTTTTAATATATCTAAATGCAGGATAAGTCTTTTCCATCTTTGTCCTTATTGAGCATTATCTGCTTAGAGAATATTTAGGCCCAAAGCCTTGCAAGAATAAAAATGTATATTATGATATGACATAGGTTTTACTAGCCTCTGTGAATATACTAGTTGTTTATAAAGACAGTAAGTATGTCTTTTATTCAAAAAAGAAAATGGGAGGAATCGATTGTTGTACCTAAAAATATATTATTTTTCCAAGTAATATGTGAAAAATATATTGAGTAATCATGGAAAGTGAGTAATCTTTACTTATTAAATGTTGCATACAGAAATTAAAACAACAATAGTATCCTAGATCACCTTTTCACACAATTGAATATATTATTTCTTGAGAGAGTAAAAATTTCTGAATTATTGTGTTATTCACTTTGTAAATGTTCATTTCACTAATGATTTAAAACTCTAAAGAAAAAGAATGTGTGAAAATGACTAAAAATAGTATTTCTGATATCTGTGTCTCTATAATTTATCTGTTTAAGATCCTTTCCTTGAACTTCAAAAATAATTATGTATTATGCCTATATTTCATTTATACTATGCTATAAAAAATTTTAAATATTCACTGTAACATTTTATCTTTTTGTGAAATTGAAATGTTCCCATCAAGACTAGTTATTAAAATTTAGATTATTTATTGAATGATATACTGCAGGTATAAACTTATTATCTAACCCTCTGGTTATGATGGAGAGTTTAGTTCTCTAAAGTTGATCTATTGAAAACAGTATACTTGCCAGTATTTTTATTGCTAAAATATTCTGTTATTCAGGTGGTGATATTTTAAATTTTAATTTGTGAAAACTAAAAATGTTTATGTAAGGTAGCCCCCCTTATAAAAAACAAACTGATGCTATGAAGTCCGTATGTAACTATGCAATGCTCTTTGTTCTCTCACACCATTGACTGTTACATCATTGATTATGAAGTAACCATTATAATTAAATCTTCACTTAAAAAAATCATCCAGATATTTATGTTAAAGATATTTTCCTATCTGTGATTCTTAAATCACTATGTAAATAAGGAGGTTTAAATCTATAAGGCAAAAACAGTTAATTTTTATATTTTCCATTTTTAAATCTACCTTGTGCTTCATTTTAGTTATTCTTTGGATGTTGTCTTTTTTAATTGACAACATTTCTGTAGGCATTTAGTTCATGAGTTTGGTGTGAAAATGATTAGAATTATTATAATAAATGATGCTTTAAGCATGACAAATCTTTACTTATTAAATGTAGCATACAGAAAACTCAGGTTTTCATGTAATAGTTACTAAATTATGAACAAGTAATTATTTTTTTAGTTCCCATTTTTATAAATGTTACATTTCTCTCTTGCATACCAGAGATTTTAGCAGGTAGTAAAATTGACTATATTAAAATATCATATTTTTCACCCTACCCATTACTCTGATGAAGGGAAGGGTCCCTGAGTAGTGAAATGGCCAAAAAACAGGTTGCAGGAAGAAGAAATAAATAATGCCAAAGACATGGAGAATCTGTAAATCAGATTCTAAACAACAAACCTCAGAAAAATGAACTTGAAATTATGAAGGTTGGTCAATAGCAAATAAACTGAGAATTTTATTTAAACTCAATGCAATCAACCCACATGATTTTTAATTTATTAACTTGTATTCATTAGTATTGCTAAAGGTTGAGAAATTTTCAGGTTAACCAAACCTATTAGGAAAGATGAGTTAACAAAGACAAGATATATTTATAGAGATAATAAGATGACCTAACATAAAATACTGAAAATATTAGCCAAGACCAATCTAATATATTTTGGAATGAACTCTTTTAGAAGAACAAAAAAATAGCTAAAAATTTTGCCCTCTGAAAATCAACTTTAATACAGGTCTGAAATTGTATGTTCTTAATTTTACCCACTTCTCGTGTATATTTTCTGTACAGATTCATTCACTACTCTCCTCAGCATGGTTTTGCCAAGGAAGAGGAGAAAATTATAGACAAAAATGGATGTTTATGTTATGACTTTGTTTTTTCTTTCCAAAAAATATTCTCAAATGGAGAATATAAAGGGAAAGTAAAGCAAAAATACAGTTTCTTTATGAAAAAGATTTTTTTAAAAAGGATGTACTGTATAGCTTTAACATTTATTTTTATTTGGGATTGGTTTGTTCTAGATTTTCCTCTTATTTGGTATGTGCTATTATGCCAAGATGTTATGATACAATATTAAGAAAAAGAGGAGAAAATCTCTTATGGAGTTTATAGTTCAATATGGTTCAAAGTTCTAAGGATACTTTAAATCTAATGTCTTAAATGTGAGAGATTCACATCCTATATAATAAAAGGCTAATATGCAAATCAACCGAATGGCAGAATGACCGGTCACTATGACGCAAACTGACCACCAGAAGGCAGACACTTAACGCAGGAGCTGCTCCCTGGTAATCAGTGTGCTCCCACAGGGGGAGCGCCACTTAATCAGAAGCTAGGCTCACAGCTGAGGAGCACAGCGAAGGGTGGCCTCTCCCACCTCTGCGACAGTGCTAAGGATCCCTCGGCAGACCCCCTGAGGAGGTCATGGACTGTGAGAGGGTGCAGGCTGGGCTGAAGGACTACACCCAAGTGCACGAATGTTGTGTACTGGGCTTCTAGTTTGGTAATAAAGGCCAAATAATATCTCTAAAGTAAATTTTTAAAACTTAAATCTGTTAAATAATATTTAACAAATGTCCTTCTATTGAAGGACCATTATTTGGGTATCAGATATTCACACATTGAGGGGAAAATAGTCCTCAGATTCTAGATATGACCCAAATAAATATGACCATCTACATAAATAAATTGCCACCCAGTGCAAATTACTATTGCAAAGTGAGAAATAAAACATTAACTTATTTGCTTGAGAAGAGAGACAAAGGGAATTACTCTGGTAGTAAGAATTTTGGGCATGTCCTTGTGAGGTCCATGTAATGAAAACTTTTTGCAAAATTGGTAGAGCCTCAGTTTGTACATTTTACACCCATGTCATGAAATAAATGTCAACATAAACATAAATTGTAAAATGAAAAAGGGAAATATAATTATGGTATTGAAGTATTATATCAAATTTAAAATATTTTTTATTTTGAAATCTGTAATACTTTTAATAGTATATAACAGAAATTTATAAATAAAAATAAATACTTTAATTTATGAAGATAATATAATTACATGTTTAGCTAATGATTAATTAAGCACATCAGTTATGTAGCAGAAAAGTGCATACAGATCAATTGGAGGAGAAGACATTATTCATTAGGATTCTCTGTATGTGGCTTAAGATACTTCAAGAATAAAGTCACCAAATCATTTTGTCATAGAGCCAATTAAATCTACTAGCTAGATGTAGTATATCATTTAGTTGGCTTTCATGATAACATAGAGTTCTACTGAAAGTGGCATAAAAAATAAGGATATTGATTATTTAAACTAATTGATAAGAAACAAGGCATTTCTAGTTTTAATTCAGTAGCTCAACAGAGTTATCAAGTTTCTTGATAGGTTTTACTCTTTTGTTTAAATATATTTTATTGATTTTTTTTTTTTTTACAGAGAGGAAGGGAGAGGGAAAGGAATAAAAAATCAGAAACATCGATGAGAGAGAAACATCGATTCACCTGCCTTCTGCACACTCCCTACTGGGGATGTGCCCACAACCAAGGTACATGCCCTTGACCAGAATCGAACCTGGGGCCATTCAGTCATCAGGCCGACTCTCTATCCACTTAGCCAAACTGGTCAGGGCAGGTTTCACTCTTTTACAGTACCATAATGTCAGCAATGTCTCCTCTTAGTAACAAAATGGCTGCTGCAGCTCCAAACATCATATTCTGATATTACAATTTCCAAAGGGAGGAGAGTTTCTGTTATGCATCTATAATAATAGAAGCATAATATGCTAATTAGACCAGACAGCTGAATGACATTCCGGATGTCCAGGCTGGGTATTCAGTGCTCAATATGGTTAGCTCCTATTTGCTTTGTATAAACTTTAATTGCTTTGTATAAACATTCTTGAGTGATAAAACATGAATACCTGTTTTTATAGAGACCATACTGGTCACAGATGCATCTAATTAAAAAAAAAAACACAAAACTAAATCCAAATTTTAATTAGAGCTTACTAGGTTCCAGCCTCTAGGCTAAATGATACCTTTATTATTCCTTTAAATCCTCACACAAATGTTGAAGATAGAAAAATTATTATACCCATTCTGTAAGTGAGGAAACTGAAGCTTAAAGTTTGGGCTCAGTTACACAGTAAATAAAAAAAACTAGTTTAAAACTGGGAAAACTGGGTGGGCCTGGGTCAGTGGTTGAGCATCGACCTATGAACCAGAAGGTAATGGTTCCCAATTCTTGGTCAAGGCACACACCCAGGTTGTGAATTCTATCCCCAGTGGGGGGCATGCAACAGGCAGCTGATCAATAATTCTCTCTCATCATTGATGTTTCTCTCTTTCTCTCTCTCTCTCTCTCCCTTCCTCTCTGAAATCAATCCTACATAATAAAAGCCTAATATGCAAGTTGACTGATGTGCACTGACCACCAGGGAGTAAACACTCAACACAGGAGCTCCCCCTGTTGGTCAGTGTGCTCCCACAGCGGGAGCACCTCTCAGCCAGAAGCCGGGCTCACAGCTGGTTGGCGAGCACAGTGGTGGTGGCAGGAGCCTCTCCTGCCTCTGGGACAGTGCTAAGAAGAAGGAGCAGGCAGGAGGTAAAAAGTGAGAGATACTAGATTGTGAAAGAGCACAGGCCTCCCCCAAAGTGCACAAATGTGCACCGGGCCTCTAGTAAGAAAATATATATATATAAAAAACAAAAACTGGGAAGGCTGAAATTAAAGCCTGTCTACTTACCTGTTCTTCTATACTGACATATTAGATATTTGTAAATTTATTTTATGTAAATTGGCATTTTAAATGTAATGTATAGTATCACTGTTTCATGAATCCTCTAGTAACTTTGTAAATCTAATAACCTTCTTGTAAAATGAGTAATTGCCCACCTAATTTATCAGTTGTATATATTTGAATATTTGAAAGTTGAATTTGCTAAAGGCACACTTGTACTGCATCTCATCTTTTCAGAAATATCTCATAAAATTCTTTCAGAAGCTGACTTTTAACGGAAAAATAAAGACCAAAGACAAGAACTTCTGGGAAGCTTTGTTGAAGTGGGTAAATTAATGATTCATACTACTAGGCCCAAATATTGGCTTCTGTTTCACAATGTACACAATGTTTCAATCTTTACCAACCTGGAGATGTTTTCACCTCTGGGATATTTTGGGGACATTCAACATACTCTAGATCAATGGATCTCAAACTTTGGCATGCACTGAAATCACCTAAAACAGTCAGCTGGGCCTCACACTTACGGCTTCTGGTTCAGCTGGTCTAGAGTAGAACCTACAAAGTTGCATTTCCAGCAAGCTCCCAGATGTTGCTGATGATGCTGGTCCAGGGACCACTCTTTGAAACACTGCTCTGGAGCACCAGGTGCTACCTGCCATGATAAATATGTTGGCTTTGCAATATGCCAAACTTTAAGGAGCGTCATTTAACATTTGGCAGCTATATGAATAAATACACATTGCAATATTAAATAGGGTCGTCAAGGTACCCTCATTGAAAACCTCTGATACATCTACACAATGGAATACTACTCAGCTATATAAAAAAAAAAAAAAAAAAAAAAAAAAAAAAAAGGAAATCTTACCCTTTGCAACTGCATGGATGAATCTGGAAAACATATGCTAAGTGAAATGAGTCAGTCAGAGAAAGATACAAAATAGAAACAAACTCATAGAAACAGAGAACAGACTGACAATGGTCAGGTGTGGGTAGGATTGGAGGACTGGTGAAAACGATGATAGGATTAAACAAAAACAACAAAGAAATACCTCATAGACACAGGAAATAGTATGATGATTACCAGAGGGAAAGGATGTAAGGGAAAATAGGAGATAAATGGTGATGGGAGAACACTTGACTTGGGGTTGTGAATATATGATATACAGATGATGTATTATAAAATTGTACATCTGAAACCTATATAATGTTATTAACCAATGTCACCTCAATACATTTAATTGAAAAGAAAGAAAGCAAAGGGAAGAGTTCAGTAATGACTTGAAGCCCTCAGCATGAATATCATATTTGAGACTTATTTGCCAACAATTCATATATGTGTGTATTTTAACTTTTTTTAAAGCAATAAATAATTTGTAAATTACATTTAAAAGCAGTGAAATAGAGAATTTAGTTGTGTTCAATAGTAATTTATATCTGAAAAAGATGTCCGTATCTGTGGCATTTTGCTGGTTTTCTCAAGATTTTATCCTACAGACCACTAATGCTCTACACTCATTAATAATGAATGGTTTCAATGAGACTAAAAAGAGATGCTGCTATGCCAAAGACCTATAATTAGTTCTGAAACTCAAGCCACTGCTCTAATCCACTGGAAGTCTCCATCCTCCAAGAAAGAGGTCAGAAACCCCAATTGAAAAACACTATAATGTGCCAAGGAGTGAAGAGGATCTTTTCCAATAATTTAATTTCTTCACTGCTCTGAGACAAGAAATTTCTCATTCTTACAGCCTTTGCTCAGTTTCCATTAAAGAATAAAGTCCAAGAAACAAACTGCCAACATAGATAAGCAAAAAGCAATCAGCAAATTCAATGTCCTTAACATTTCCAGAAGCCTCTTCTTTCATAACACGAGAGAAGCTATTCTAAAAAGTAAGTTTGGGCTGGTGTGGTCTAGTATCAAAGGCAATCATTTCGCCCCAATATAATAATAAACTCAGATAATTTTAAATGGCTTAAAACTGCCAGAACTGTGCTGTCCAGTATAGTAGTCACTAGACACATTTGGCGATGGAAATTTAAATTAATTAAAATTAAAAATTCATTAGCTACACCTGGCCCCAGCTAGTTGGCTACTATACTGGATGACAAATATATGGAACGATTTTTGTCTTAGTCTGTTCAGGCTGCTTTAATAGAATACCATAGACTAAGTAGCTTATAAACAACAGAAATTTATTACTCACATTTATGGAAGCTAGGAAGTCCAAAATCAAGGACCCATTTCCTGATTCATAGATGGCCATTTTCTTTTTTTATATATTTTTTTATTCATTTCAGAGAGGAAGGGAAAGGGAAAAAGAGAAACATCAATTATGAGAGAGAATCGGAGAATCAGAGATTGGCTGTTTCGTACACTCTCCCCCCTCTCCACGTCCTCCCATATACAGTTGGGGACTGAGCCTGCAACCCAGGCATGTGCCCTGACAAGGAAAAGAACTGTTGACCTCCTGCTTCATAGGACAATGCTCAACCACTGAGCCACACCAGCTGGGCTAGACTGCATTTTCTCACTTTGTCTTCATATAGTAAAAAGTGGAGGGAGCTTTCTGGGTCTCCTTTATAAGAATAAAGAATAATGGAGCTGTCAAACCAAATTCTGTGTGGTGAAACATTAATATAACTGCTTAATGAACACCAAATAGAGCTGGAAGAAGACAGCAATAGCTGCTCTTAAGTTGTAAGTTACTTTATGTCCTTGTATATTGAAAAAATTAATATGCTTTTTAAAACATATTATGAAATTTATTAAAGTTATATATCCAAAGGTACTTCTTATGTTTTTAAATTTAGTTTACATGTCTTATCTTATTTAGAAATCCTGATTCTTTAAAATTTGGTTTAATTTGTAGCACCATTTAAGTAAACACCTCTCAACTTTTATACTGCATTTATAAGTGTACTGAACATAATTGCCTCCTTTTGTACCTAGTAAGCATTGTCAAAAAGTTAAGAAAGTCATATATATATGATAAATTTAACTTCTAAGTATGATGACTTTTAAAGCACCTTTAATGTTTTAACACATTTTTAACTTAGTAGAAGTTCTGATAGGCTTACCTCATATTCCAATATGTCAAATGTTCTTAAACAATAATTACCTACACTAAAAAACATTTCCATACTTATTCTAAATCTTTCTAAAGGTAAAAGATTCTTACCTACTAGGAAAAGAGTTATGTCCTAACAAATAATTTTGAGTGTTGCCTTCCCAAGTGAATATTTTGGTCTGCCTTCTCAGCTTATTGAGGTTTCTTGATGAGCAAAGGTTTGGGTTAGAACACTAGATCCTTGTCTGAGACACTGATGTGACATGCTGAGCCAAAGCCTAGATGCCTAAAATATTGTCATATCTTTCCTTTTTCAAGCCAAGTTAGTCTTTGGGACCCACACAAGTGGCTACTTCAGTTGACAAATAATTGGGATTTTTTTTCTTAATCTTACAGGGTATAAGATTTAGAGATCATTGAATTTGGCAGAATCCTACATTCCTTCACATTTTTTGTAAGACAATCAATTTCTTTTTTAATCCTCACCCAGGATATGTTTACTGACTTAGAGAGAGGGGGGAGAGAAAAAGAAACATCAATGTGAGAAAGAAACACTGATCAATTGCCTCCCATATGTGCCCCAACCAGGATCAAACTGGCAACATACGGTAGGCATGCATGTAACCTGATTGGGAATTAAAACTGCAACCTTTTTGTTGTATGGGACAACACTCCTACCAACTGAGCCACCAGGCTGGGGCAAGACATTCAACTCTTGCACATATTAACAGATAGTCAACACTGAATCTCTCACAGCTTTGTTTGATTATGTGATCACAATTTCCAAGCTTACTCTATAGACAAGGTTTTTTTTGTGTGTGTGTTTTTTAAAATATATTTTTATTGGTTTTTTACAGAGAGGAAGGGAGAGAGAGATAGCTAGAAACGTTGGTGAGAGAGAAACATTGACCAGCTGCCTCTTGCATACCCCCTACCGGGGACATGCCCACAACCAATGTACATGCCCTTGACCGGAATCAAACCTGGGACCTTTCAGTCCGCAGACTGATGCTCTACCACTGAGCCAAACCGGTTTCGGCTAGACAAGGTTTACTTAAAAACAAACAAACAAACAAAAACTTATAGAATAGCTAAGTAGAAGCCTCTCCATGCACATTTATATTAAAGCTATGAGAACACTTGAAGGGCATAACTTTTATCTGAGTTACTAGCTCTGTCCTTTACTACATGTATAACCTAGGGCCAACTACTGATTTGTCAAATCCTCAGTTTCTTCTATAAAAAAGGTAGTATTACCAACCTCAACTATCTTTTGTGAGACCACAATAAATTAATGCATTTAAAGCACCTAGAATAGTGCCTAACATGTCATAAGCACTCAATATAAGTTTAAGTTCATTTTTCTATGGACATCTCTAATTTCAGGGATCAAAATAGGCCTTGCACAGTGTGATGGGAATTAGAAAGACCGCCCCATGCAGGTGCATTAACACTGTAGTATTAGAGTCTTCCTTTGTCCCCTACAGGTACTCTATTGAACAAAGTCATCAAATCAAATAGCTTTCCCAAGAGTGAAAGTTAGTTATCTGCTCATTGCTTATTAAATAAACCTTTAGAAAGCTTCAACTATATTCAAAACAAACAACAAAAACATTGTACTGAGCCTTTGAGGATTAAAGAGAGACCAGAACAGCATTTGGGAATTGGGGTAAAATTCATGGAGAAGGTAATTTTGACCAGAGCCTTGAAAAACAGGAAGGCACTGTGAGCATAGGTAAGAAGAATAAATGCATGGCATTTGGGAATACCAACTAAAAGTTCAATATAGGTAGAGAGGAAGGTGTAACTTGTGGTGTAGAGCCTGGAAAAGGTAAACCCATGATGGTATCTTGGAACCAGCACAATGACTGAATCTAGATATGAGTCACTGTCCACAGAACTCTAGTTCAAATGCTTGTAGTTGGCAAGAAAATGCTGATGGGAAAAATAGGAAGGAATGCCCAGCCAGTGTAGCTCAGTGGTAGAGTGTTGACCCATAAACCAGGAGGTCACAGTTCGATTCCTAGAGCATGCCTGGGTTGTGCAGGAGGCAGCCGATCGCTTATTCTCTCTCATCATTCATGTTTCTATCTCTCTCTTCCTCTTCCTTCCTCTCTGAAATCAATAAAAACATTTTTTTAAAATAGGAAGGAACTACCTCTTTCTTATTTTAGCCTGTTTATCCTTTGTCTGGTAGAGGAAAACTCTATTGGTCTGGATCTCTGGCCTGGTAGGTTTTGATGGGGAGAGTAAAGAAAAGAGATAAGGTTGAAAGTTAGGGACAATTTTTAATGAAGACATTGGGTAGCAGGGGGCAGCATGAAGGCACCTGAAACTTGAAAAGAATGCATAGAGGATTTGTTTCTGCAATGTTTCTTATCAATTATAAGTTTATATCTATGAGGCTACTTATATTAATAAGAAGTTAGTATTCTTTTTCCCAAAATGAAGAAAAATTAAAAAGAGAAACATATATTTTATCAATAAAACAAAAAAGGGGGGGGGAGGGAGAAGAAGAGAAATAATAGGTTGGCTAATGACAGGATGATGTTGCTATTTCAGAGCATAGATATAGTTGTCTAGGTATTATTTCTTTTCAAATGAATAGAAATTCACAGTTTATATAAATTTAAAAATATATAAATTTCAATTGGAAAACACATGTTTATATGACTAAGATTTTGTATTTTTTAAAGTGCACTTGTTCAGCCCCCCTGTTAAAAAATTAGTAAAAATAAAAATGGGAAAACTTTTAAAAATAAAATTTGTTAAGTAATGAATAAATGTTTAATATGCATTCTATTTTGCATATCAAACACGGAATTTAAAGTTTTTTTATGATTATGACATTTTTGAGCTTTTAAATGGAATTTATTTTCTTTGTATCTGAAATTCAAGACTATCTACACTGAATTTCATCAACCTTTTCTGGTGAAATTTATATTTTACCAACCCTTTTGGAAGTTTGGATGATTATTGATGTTAAGGGTAGAAAATTGCAAGTTCCCATGTAGACTTTTTTATCTCTGGAATTCGCCATTGTGAATGCTACATCTTACCCACCAGAAAACCTCTCTCTCAAGTGTATGAAGACAGTATTTTGCTGCTTCATACACTGTACACTTAAGAAGAAACTTTCCCACTGATTCTCTCAATGTCCATCATACATATTTAGGAGGTTGTGATTCCTGTGGAAGTCAACCTTCATGTGCTGCTTTTCATTTCCTCATTTTACCAAATTGTGTATGTTCTTTCTAGATACAAAGAAAAAATTTAATAATCATAATACCTTATAACTTATATTTGTCACTTTAAATGGCAACATAAATTGATGGCTTACTTTTCCTTAATTGCTGAATATTGATTTCCAACTTTATTAAGGAAAATCTACAATAATAAATAAACTTTTGGTTTAAGTTAGTTTACCTGAAAATTGGTTCTTAAATATCATAAGAGGTTAAAAAAAATATACTTTGTTTAAATTAATAAACTAATTTCCCTTCACCTTTTATTTTTAAATTTGTATCTTTCTTTTCATATTAATTCTTTTCATATTAATGAGAGATTTGCAACTATGTGAATTTCTCAGGTCACATTTGACCATACTCATAACAAATATTGTCAGAAAATACATAAAGGCATAGTTTCTATAGAAATCATAAACCTCAATTTAATTCTTTGAATCTTTTAGGTCTAACATTTCATATGTCCCCATTTTTTACTGCCAACTACAGAAAAGGGGTAATAATCGTAAAAATTAAGAGTTGAGAAGGATCATCAAATCTTAGTCCTTTTCAAAGTTGAGTAGACTGAGACCTAGGTTGATTAAGATCAAGATCATAACAGCTAATTGATGGTAAAACCAGAATTAAAACCTACATCATTTAAAATTAAAATAAAATAAAATGCTCATAAATATTTAATACAGAGGAGATAGATAAGCATGAATTTATTATTATCATTATTAATTTCAAAGAGGAAAGAAGAGGGAGACAGAGATAGATATATCCATGATGAGAGAGAATCATGGTCAGCTGCTTCCTGCATGTCCCCCACTGGGGATCGAGCCCTTGACCGGAATTGAACCTGGGACCTTTCAGTTCTCAGGTCGACGCTCTATCCACTGAGCAAAACCGGCTAGGGTGCATGAGTTATTTTTAATGACTCAGTTCTAAAACTGTAACATGGCTTTAAAAAAATTTTTTAATAGTTTAAATCTCTACTGTTGAGGGTAGTACAGATGTCCCCTTCCCTCCCCCATTACCCACTTCCACTAGATTCTGCCTCCCACTCCCCTACTATCTGTGTCCATAGGTAAGATCTTTGGTTAATCTCTTCCCACCCTGCCTCCCCCCTTCCCTCTGAGATTTGTAAGTCTGTTCCATGCTTCCATGCTTCTGATTCTATTTCACTCACCAGTTTATTCTGTTCATTAGATTTAAAATACACACACACACACACACACACACACACAATTTATTTCAGAGAGAAAGGGAAAGGAAAAGAGATAGAAACATCTATGATGAGAGAGAATCATTAATCGGCTGCCACATCCCCTCCTGGGGACCAAGCCCACAACCCCTTTACTGGAATTCAACCTGGGACTCTTTAGTCTACAGGCTGACATTCTATCCACTGAGCCAAACCAGCTAGGCCTGTTCATTAGATTTTTTGTTCATTTATTTTGATTTTTAGATTCAATTATTGATAGATATGTATTTGTTGCCATTTTATTGTTGATATTTTTATCTCTTCTCCTCCTTCTTTCTTCTTCCTCTTCCTAAAGCATTCCTTCAACATTTCATGTAATACTGCTTTGATGATGATGAATTCCTTTAGCTTTTTCTTACCTGTGAAGCTCTTCATCTGACCCTCAATTCTAAATGACAGCTCTGTTGTGTAGAGTAATCTTGGTTTTAAGTCCTTGTTATTCATCTCTTTGAACATTTCTTGCCACTCTCTTCTGGCCTGCATAATTTCTGTTGAGAAATCAACTGTCAGTTGTATGGCTGCTCCCCTGTAGGTAACTAACTGTTTTTCTCTTGCTGCTTTTAAGGTTCTTTGTTTTTAACACTTGGCATTTTTTGGACCTCTCTGGATTCTTGTTTGTATCTCTGTGCTTCCTTGACTTGTAAGTCTATTTCTTTTACCAAGTAGGGCAAGCTTTCTGTCATTATTTCTTCAGAGAGGTTTTCAATATCTTGCTCTCTCTCTCCTTCTGGTACCCCCATAATGTGAATGTTGGTATGCTTGAAGTTGCCCCAGAAGCTCCTTACATTATCTTCATATTTTTGGATTCTTTTTTTTTTTTCTTTTTGCTCCTCATATTCCAAATCATTGATTTGATTCTTAGAATATTCTACTCTACTGTTGAATCCCTGTAAAATATTATTTCAGTTAGTGTGTGCTTAAACTGACTGGTCCTTTTTTCATATCTTTGACATTCTACCAAGATCCTTAAAAGTCTTATGAAGATCTCTGAATAAACTTATAACCATGGTTTTGAACTCTGTTTCTAGTAGTTTGCTTGCTTCCATTTCTTTCACTTGTGACATGTTTGTCTCCACATTTTGGCTACTTCCCTGTGTCTGTTTCTATGTATTAGGTAGAGCTGCTATGTCTCCTGGAATTGATAGACACAGTGCCTCAGCCTGCCTAGTTATCTGAGCTGGACACTCTTAAGAATGCCCCAGTGTGGGCTGTGTGCACATTCTTGTACAATAGTTGAGCCTTGATTGCTGTTGGTATCACTGAGAGGAGTTGACCTCTAGGCCAATGAGCTGTGAGGACCAGCTGCAACTACAGTGGGAGAGCTACTGTGCAGGGAACACTCTTATGGAGCAAGACTTGCTTTAGTGGGGCTTTGGTACTCACTGACTCTGTCACTTGAGTGCCACTTGTGGATGTGTAGACTTGTAATCTGCTATGGTCTGAAGCTGTTAACTGGGTGCACTGGCTCTAGGGCCTCAAGGCAGGTGTAAAGTCAGCCACTACCTGGGGCCACTCAGCAGGAGCTACAAAGGGATCCAGACAGCTGCTATTTGCTATTTGTATTGGGCGTGGAGGTTCCCAGGTGACACCCAGCTATGAAGCATGGCAGGCTGGTGCTAGTGCTGGGACTTGAGCCTTTTATTTATAGGTTTGGGGCATGCTGTCACCAGCTGCAGCTTGTTTGTGAGATTTTATCAAAGTCTGAAGCCTAAGTCAGGACAGACCATTCCTATGGAAAAGCTGCTGCAAACATCTTGGGTATGGCAGCAAATTGAATGGGGTAGGGTATCAGGGAATCCCCAGAGCAGAGCAAATCATGCAAGCCAGGCTGATGGAGACTCAGATATGGTTGCCAGCCAGCTCTGTGACAGGGGTGGTCCCTACACAGGAACAATGACCCATGAAATCATCTCCAGTCTGGCAGAAAGCCACCCCTGCCCTGATGCCAGTCAATCTAGTTCCTCCCCATCTGTTTAGGCCCCCCAGTGCTGGAGCTTAGAAGTGGGACCACATAAGTTTGTGCACCGGCCTTTTAAGAGGCACACCTGGGTCTCCAGCAGCCTCTATGTAACTCGGCCACAATCCAGGCTGGATTTTAAAGCCAGTAGTTGTGGTGATTTCTCATTCCAGCTTTGGAACCCTGGGCTGGGGGCTACTGTGGGGCTAGGACCGCTTGGTCCTCACGGGCAGCCTCCACAAAGATGATCTCCCTCCCAATTAAAAAAAAACCGCACACATGGCTGTCAGACCAGCCCATTCCTCACTTCCACCCCTCCTACCAGTCTAAATGTGCTTTCTTCTTCACTTCTCTAGTTATAGGACTTATATTCAGCCAGCTTCCAGGTGGTTCTGAATAATGGTTGTTCTGTATTTTAATTGTAATTTTGATGTGGTTGTGGGAGGCTGCACCAGCATTTATCTATGCTGCCATCTTGGTTCTAAAAACTTTTTGTTTTTTAAAAATAGACTTAAAAACTCCCACAATGGAGGCAATACCATTACATATACAGCTAGACTCTTTTCTCTATATTTAAAATTGTTTTGTTTTTTATCTGAGAATTAAGAAAAGGGAGTTTTAAGAATGGCCATTTTACAGAACACAGTTCAAAATTAATCCTGAAGAATCATTACTTCTCAAGTAGACCATGAATTTTTGGTTATTTAAAAAAGCACAGCCTGGCTGGTGTGGTTCAGTGATTGAGCATTGACCCATGAACCAGGAGATGGCAGTTCCATTCCCTGTCAGGGCCCTGCCAAGGTGGCGGGCTCAATCCCCAGTAGGGGGCTGGCAGGAGGCAACCAATGAATGATGTTTCTCTCTTATTGATGTTTCTATCTCTCTATCTCTCCTTTTCTCTCTCAATAAAGTCAATAAAAACATATTTTTAAAAAAATATTTGTAAAAGACAACCTACCTTTAAAAATACAAAACACAAAAGCACGGGTTCCGGAACAGCCCATGAAAATGAAGGCAAAAAGGATTCTGTTTAAACAGAAGAACAGTTAGGTATAGGAGAGACACACTATAGTGTTTGTTCCCTGTACGCCTGATGTAAAGATATGTGTGTGTGTGTGTGTGTGTGTGTGTGTGTGTGTGTGTTATAAAAAATTATTCAGAAAGGAACATATTTTCTCCTTTAGGTTTGGGTTTTGAGTATTTTTGTTCCAAAGAAAGGACTGATCAGCTAGTGTAAACCCAGTTTAGCATTTATGATAAAATTAAGGTAATGACGCTTCCTGAGGGGCAACCATCTTTCCACCCCACACTGGAAACTTCCTTTAAGAAAAAAGCTCAGCTATTTTGTGAAATAATATCTAATTCTTGTTAAAATCTTACAGGCACTGTAAGCTATCTTGTCAGATTTTGACAGGCACTGAAGCTATTTTGTAAAAATTTGAAGAGATTAAATGAGAGAATGCATTAAAATGCCCAGCCCAAAGTAAGCACTCTGTAAATTTGGTCACATGAATTATTTATGTACTCTATAGGAAGGGAAGAAAGGTGGTGCTCATAGAAATTAAGGATTTATTCAAGTTTACAGAGCTAGGATAGAGCAAAGTTGAGATTCAAATCCAAATTGTATCAGGCTCTAACAGCCAGAACTTTTAATCCCTACATTACACTCTTTTATCTTTTATCAATTTGTTTTCTTAAAGCTCTTCTGCTTCAAACCTTGAATACTGCTTTTTAAATGAAAAAAAATTAGTTAAAACATCTCTACTGATTTTTCTGTTCTAAATGGGGTGATTTGAGAAAATTATATTAAACAAAAAATTTATAATTGTAAAAATTATAATACAGGAATTTCTTATCTCAAAATAATTCAAACTTATTATAGCTTTCCTAAACTTTTATATTGTGCTAGACACAGTCTAGAACAATTTTTTTAAAAGCAAGATAAATTAAAAGGGGTAAAAAATAAAACAGATGAATTTCTGTGTTATCTTAAAGATTTTCTATTTAAGGAAATCTCCAAAAGATCCTAGTCTAGCAATTAAATCTTCTGAGACCAACTTTATGATTTGAATAGGTCATAGATTTTCTGTTCCAATGTGTTTTTTGGGGGGATGTATATGTATTCTTTCCTAACTACTATGGTGAAATAAAAATAAAATAATGTATACTTCCCTATATTTGTATAGTACCTTGTAATTGTCAAAGTCTTTTCACTATATTCTCTCATTTGTTCTTCATAATGGCCAAAGAGCGAGAACAAGTATTCTTTAGACCAACCATATGAGATACTTAAGGCTCAGAAATTAAATAATTTCTATAGTGTCATATTGCTGATAAATGGTAGATATAAGATTAGGTTCCAGATTTCCAAACATGGAAGCTGGTATTCCTTTCCATTATATAACCCTATGTCTCACTGAATGATGTTGCTACATTGAATGCAAAATGTTATTTATGATTTACACAAAGCATTCACCCTATGCAAAGAGATCCTAACAGTAGCAACCTGTGCAGAGGCCCTGACTCCCTGGGAACTTACCTGACCATATTTGGAGATTGAGCAGTCACTGCACAACCACCTGATAATTATTTGGCAACGAAGGGGAAAGGTGTAGCAGAGCTCCTTGTAGATTTAAACGTAGAAATGTTACAAAACTATCAAAAGAAAACAAAACAAGAAGATTCCAGAGGATGAATATAATTTTGTATACAAATTAGTTTATATATATCTAGTTGGTTTATGATTTAATTTGAGGATTTCTTAGCTTTGTTTTGTTTCCTTAGCTAAAGAGGTTTGAAGGGCTTACAATGAATATTATGTTTTACTAGAGGCCCGATAAAAGAAATTTGTGCAAGAGGGGGCCTTCCTACCCAGCTGTTGGCACCGGTTTCCCTCTGGCACCCAGGATCCGGGCTTCCCTTGCAGCCCTGGCTTCATCTGGAAGGACGTCTGATCTAATTAGCATATTATGCTTTTATTATTATAGATACTGTACATACAAAAAAACTCAGAAAAGGAAAATGATTCAGTCAAAGGAGTAAAATAAAAATATCCTTAAAAATAGCTCATGTTTGCCTAGCCAGCATGGTTCCGTCAGTGGTTCAGCATTGACCTATGAACCAGAAGGTCATGGTTTGACTTGCAGTCAGGGCACATGCCCTTCCTCTCTGTAAAAAATCTACAGTGTGGAGCGTGCAGGAGAGAGCCAATCAATGATTCTCATCATTGATGTTTCTTTCTCTCCCTTTCCCTCTCCCTTCATCTCTGAAATCAACAAAAATATATTTTTAAAAATAGCTCATGCTTATTGAGCATGACTTTTGTTTCTCTGCTTTAATGACTTCATTGAATCAATATAACAACCTAACTGATAGATTCTATTATGATTACTACTTACCAAGAGCTTAAGTTATAGTAAAAATCTTTGAATCAAAATTCAACATGTTCTTTTTAGTAGTGACACTTTGAGAAAGAAATGTAGCTAAACATTCTAGCGATTTGGTGTTAAACACCAAATATACTGCCAAAGTTTAGGAATTTGGTCAATTCTAGTGTCTGTTAGAATTATGTCCCAGTTTTATACTCAAATGTCTTGCACTGTTTTTAGCAGGATAAAAATCTTAAGAATTAATAAAAAATAATACTTCATATTTACAAGATACTTATGCCTTTTCAAATTATACGTGTCAGACCTTTTTAAGTAATGAAATGGATAGCCCTGGCCTGTGTGGTTCAGTTGGCTGAGTGCTGATGGACCTTTGTCTCTCATTGATGTTTCCCTCTCTCTCCCTCTACCTTCCTCTTTCCCTAAAAAAAGAAAAAAGAAATAAAATTATATATTTTTAAAAATAAATAAATGGATAACTTGTTCAGAAAAACTCATTTCCTTGAACTGCCTAGATTAGAATTCTCAAAAGTATGCTTTTTATAGAACTAATTAATGGTAATAATTGATAGTATATGGTCAGATAAATTTGGAAAATACCATGCTAAGTATTAATAAAAAATTTGCTGCAGACTTGTCTGAGCCTATACATTTTGTGCCTATACATATTTTAAAGAGAAAATTATAATAAGCAATATTTATCTAATATATTGGTTTTTTTATGAAACTCATTTCAGAATGTAACATCTGAATTAGTGTTTTATGGAACATAGTTTTAAGATTCTAAGTTCATATCTGGGAAGAAATATTGACATTTAAGACTTGGATTTTTGCCATCAGCTCAAATTGACAATAAAATTGCCAACTTTTATTTGTATAGATTTGCTTTATTGTTATTCAAAGAACAACAGAAATTTGTTCTATGCCTTAAATCATGAAAAGTTAAGCCCATTTTTATTTCAAATATTCTATGAGAATTATATATGCTCTTTATAATAAACAGAAGTCAGTATGTTCTAAATGCTCCTTAGAGGTTGAAGATTAAGTAAATTATGCTATATACATAAGATAAATATCTGTCAATAAATGATCTTATAAGAATATTAATGAGGTGGGAATATTATTAAATTATATAAAGGCCCAGCCAGCTTGGCTCAGTAGTTGATTTTCGATCAATGAACTAGGAGGTCATGCCTGGGTTGTGGTTCAATTCCCAGTGGGGAAGTGCAGGAGGCAGCCAATCAATGATTCTTCTCTCTAATCATTGTTTCTTTCTTTCTCTCTCTCTCTCTCTCTCTCTCTCTCTCTCTCTCTCTCTCTCTCTCTTTCTCTCCCCCTCTCCCTTTCTCTCTGAAATCAACAAAAAATATATTTTAAAAAATTATATTAAGTGAGGACCACAAAACAATATACAGTATTATTCTAATAATATAAAACAGGCAAATGAAAAACAAAACCAGAAGACTGGAAGAAATAAAAACACCAAGTATTATGATTATGAGTCAGTCAGTTAAAACCAAAATATATATCCAAATATATGTGCTACCAGAGGGTACTTGCATTGTTTTTTTTGGCTTAAATTTGGGAAACCTAATTCAAAAGAAATCTTAAACTCTAGATTTGGTTTATACTGTTGTCAATTAACCAGGTCAGGTTAGTCTTTTGTTTGCCAGTTTCTGCAACTTTAAAGATGGAAAATATGGCTGAAACCGATTTGGCTCAGTGGTAGAGCATCGGTCTGCGGACTGAAAGGTCCTGGGTTCGATTCCGGTCAAGGGCATGTACGTTGGTTGCGGGCACATCCCCGGTGGGGGGTGTGCAGGAGGCAGCTGGTCGATGTTTCTCTCTCATCGACGTTTCTGGCTCTCTCTCTCTCCCTTCCTCTCTGTAAAAAATCAATAAAATATATTAAAGATGGAAGATATGTTTTATTTCTTCCTATTGATATGACTTGTGAAGACTTGTAAAATAATAAAATGTATTTTTTTCTGATATTTAATGTATGAGGTCCTGATGATGTTAACTATTCTATGTCTCTAAACTAAGCTGATTTTGAACCTCAAGATGCTCTCACTCCTGTGAGCAAGTACCTAGAAAATACATGGGAGGACCCTGGGAAATCACTTCCACATCCTACATGCTTTGTCTTACCTGCTAAATGATTAACATGCTTTAGGCACCATTCAGTCTGAGACTCCTCCAATTCACATTTCAACTCAATAGCGCATACTTCCCACCCACAGCATCCTATTGAAATTGTACTTGCTGTGATCTCCAGTGACTTCCTCATTCTTTTTGGTCTTTCTCATTGATCACCTCCTTGAAGTACTGACCTCACCTGGTTTCTCTCCATGATTCTCCTAGCCTCTCCTCCTCTGCTCTCTTCCTGGTTATTCTCCTTCTACTGTCTCCTAATTGTTGATGTTCTCTATGGCTCCATTCTCTATGCTCTTCTCCTTTCACTCCATAAATCATCTTTCACACCAAAGTCACACTCCTCGGGTCAGAAATCACTTTCCCTTCTTCCCTCCTCTGAAAGAGAGGAAGAACCAGATTCAGAGAGGAATTGGCAGACACAATGATACTCCAAGTAACATAAAAAGGAATAGTGGGTTTGGCTCAGTGGATAGAGTTTTGGACTGTGAACCAAAGGGTTCCAGGTTTGATTCTGGCCAAGGGCACTTACCTCAGTTGCAAGCCCAGGCCCAGGCCCTCCCTGGTCAGGCACTAGCAGGAAGAAAAGAATCCATGTGCTTTTCTCACACTGCTATTTCTGTCTGTCTTCCCCTCTTCTACTCTCTCTGAAAATCAATGGAAAAATGTCCTCAGGTGAGACTAAATAAATAAATAAATATAGTAAAAGTAAAACTTTTATTTCACTAATATTACCTTGTTAGATAGTTAATAATAATAGAAATAAATTCATTCCTTGGGTCATAGAAGTAATAGCAATTCACAATAGTGCTGTTCTTGAATACCCTCTTCCCTGTCAATATTTCTTTACCCATCACCTACTGATATATTTGATTTATAGCTTTCAATATAAATTTCTATTTCATTATGTTTTTTCTAGTTTTTCTAACTTTCTTTCCTTCACCCCTTATATGTCATTATACCATACTGATCTGCCTATATTTGTTAGTAAAATTAATGCTCAAGTTTAATGTGCTAAAGATTATAAGGCACCTAAAGTTGGCTTTCTTCCCTCTTCCTCCCCTTTTTTCCTGATCAGCCTTCTCTCATCACCCTCTCACTTTATTCGTCTGCCCCTTACAACCACAGACTAACACCGGACTATACACAATAGACTGTCAGTGAGTGCCAGTAATTAAACAAAATCCAGTTTAGATAAAAATACAAATTTTTAAAAAAATATATATGGTTGAATACTTACTTTTTAAGATGGACCTTTATTCTTGTGACAAAATAATTGGAATGGATAACATTCCTTAAATACTATATTGTTATTGGTCAAGTTGCAAATGACTGCCTGTTTATGCCTCCCTCCACTGCTCCAGCTCCCTTAGTAGTATCTTCATTAAAATGTTGCCATAGAGGTCTCATCCACTGCCTGTAAGATAGTGGGGGAAAGATCAGATGATTTCTAGAACTGGGAATTAAGGAAGGCAAATCCTAAAAATGGTTAAACTTAATCAATCACCTTCCTTTTGGGAGGTGGGCATGTCTAAAGTTTGGCAAAATTCTTGCTGTGCTCAGAGTGGATTTTCTATAAATTTAGGGTTTTACATTACACAATAAGATGAATTACATTTCATAGTAATTATTTTTTTTAGTTGCAATAGTGCTAGAACCACTTCATGGATTTTTAAAAATTCCAATTCCTTCTCAGACAGGTGTAATTTGTTTTAGTCCTATACATTGGACATACAGTTAAACTGAACTACTTTAAGTCTTTCTTGCTACAGTTTGCTAAGATTCAAAATTTGCCCTTTGTTCTTTAAGGAAGCGATAGATTGTTTGGAAATAATCTAAACTATTTTATTTTATATCAAACATAATTCTTAAATATTATGTATAGAATTCCATGCAAAAAAAATCAGTTCAGTATTATTACTGTAAAACCTTGTGAAATATACAAGTTTGTATTGCAATGAATTTTGCAGTATCTTATTCCCAACATTTCCTAAATGAAAAAAGCAGTACATCATAAAAAACTTTCAGTTTTTATTTTCCTAAAAGTTATGTTGTAAGAATTATTTTCTATTTAAATATGTTTTTATTGATTTTAGAGAGGATGGGAGGAGAGAAAGAGAGAAACATCAATAATGAGAACCACTGATTGGCTGCCTCCTGCATGCTCTATAATGGGGATTGGGCCTATAACCTGGGCATATGCCCTCACCTGGAATTGAACCATGACCTCCTGGTTCATAGGTCGACACTCAATCAGTGAGCCATGCCAGCCAGGCAAAAGAATTATTTCTTTATATAGCTCAGTATGGGGAACAAAAGCAGAGTTAAGAAAAAATGGTCACTTCTAGTGAAAATATACTAATTCAGTATTTAGTAATTTTGTACAATGCTTTCAGTCATAGCATTGTATTACATTTTAATGTTGAGATTATTGTGCATTCATACATGTTAAAGAATTCCACATTTTCCCAATTAAATACAAACGCAATATCTCACTTTATTATTAGCTTTGTGAGCTATATGGATTGCTCTTTGCCTAGCTGTTAGTAAATATACAATAAACATTTGTTGAATGCTTGAAGGAATGAATAATCTAGATTCCTGCTACCACAACTGGTATTATGATTTATTTATTTTTACTTTATTGTTACATCAAAAAGAATTTAACTTCTTTGGATCACTATCCATTTTTGCCCTCCTTCCTGCCTGCCTCTGAGGAAGATGGTCCTAAAGTTAATCCACTTATGTGAATTAGCATACAAACATACCCACATCTTTCCTTCCTTCAAACACAACAAAACTAGGACCTGAATTGCTACCCCTTTCTGTCTGTCCCCTCCCCGCAAAGCCAAGCTTCTTGAAGCATATCTCTTTCCTCATTTTTAGTTCACTCATTATAAAATTCAGTTTCTGGGACTCCGCTCTGGCATCAGATACCAGGCATTTCAATCTCAGCATTGCCTTTTGCCAGCTTTGTGACCACAGGCAGGTCTTGCAACCTCTAACAGGACAGACCTCATAGGCTCTCATAAAAATTGAGGTAATGGACTTTTGCATTGACTGGCACATAGTAAATGCTTATAAATTGTCACATAGAAAGAGAATTTAACTTCTTTGGAAATTAAATGATAGTTATTTTTACTAATTAAAAGTATAACAGTTCAAAGATTAAAACACACACACACACACACACACACACACACACACACACACACACAAACACATTGGAATGGGTTTAAGAGTTTTTACTTTACCTAACATTCTTCAGTTCAGGAAATTAGACTCAGAGAGGGTAAGCAGTCAAAGAAAGTTTCATGAAGGAGGTAACATTTGAGTTGGATTTTAAAAGCTAACAACAAATTATATCTATTGAATAGTTACTGTGGGCCAGAGATCATTGTAAATGACTTTACTTAATCCTCAAAACATTCCTCAAAACTGTGAGGTAGCATTTAGATAGAAATAGATGAGCTGAAGCCAGACAGAGAAAATAGAAGGAATGAATGAAAACCTGGAGACAGGAGAGACATTGATTTGTAAAGATGTTGAGGAGATGAGATAATGAAGAGCTTGTCTTAGGCAGTAATGAGAAGCAATATTGGGCAGAGCACAGGAAAATTGTGAGGCCTTCACAGCCGTGCCACACACACATATAAGAGAAAATGAAAGAACTTAATGGGATGGAAAAATAAAAAGTAGTTATAAATAAATGATTTGGGGAAAGGATACAGATGGAAAAGGGGCGGGGGGCACTTGGACTTGGTGACATGCACTATGAAGCCCTGAAGGGCAGTTTGAACTGTATTCTTCACATCCCCAGAGTCCCACAACCTCTACCAGCCATGATGAGTTCTTATGAGCCACTATTAGCATACAGCACAGTGTCCTATGAAGTAATGAATTAATAAAAAATGAATTGGGTCCAGACAGTGTTGCTCAGTGATTGAGCATCAACCCATGAACCAAGAGGTCACTGGTTTGATTCCTGGTCAGAGCACATTCTCAGGTTGTGGGCTCTATCCCCAGTGTGTGGTATGCAGGAGGAAATTAATGTTTCTCTATTCTTCTCCCTTATTCTCTCTAAAATCAATAAAAACATCTTTTCTTAAAAAATTTTAATGAATTGGAATGGAGGTTGTTTCTAGGTGGGACTATGATTAAGACATTAGTAATGGAAATAATGAGGCAAATCCCAGAAACAATTTCAAAGGAAAACTAAGAGGGTGTGGGCAAGTATTAGACATGTATTAGATATATATTTCATGTTTATTATATACAGCAACTAGTGTCAGAGCAGTTGCATTTGACATATTTTAGTTTGTTGTTGTATTTGAAATGAATCACATTTCAGGGTAATGACACTTTAATTATTTTTACCACTAAAACTTATGTCTCTTTACTTTCTACTTCTACTCCCTTGATCCAAGTTCTTGTTAGTTTCCCCTGGATTGTTGTCGGAGTTTCCTATGAACTCCGGCCAAATAAACCTCCTTATCTTTAAGCACATCTCCCATGCTTTTGTTCATACAGTTGCCATCTCCCATGAATACCCTTTCTTCTACCATTTCATTCCCATTAGCAATTGGAATCCTTGTCATCCTTCAGAACCAAATCACCTTCTGTCTTCTCCATGATTCTGATCATCCTAGCTAGAACTGACGGCTTTTCTTTCTGAACTCCCTCAGAACTGCATCTGATCAGTTCTTATCAACATTTTATTTGTATCCCCAATGATGATAGTGCTGTATGTTACCTATTTAATTAATATGACATGAATTAAAAGTATTTTAAAAACTCCAAATCTCTTCCCAACCAAGAGTTTTCCTTTGAGGAAAGTTAGTAGCCAGCTTTACATTAGTATGTATCTTTTGTAATATTGAAAATGTCACATCACCATTGTTGGGGATACTTAAGACAATGAGGGGACTCTATGTTGGGAATAGAAAAAGTTAAAGGCTGTGCAGGATTAGCCATTTTTGCAAGGAAAGTTTTGGTTGGATAAAGGCTAAAGAAAAAAAGCCTGAACGTGAACCTTTATTGCTGCACTCCTGTCCCTTATGAGGGAGGAGAGTGAACTGAATATAAGGACTTCAGCCCAGCTGGTGTCACTCAACCTATGAACCAGAGGTCATGGTTTGATTCCCAGTCAGGGCACACTCCTGGTTTGAGGGCTGTTCCTAGTAAGAAACATGCAGGAGGCAGCCCTCCTCTCTTTATCTCCCCCTCCTTCCTCTCTGAAGTAAAATTTAAAAGAAAACAAGGACTTTAGCCTTTGGGTCCTTGGAAACCCAGGGCACTGAATTGGATGGGGAACTGATTCAGAAAGAAAATGTCTCTTAGCAGGCATATTATCTGCAAAAGGTCAAGTTTAATTTGTAAGCATCTCTTTCAACCTGCTTTGGGAGGTGATTCTACAATTTCTAGGGAACAAGAAACTTAGTTGTATGATGCCCATTATTACTAGTATAGGATCTGGAAAATGTTATCCATAAGCTGTTATTTTTAATGAAGGTTAAAAACATATCCATTTCTTTAATGGTTTGTTCATGACTTACGACTCTATTTTGTTCTACAAAGTCTTGGGTTCTTCAATCAACCAAATTCTACTAGGATTTTACTGTAGGCTAGAGAGGATTACTATACTTCAGCCAATGTTTTCAGAACTATGAAACCTGTCTATATAGGTGCCATATTCCACAGTGCAATTGGCAATTCTTGAGGATCCTAGATTGTGACATGTACTCTTGTGGCTCTGAGTCTTTACCCATGCTGCTTCCCTTGACTAAAATACCTTTCTTCTTCTTCTTCTTCTTTTTTTTTTTTTGCAAGGTTAACCCATAGTTATCCTTCATAAGTTTTACTCAGATGTCATCCCCTCCAAAAAGCCTTCCTGAATGCTTTCATTAGAGCCACTCCCCCAGGGATTGGGTGACACTCCTGCCTGTTTCCATGGTAGCCTGGGCTTTCATCAAAATACTCACCTCTGGTGTGGGGTTTGCCATCCACAGGTCCTCCTCCCACTGTGTAAGCTGCTGATTACCTGTAGATGCTAAGTAATCAGCAGCATACTTCCCAGGCCCTGAGGGTTCAATAACTGTTCACGGAATGAATAAATGCATAGTCTTATAGAAAGGGTAATCTGCCTCTACCTGGCAGATGTGAGTTGTCAATATTAGTGTCGGATAATTTTGGAGAGCTGTCATCTATGTTCTTCTTATCTTCTTCCTACCTGGTAAGTAGTAGAAAAACCAGCCTGAAAGGGTCCTATCCAACCCACTATTTAAGAACAGTGATTATTTTTACTATGTAGATCCCCTGGAGAACAGCTGAAACATTTTTGTGTCTCAGTGAACATTTGAAATTTTGCTGCCAAACTTATTAAACCCACCTCAACAGTCTTTCTGGTTTTTAAAATAGCCCACTAGAAAGAGCTCTCTGGGGAAAACCATTTTCATTTGTAATATAAATCAAGTGTTAACAATCTATCACATCCATCTATATCTCTTCTAATAATTCAGCTTTTCCTGTTTTTCTAGGTTTGGCAGGAGTACTACAGGTCTTTCTGATTCAATTGTATAGTTTTTCACAGAACAAATGATAAGAATAAGTGTGAACCCATAATTATGTTGAAGCAGCACTTTCTTTCAGGACAAAAAAAAAAAAATCATGAGTTTCCTATAAAGAATTGGCTCTAAAATCTTGAAATAGGTCTTGCTATAAATTTCCCCCTTAAAAGTTATAGTGGCTGATGATAATTATTCTCTTTGCTCCAACTATAATAAAAGGGTGAGAGGATGGTTTGATAAAATGCATAATTTAAAAACAAAGCAAAAAAAAAAAAAACAAAACACAACCCTATTTGGGATCAAAGTGGGATGACAGCCCTTAGCATTGGGCCCTGTGGGTGGAACTAGCCAGTGATGGGATGCGATGCCTGTGAAATGTCATCCCGAGTCTCACTAAACATAAAAATAACTGCTGACAAAAGTTCACCTGAAGTAGCATTTTTCCCCTAATTTCGTTTGCATGTTTTTGTTTCAAAGACCTAACGCGTAACGATAACGAGGCCTCACCCACCAGTTGCCCCGCGAGCGCCGCTCGGGACCCACCGCCCCTCGCGCCGGCCGGGCGGGGGCTCCGGGCCGCAGCGCCGCCTGCGCCTCTCCCGCCGCGGCGTCCGGGCGTCCTGGGCGCAGCGCCTTCCCGGCACCTCGCCTGCTGCCTGCCGACAGCGCCGGGAGGGAGCGGGCGTGAGGGAGGGAGCGCGTGCGGACGGCGAGCGGCGGCCGGGCTCTGGGCCCCGGCGTCCGAGCGCCGGGACCCCGCCGGCCCCGCCGCCTCCGCGCCGCGCAGGGCGGGGGCCGCGAGCAGCCGGGCGCGGCCGGCGGGCGCCGGGGGTTGACGGGACGCGCGCTCCGGGCCGGCGCCCGTTCGAGCCCGCGCCCCCCCCCCCCCGCGTGCCCGCGCCGCTGCGCGATGCAGTGTGGGGAATGGCTGGGGTTGGCTGAAGAGCGCACAGTGGAGTTTTAATGTCCGCCATGTTGGCCATGGCGTATTGAAGAGAGCAAGCGAGCGAGGCGCGGAGCGGCACAGCCTCCCACCCTCCCGGCTGCTGTCAGGGCCCCGGACGGCGAGCTCTGCGCTCCGCCCCTCAAGTCCCGGCAGCGGCAGGCGAGTGGGGACCGATCCCCCGGTTCTCCATGATCCCGCTGGCCGGGGCCGTTTCCCCAGAGCAGAGAGGTATCTGCTGCGCCTGAGATGAGTAAACTGTCGTTTCGGGCGCGGGCGCTAGACGCCTCGAAGCCGCTGCCGGTTTTCCGCTGTGAGGATCTGCCCGACCTGCACGAATACGCCTCGATAAACCGAGCCGTGCCGCAGATGCCCACCGGAATGGAGAAGGAAGAGGAGTCGGTACGTGTTAACTCCCCTGTCCGACCCATCTCCAGGCCCCGCTCCCTCTGCTGCCGGCGGCGGCGGCGGAGCACCAAATCCACACAAAATGGCCGCCATCTTCTCTCCGCCGCCGACTCCCAGTCGCCGGCCGGCCCTTTCCCCGCTCCCCCCGGCCTCGCACTCCGGCCGCTGCGGCTAGACGGGACCTCCTCTGAGGCCACCCGCCGACCCCGGCTACTGGTACCCGGGTCCTACGGAGTTCGGGAGCCCGAACGGCACAAAGGGGTCACGTGACGGAGCCGCCGGCAGCCATTTTGTGGTCTCAGTAGTCGGGTTGGGCCTGGTGCTTCTGGAGACAGGAACGGGCTGGGTCGCGGTGGGGTGCGGCGCGCCGGGTGAGGAGGACCCGCCTGCAGGCCTCTCCGCGGGCCACTGGGTGGCGCGCTAGGGCCGCCTCGGCTTTCGCGCGTCTTTGGCGCCTGGGAGCTCCGGTTCCGCGCTGGGAGGGGGCGTTGCGCTTCCTGGTAGCCTGGCGCTGCGGGGCCATGTGGAGTCTGCGGAGGCTGCCCTGGGGGTGGCAGGTCTCTGAGACTGCCACCCCGCCCTGCAACGCAGTGTGGAAAGGACTGCATGTTTGCCCCGACGACTTTTTCAAAGCAGATTTTCTGTAAACTTGGCTCTTTTGCATTCATTCTCCCCCAGTTCTAGTTAGTGGGAGGATAATAAACTACTGTCTCTGAGTTTTTCTCAGATCCTTGAGAATATGTTCAGATGGTTGCAGATATTTTTATTAGTACTGGCTCGTCTTAAACCTGTAATTTTATTACCGGGTTTCGTTTTGTGTGTGTGTGTGTGTGTGTGTGTGGTTTTTTTTGTTTTTTGGGTTTTTTTTTTAATAAAGTTTTAAGTTCGCGTGCTTTCTAATTTTTCATCACAGGGGGGAGAAAACGCCCACTTCAAGTAGATATTACAGATCTACATTTCAAAAGAGGATCCCTTCTTACCCATAACTTTGCTAAAGAAATCTTAATGTTAAGATGTCTAAATTGGATGGGTTTCAGTATTTAAATAGTTAGAGCTAATAGACATCGTACCAGAGCTGTGGCTTTACCTTGTCGTGGAGATTGGGTTCAGACATAAGGACACTAGAATCTTCCTCTCATTTCCCCCAGATCCTTGACAGTATAACTTGATGACTTCTAATCCTAAGGAATTGCAATACTTGGTTTTCAGGTACAGCCGTTTAAACAGGGTGCAGTGTATTGACAGTTCAAGGAAGTCGAGGAATCGCTGGATTTGTGCCCTACAATTTTGTTGTGGAAAATTGTACTGTATTACCTCTCTGGTACTGTAAGAATTTTAACTGTAGAAATTATACTCTGTAATGTTGACTTTTGAAAATAAAGCTGTTTAAACTGGGTTGTTTAACCTTTTAAAGTAAAACAGTTCTGACAGTCGAATGTTACTTTTCAGAGTAGTGTCTTAAATATAACTTTACAGGTAAGCTGAGTAATAAGGTATGTATTATAGTAGTGGAGATTGTCAGTACATTGAGATAGAACCTCTTATTTTACTTGTATCATCTTTGGTGTAGAATGGTGCCATTTGTTTATTTTTAAATAAGTGATTTGTTTTTAAAAATTAAAGTACTTGTGACTGCAGAATCTTGTATTTGGTTTTATTTTTGTTTCTGTTTATAAGTTTTACAGATTATACTTTAAATTTGGGGTGTTGCAGTTACACTGCCCTGGAAATTAATTTCTAGTTCAAGGCAAGGATGGGGAGAGGCTTGATAAAAGCAATATAGCACTGTATGTAGTACACTTAGAAGTTTAGTTAAGTTGTGCTTTAGTTAAAAGTCTTGGGCAATCCCAAGAGCAACAGCCTGAAATCAGAGTTGGCTTCAGCTAAAGTATCAATATGCTTTTTAAGTTTTACAGATAAGTTTTGTGCACTGAAATAATTCTGACATCTTACAGTGCAATAGATATCATTAGTTTGTTACATGTGGAGTCCCTATTTTTGAGGGACATGAGGGATGGGTTTTTTCACACTACCTTTTTCTGTCGTCTGTTTAGAATTTATTTCACTTCACATCCAACTAAAACTCTGATCCGTGAAGCATAGGTCTCAAGAATAGATAATGAATTTAGTAGAAGAATGTGACCAGTACTAGGTAAACAGCTGCTTTACAACTCTGGTTCATGCTTGTAGTTAATGGCTATATAAATCACAATATTGAAAGTAGCATGTTTCAGAATTATGAAAATGTATACCAAGAATAAAGGTCATTGAATTGAGTCAGCCTTAAAAAAACAAAAACTCGCCGAAACCGGTTTGGCTCAATGGATAGAGCGTAGGCTTGGGGACTGAAAGGTCCCCGGTTCGGTTTTGGTCAAGGGCATGTACCTTGGTTGCGGGCATATCCCCAGTAGGGGGTGTGCAAGAGGCAGCTGATTGATGACTCATCGATGTTTCTAACTCTATCTCTCTCCCTTCCTCTCTGTATAAAATCAATAAAATATATTTTTTGAAAAAGAAAAAGAAAACCTTTTTGATAATTTACTGAAACATGATACACTTCTTAAAAAGGATTAAAACAAACTCTTGTCTTTGACTGACACTTTGTTTATGGTGTCTTTTAGGTAAGAGTGACCCAGAACCTGAATCAAGTGTCCCATAATCCAGTTGTTGGTCAAAATGGAATAGATTTAGATGAGGAAACTTTTGTATACACCACCTCATTAAAACATTTCATGATCAAAATATATCTGCAAAATTGTCAACTGAGCTATACCTAAAATATGGTACTATACCTAAAATATGGTAATTACTACCATATTTTGTTTCTATGGTAAACTTGACAGAAATTCTACATCTTAACACTGGGAAAATAACATTTATCAATGTAATCCCATTTAACCAATTTTTATAATATAAACTTAATACACTGACATAATGAGGCATTCCTCTTAATTTTTAATAAACTAAGTAGAATTCTCCTCTTCACCCCCTAAATGAATTTTTCTCAACTTTGGAATTTAGTTATTAGTGTTTTTGTTGTTGTAGAATCGAAAAGTAATTTTAGATTATAATAGAGGGACTTGATTGAGATCTTAGGTGGCAGGGATTAAATGTCTGAATTGATATAATGTAATGTGTTGTAGCTTAGTAAATCAAAAAGTAACAGTTGAAGGTCTTAATGAGTTACAGGAGTAATTTTCAAATCATTGGAAATCAGTAGACTGAGCTATAAATATGAGACAAATGAGTTTAGGGATGGGTGAAAAGGAAAGAAGTTAAAGCATTTGGGGAGGGGGCAAATGTTGCACCATTATAATATTTCCCCATTATAATATTTTAACTTTTCTTTAAAATTATAATCTTAACTTTAAGGTCTTAACTTTAAAATTGGAAGTGTTAAAATAATAAATACAGTGCCACAGTTTTACCTTTAATCGAAAGGAAACTTTTCTAAGGTGTCAGTACTATTGACTTTTTAAAAATTATTATTAAAGTTGGAGCTTTATGTTAAGTTATAATTCTCCTTTATGGACATTTCTCACTTTAGGAATGACATTCTGAAACTTGGTTTTAAAGTGATATTTAACAAATTGGAGTTACCTGGTTCCTATAGTGGTTTAACTTACTGCATTGGGATGAATGCAGGCTGTGTGGCTGCATTTATTATAAGGGACAGAGAAGAACCGTTATTGTCCTTGCTTAGACAGTTGGGTAGGCCATGTGATGTAATTAACATGTTGATGGTGTCACATTGATATTACCCTACACAGCCACCTTAAAATTGGGGTTTAGCCAACACCTAGTTTGAATTGGGTTCTAATTAGATGGAATAGTCTCATACACTATCCTTTCTTGCTTCTTAAAATTATATTCTTCATTATTGGCCCAGTATACAATCTTATTAAACCCAAGTTGAGGACCACTTACAAAGCAGATAGGTGGTTTTTGTTTTAATTAGGAGGAAATTGAAAATATGTACATACCTAGTTTTTGTTTTTTTAAAAATAAGTTTAAATTATTTTATAAACTTAAAAGTTTGCTTTCTCACCTTTGAAAGAAATTAACGTATTTCCTTTAAAATTTTGTAAACCAAATTGTTTTAATAAACCAGACAAAATCACAAGTAATTGAGAAACAGTGATAAAATCAAGTTTTTACCCTGCCCAAGATATTTTTGAACGGAAGTTTCTAAGTTAGGGTTTTGAGAGTTACATGAAATGATTGCGGAAGACAGTGGATTACCATATATGTATATAAAACTTTTGATGGTATATTTTTCTAGGGAGAAAGTTCATATTTGTCAGCAATTTCTCAAAATGTTGGAAATTGATTGGTGGGGTTGGAGGCATGGAGAAAGCCAAAAATGTATTCCCTAGAAGTTTCAAATGGAATTATTTTTTGTTTATCAGAATGGCAGTTTATTACATGGACTTAATAGGAGAAAATAATTGAAAAATTAAAGGGTCAATAAGAGACAAAAGGAACCTCTCAAAAACTATAGTGCCTGGGTGCCTAAAGTATTAATATTTGCTCCCGTTTCAGTGTTCTATTTGATCTTTAAAAATGTGTATGAGTGCCATTTGTACTCTTATTTTCTTATAAAACAATAATAATGAAAACTAACAGGCTTATGTAGCTAATGGTGTTTGTGAGTGCTTTGTGATATGTAATAGAATTTGTGCTGAATTGTCTTTTCTCTGTTAATCAATAGGACTTAACTAAGAGTACCATCTAAATATAGGGTAGCTTAAATTTTGTAAACAAGGAATAATAATCTGCTTACAAATTCATGAATTTGTGGCTAGGATTAAATATTAAACCAACCACTCCTACCATGGACTCGGTTTCAGTGTTATCTTTTTCATTCTACCACATCATGTTATGTAGTAATAGTCATTGTAAAGAAATAGGTGGAAGGTATATGTGTGTATGTATGTGCATACGTAATGGCAGGAGTTTTTGTTTGTATATATAAATGTGGTTCTGATTATATGGTTCAGTTTTCCTAAAAAGTTAAGGGGACTTGTTATCAGCAATGGGTAATTGGTTAAAACAGTAATTGTAAAGCAGAAGGTAGCATTTTTAAAAGAGCAATAATGCCATGAAATAATGGTATAGTTTGTGATTTTACTTCTTAAAAGAAGTCAACTCACAGCTCTAGCTGGTGTGGCTAGGTTGGTCATTGTGCTATGCCCCAAAGGTTTGATAGTTCCCTCACAGGCCAGGGCACATGTCCAGGTTTCAGGCTTGCTCCCCGGTGGTTAGCCGAAGGATGTTCTGCTTTGACATCAATGTTTCTATCTCTCTCCCTCTTTTCCTTCTTCCTTCCCTTCCTATATACTTCTCTAAAAATCAATTAAATATATTTTAAATTTTGAGAAAAAAAGATTTGGGGATCAAATGAACTAAGAGTCTTTAAGTGCACAAGTGGTATGAAATACAGAGACAAAACTAGAAAGAATATGTCTTACTGCTAAAGTAAACTCTTGAACCCTTAAAGTGTGACTTAATATCTTACAGTAACTTTTCTGTAAGAATAAATTTATGGGGAAATCAATGAGTAAATAAGTGATTCAAGTTTTTAAGCAACTTGCTAGAACTACTTTTTGAAGCTATGTTATTTTAAGCACATTTATAAATTGTGGCAGATCTAAGGAATTTCATCCACCAGCCCCACTGTAGAGGTAATGAAAAACAAAGTTGTGTAGTTAATAAATCTAATATGACCCATTGTCTGGAATTGTACCTTTGATGAATAGGAATACATTCACTTCATTAAAAGATAAAGTCCTTCAGTTATTTGTTATGGAGGTTATCTTTAATAAGTGGTTCAATTTTGAATATGCATGGTGACATAGTTTGCTGAATCTTGCAACAGATTATTAAAGCGAATCAGTTTGGTTTAATTTCCTTTAATCAGTAGAGCAAGTTCTGGCTGAAGAAATAAAATGTGGCTTTGCAGTGAATCCAAGGCAAATATTATCTGAAGTTTAAATATCCTGTGAATGATTTGATATAGGTTCAAGTGTTTTCATATATTGAGATGAATTATTTTGCAGTTCATTTTATAATTTTGAAATCATAATCAGCTCAGCCAGTATTGCTCAGTGGTTGAACGACAGACCATGCACCAGGAGTTCAATTCTTGGTCAGGACACACACCCGGGTTGTGGGTTCTATTACTAGTAGGGGCTGAGCCAGAAGCAGCCAATCGACGTTTATACTTCTCTCTCATTGATGTTTCTGTGTCTCCCTGTCTCTCCATTCTTCTCTCTAAAATCAATAAAAACATATTTTATATATACATGTCATCTGAGAAAAATGTACTACTTTTTGAGTCCTTAGACAAGTCAGTTACTCTTACTAAATGAACTTCAGTAAAAGGCAGCATAAGTAAATATGTTGTATTGATAAATTTCATTATTATCAAATACTAATAGAATGTTTAGAATAGCCTTTTTTGTTGATTCTCAAAAACTACTTGTATTTATACAGTCCCTTGTATTTGAGATCGTCAGATATAAACATATTAGATGTATTCTCTGTCTCTAAAGAGTTGTATGATATAGTCATAAAAATTGTCTTTTAAGATTAGATAACTTTTAATTGGGAAAAGCATCAAACTGGGAGTTATTAGACTTACCCTCATCCAGCTTCTAAAACTGTGTGTGCATACATGCGCCCACTCATCCAGGTTTTGTTAACTGCAAAATGAAGTACAACTATAATTGTTTCCTGTTGTGGGTATATTGTGTTACCAATATATTTGTCTGTTTCCAAATGTGTATTATGTGTTTATAATTATAATTAATCACATATTGAATTAGCTAATGATTTCTGCATATTATATGAACATTATTTACACAGAAGTAGTCTGAGGGCATGGATAACTGGTTTTCGTTTTATAAATTGTGGCAGATATAAGAAGTGAATTTCATCCATCAGCCCCACTTCAGTAGGTAGATAAAAAAATTAAGTTGTGCTGAAACCAATTTGGCTCAACGGTAGAGCGTCGGTCTGCGGACTAAAAGGTCCCGGGTTCAATTCTGGTCAAGGGCATGTGCATTGGTTCCGGGCACATCCCCGGTGGCGGGTGTGCAAGAGGCAGCTGGTCGATGTTTCTCTCTCATTGACATTTCCAGCTCTCTATCTCTCTTTCTTCCTCTCTGTAAAAAATCAATAAAATATATTTATAAAATAAATAAATAAAGTTGGGTAGTTAATAAATCTAATATGACCCATTGTGACTAAATCCTCTCCTAGAGGATTTAATGAATTTAAATGGGTCACAGAATGCTTTTAGTATTATGAGAATTTTAAATGAGAGCCAGAATTTTGTAGTGATGGTTGCAAATTTCTGCTTTACCCACAAAGTAATAGAATCTAAAGGGGAAACAAAATATAAATATGGCTGTTTTGAGATCTAAAGGAATAATTTGGTCATTATTCTAAATGTTCATTGGGGATATTTGAGGTAAGGTATGTTGTACAAAGGCTGAGAAAATGTAGAAAACCATTTTCATTCACTTTTGTAGCACATAGTTGTTGTGTATTTGCTATGAGCCCAAGACTGTTAAATAAAGGCCTTATGGGTACAGTAGTGAATAAACAAGGTTCTGTTTTTCGTAGGTCTTACATTCTAGAACATAGGCTCTATGAGGGCAGGAATTTTGCCTGTCTTATTTACAATGTGTTTTCAGCACTTGAATTAGTGCCTGGCACATGGTAAGTGTTGAATGTTTGTTTATTGAGTGACCAAATTCCGATGGGAAAATACAGATAAAAGACAAATGAATAAAAGTAAAAAAAATATATATATATATATATATATATATATATATATATATATATATATATATATATATATATATATATATATGACAACTCTTATGTGGCTTTGGAACAAAATAATACAGAATTTCAGGTGGAAGGAGAAGATAGTTTCCTTTGCATAGATGGTCAAGGAACATTTAACTGAACTTTGAATGGTAGGAATGAGCCAGCCCTGTGAAGTCCTGGATGAAGAACATTACAGGCAGAGAGATTTTCACATGCAGAGAGCTTGAGGTAGACACACAAAGCTGTTATGAATAGAGCAAAGTGAAAAAAAGGGTTGAGTAGTATGAGATGAGGATTCAAAAAGTAGTCACGGGGTCCATGCCTGTAGGCAAATACAGGGAGTTTTGATTATTTTGAAATGAAATAAGGCATTGAAAAGTTTCAGGCAAGGGGAATGACATGATCTGAATTATGTTTTTTTAAGATTATTCTCCTTATATAGAGAATGAGTCATAGAGTGAAGGTTGATGGTTTTAATTTAGTGTGGAGATGAAGAGAAATTGGTAAACTTGAAGTGTATTTTGAAGGTAGAGCCAAAAGAACTTCCTGAGCAATTTGAGTGTACTAGATGGGGAAAAGGAATCAAAGATTAACCATTTTTACCTTGAACAGCTGGATGGATAAGTGATTGGGCCCCATACTAAGATAGGGAAAATTGGTGGAGGGAGGGTATAGAAAGGATGGACTGTTAGTCATCCATTTTAATTAGAATATGCAAGATTCTAATTAAAATGTAGTACATTAAAGCAGTTTGCCCAAGAGGTGTATAATCTGAAAGTCTAGTGTATAAATGACTTTTAAAGCTGTGCCCTGGGATTCAGGTAGAAGAGGAACTATTAGTGAAGTAGGAAGAAAACGAGGATAAATGTTGCAAGGAGGGTAAGAATATTGACTGCGGAAAGTGACCGTTTCATTTGTTTAAGTGGTGGGAAGAAAAGTTCAATTTGAGTAATAGAAAAGAATGAATGATGCATAAAGGGGTCACAGCAAATATAGATGACTCTTTGGAATAGTTCTACTATGAAAAGGAGTACAAAGAATATAAGGTGGGAGCTGGAGCATCAACAAATGGTTTCTTTTAAAAATTACAAAGCTCTAAAAAAAACACTAGGAGAGGGAAGCAAAACTGAACCTTTGAATTTTCTAGTTACTACCTAGAAAATTTCCAGACTGCAAGTATAAGTAAGGGAGGTTAAAGTGGCTTCAGAATAGGGCACAAGAGATGCAGAGAGAGATCCCCTTAAGTCTCTGGCTGAAAGTTGATCTATGAGGAAACTCCCGAGGCTGCAGGGGGAAGCAACTGGAAGGAAGGAGGAGGAGCAGTCCTGGGAGCCCGCAACAGACTGGAAAAACTGTATGTTGTATATTCAGAGTGGGAAGCCCTCCTAACATAATGAGCATCAGATAAGAATTCTCAGAAGGATTATTTCCTTAGTAGTGGAGTCAGCTCTAAACTAAAGACTATTCTGTACTCCCCTAACAAAGATTAAATTCTAGCCTCAGAAGGATCGCATTAATTTCAAGTAATTTATATTCTAGAATAAAGCTTAATGTTTAAAGGAGTACTAAAAGTTTTACAACATAATGTTAGGGACCCAATAAAAAAATTAGGCATGCAAAGAAACTGGAGAATATAATGGATAATTAAGGGGAAATTAATAAAAATTAAAAAAAAGATAGAGAGAAATAACCCAGGTGAAAGGATTAGTAGATAAAAAATGTTAAAATAGCTATTATAAATAAAAATGTTATTAAAAATATATAATAGAATAAAATCATTAAAAAGGATAAAATTGTCTTAATTCTTCTTTCCTACTCCAGGACTTTGCTCCTAAAATCTATTTTCTGTTTCTCTCCTGGATCAGTTATTTAAAGGGGTTGGTCACTAATTAGAGTAATTAGTTGATAAATTGGCAGTTTATCCTATGATTTTATTTTCTCTATGAAGTATGAGATGAGGTCATCACCTCAGAGTGAGGGGACCTTAAGAGAGACAAAGGTAAGTGTGGGAAAGCTAACCTACTAGAGAAATGTGGTAGTATTGGTGAATTAGCTGAGGGATATTTGTGGCCATTTAAAAGTGAGACCAGTTAGCCCTGATCAATTGTTTGGAGCTTCGTTGCTTGCGTCCAAAGGTCGCTGATTGGATTCCCAGTTCAGCCCTGGACCATTTGGGAGGCAACCAATCTGTCTCTCAATTTTAATCTCTCTTTCTCTCTCTTTTTCTCTCTCTCTCCCCCCCCTCCCCCTCTCCCTCCCTCTTTTCTTCTCTCCCTTTTCCTCCCTACCCTTTACCCTCTGCCTTCTACCTTCCTCTCTCTTTAAAATCAATGAAAACTTAAAAAAATAAATAAAAGTGAGACCAGTTAACTCATTTGGGCAATTGAATGTAAGTATTGAACTTGATTGAGTTCAAACACAAAGTAGGTATATAATTTTTTTCTAGGGTTACTCAGCAAATATGAAGAAGGAAAAGAGGATTGAGGCAATTCAAGTATTTGAGGTAGATTATCAGGATAATAAATCTTGGGATCTATTATAAACTGGCTAAGTAGGGAGAAAACAACAGGTATCTGATGAAAAGTGGGGAAGTGGTAGGACTCATTGGAACAGAGTTCTATGAAATAGCTTTGTTGGAGTAGGTGAAACTAAATCAGGGAGATAGTTGTTAAAGAGTGAGATGTTTAACTTTAGATTTTAGAGGTGGCATGATTATTAGTGAAAGCAAGATCTAGAGTATAATCACAGGAGTGGTGACTGAGGTAGAGAAAAGATTAGTGTGGGTGAGAAGGTCCATAGTACTAAATGTATTATCCATACAGACATTGTCACTAAGAATGATGCCAGAAATGTAGTAGCAGTTGAAAAGACCGTGAGTGCCCTAACCGGTTTGGCTCAGTGGATGGAGCGTCGGCCTGCGGACTCAAGGGTCCCAGGTTCGATTCCAGTCAAGGGCATGTATCTTGGTTGCAGGCACATACCCAGTGGGGTATGTACAGGAGGTAGCTGATTGGTGTTTCTCTCTCATCAATGTTTCTGACTCTCTATCCCTCTCTCTTCCTCTCTGTAAAAAATCAATTAAATATATATTAAGGGGGGGGGGGGGGAAAAGACAGTGAGCTCTGTGACTGAGAGAGTGTATATGATAGTTTTGGGGGGAGAGGCTGATGTATGAACTTCTGAAGGGTTATGATTTTTGAAAGGAAAACAATAAAAGGACTAGCAATGGAAAGGGAAGCAAGAGGATAAACACTTAACCCATCTGTTATTATGTGAGGCAAGGGAAAATAAATGGTTTCTGCTAGAAAGGACTATAGTGTAGGGAGTACTGTTTTTAGAAGACACTGACAGGTATCGGGTAGGGCAAGAAAATGAGGGAACATTGAAAGAAGTTGAGAGGGGAACCAAGATGGCGGTATAGGTAAACACTGGTACTGCCTCCCACAACCTCCCAAAATTACAACTAAAATACAGAACAACCATCATTTCACCTGAAAGCTGGTGAATGGATGTCCTAGAACTAAGAAGTAAAGAAGAAAGCACATTGAGACTGGTACGAGGGGCAGAAGCATGGAACAGGCTGGTCTGGCACTCACATGGGCCATTTTTTTTAATTCAGAGGGAGATTGTCCCTGTGGAGGCCATCAGGGGGAGCAAGGAGTCCCAGCTCTACACCCAATTCCATACTCAGGGCCCAGTGGGGATTGTGGCTAAAGGACGGGGAAGCTGCTGGAGACTTGGGTGTTCCTCTTAAAGGACTGAGCATGAACTTACTCAGACTCGCTTCCTCTGAGCTCCAGCAAACCAAAAAGGCATTGGGGGCTCAGACACATCCAGGAGAAACTGGATTATCGGGCAAGAACTTGGGGGCCCCTTTCCACCAGATGGGTCATTGTTATGCTGAGATCTCCCCTATCCCAGGGCTGACTGACAACCATATCTCAGTCCCCATCAACCTGGAGCACACTTGGTTCCACCCTGGTGATTCCCGAGACCCTGATTCATCCATTTTGAAGCACTATCCAAGCAGCAGCTTTTCCATGTGAATGGCCTGTTCTTATTCAGGCATCAGACTTGGCTAAAATTCTGTCAAACAAGCTTCAGCTGGTGACAGTGTTTCCCAAACCTATCAAAGGCCCAAGACTTAGCACTAGCACCAGCCTGCCTTGCTTCACAGCTGGGTCTTGCCTTGGGCACTTACAAAACCCAATACAAATAGGTGGAAGCTGCAGATCTCTCTGTAGCTCCTGCTGGGTGGTCCCAAGCAATGGCTGACTTTGCACTTCCCTAGAGACCCAAGAGCCAGTACTCCTGGTAGACAGCTTCAGACCATAGCAGATTATAACTACACACCCACAAGCAACACACTCAGTGGGCAGACTCAGAGCACCACAGCCCTAATGAAGCAAGTCCTGCTCCATAAGGGTGTTTCCTATATAGCAGCTTTTCCATTGTAGCCACAGCTGATCCTCATAACCAACTGGCGAAGTCAATTCCTCCCAGTAACAACAGCAATCGAGCCTTAATTACAAGACTGTGCACAGCCACAAAGGGGCACACCTAGAGTGCCCAGCTTAGGTGATTAGGGAGACTGAGCCACTGGGCCCTACGTGACACCTGCTATACAAGGCCACTCTACCAATTCCAAGAGACATAGCAGCTCTACCCAATACATATATAGAAACAAACAAACAGGGAAGCAGTCAATGAGAGATAAGCATTTCACAACTTGAAGAAAGCAAATTAATGAACACAGAATTCAAAACTACAGCTATAAGTTTACTCAGTGACCTTCATGAGACCTTCAAGAGACTTAGTGAGACTTTAAAGGATTATTAGTGAGAATGTCAAAGACATGAAATAGGACAAGTCAGAAATTAAGCATACACTAACTGAAATGAATAATTTACAGGGATTCAACAGAAAAGGATTCCAAGAATCAAATCAATTACTTGGAATATGAGGAAGCAAAAAACACTCAAGCAGAAGACCAAAAAGAATCCAAAATATGAAGATAGTATAATGAGCCTCTGGGAGAACTTCAAGTATACTAACATTCACATTATGGCAGTAACAGAAGGAGAAGAAAGAGAGCAAGATATTGGATACCTATTTGAAGAAATGACAGAAAACTTCCCCTGCTTGATGGGAGAAGCACAGAGTCCCAAACAAGAGGAACCTAAAGAGGCCCACACCAACACACATCATAATAAAATTGCCAAGGGATAAAGACAAAGACAGAATCTTAAAAGCAGCAAGAGGAAACAGTTAACTACCTTCAAAGGAGCGCCCATACAACTGTCAGCTGCTTTCTCAACAGAAACTGTGCAGGCCAGAAGGGAGTGGCAAGAAATATTCTAAGTGATGAATAGCAAGGACCTACAACCAAGATGACCCAGCAAAGCTATCATTTAGAATTAAAGGTCAGGTAAAGAGCTTCACAGACAAGAAAAAGCTAAAGGAGTTCATCACCAGCAAACCAGTATTACATGAAATCTTGAAGGTTATTCTTTAAGAAGAAGAAAAAGAAAAATATGAACAATAAAATAGTAATAAATACTTACCTGTCAATAATTGAATCTAAAAACTAAAATAAACGATTAAGAAATCCAATGAACAGAATAAACTGATGTATAAAATAGAATCAGAGGTGTGGAAATGGGACATACTTAAAATTCTCAGAGGGAATGAGGGTGGGGGGCAGGAAGAGATTAAGCAAAGGTCTTATATGCATACCTATATACTATTACTTATGAGCACAGACAGTAGGGTGACAAAGACCTGGGGTATGGTGGGAACTGGGTAGAGGGAAGACACGGGCGGGGGAGAAGGGGGTGGGGGGTGAGAGGGAGAGAGGGACATCTGTAATACTCTCAACAATAAAGACTTCAATAAAAATTTCAAAGAATACAATAATATATCTAGAAAAAAGTTGAGACATAAAGATGAGTTTACTTATAATATCTTTATTCTAGAGAACAGAATGGAAGATTTTGGGAAGGTGAGAAAAGAAAAAAAAAATGGATCAGACTGGGAATATTGAGATGAGAATGGTGATGAGAGCCAGGATAATGCAGTTAAGTCTTGAACTTTGTTGGTAATGGATATTAAGAATGGTGGGGTTTATCCAGCCAAACTCAGATGCACAGACAGTTCAAAATACCATTCTACCAGATATTCTGAACTGTACTGGACCACTCTTGCAGCTAGAGATATAATACCTGTAGGAAGTTCAACCCCACTAGATAGAAACTGGTGGCTCAGTGAACTGCAAGGAGTATCACTTCTGCTGCACAGTTGTGTAAATACCTTTACAATGAAGGATTTTTCTTTTTATACAGCATACTCGTTTCAGAACCTTTGGGGTTGCTATTGAATCTCTGCAAACTCTCCCTCCTCTACTGTAGTTCTCAACAGGCACAGGGACTTATTATACCATTGTATATTGGGTATGTGAAGGGAGATGGGTAGATACCTCTCTTTAGGTTCTTAAGAGTGATTTGTATTTGAGAAGCTGTACTTACAGAACTACATCTGAGAAGCCTCAGTGTACCTGAATCCAATGTCACTTTCAGGACATTCTGGAAAACTTAGGATGGTTTTGATAGTCACAATTTAGGGAAGACACTGTTGGGCCCAGGAACGGTGTAAGTTCCACCATGAAAAGGATTGTCCTGCAAAAACAAAGAATCACCCACATAACTTTTGACTATCCCATAGAATATCCCAGTAGGTGAAATTTGATGTAATTCAGGGCATTTGGACCTACAAATTCCTGTTAAAATATTAAAATGCCCTCTTTATTCTAAAAGATTTATAATTTCTTCTTAACTGGTCTCCCCACTTCATAGTTTTCAGATTTCTAAACCCCTCACAGTTATCAGGGTGTTCTTTTAAATATGTGAATCTGGCTATTACTTTGATACCTAAAAATCCTTAAATTGTTTATTTTTGTGGGAGAATAAAATGCAAAAGCTCCTTAATGAGCTTTAATGCCCTTGTCTTCCATATGCCAACTTTCCCTTAACTTTCCTTAAGTCGTGTATTACCTATTTATTGCTGCATAACAAATTACTCTCAAATTTAGCAGCTGAAGGAAAAAACAAACAATTTCTGAGGTCTAGGAGTCTTGGGCAGCTTACTGGGTAAGAGTGGCCCAGGGTCCTTCACAAGGTCTTAAGGGCTGCAGTCTTCTAAAGGCTTGAGCTCAATCACATAGTTGTTAGCAACCTCAATTCCTTATTGATTGGTACCCCACCATTCCTAATGAGCTTCTCCGTTATTGTATCGGTGTCATCACAGCATAGCAGCAGGCCGCACTTTAAGGGAGTGATACAAAACCCAGAGGTCACTTAAGACAGAAACTACCATCTTTTATGACCTAACTAGAGGCCCGGTGTACGAAATTTGGGCACTCGGGGTGGGGAGGTGTCCCTCAGCCTGGCCTGCACCCTCTCGCAGTCCAGGGAACAGGCCTAAGCCATCAGTCAGACATCCTTAGTGCTGCTGTGGAGGCAGGAGAGGTTCCGCAGCTGTAAGCCCAGCTTCTGGCTGATTAACGATCCCCCTATGGGAGCACACTCACCACCAGGGGGCAGCTCCTGCTTTGAGTGTGTGCTCCCTGGTGGTCAGTGTGTGTTATAGCGACCAGATGTTCCACCGTTTGGTTGTTTGCATAATAACCTTTTATATAGGATTTTGTAAGCTACATACCTTCACTTCTGTCATATGCTATTGGTCACATAAACCAACCCTGGTAAAAATGTAGGAGGGAACTATACAGGTTGTGAATGCCATGAGATAGGGATCATTGAAGGCTGGCTATCACAATCTCCACATGCAGAGTATTTTCAGCTCCTCCCAAAACCCACCAAAGTCTCATCCCATTACAGTATCAGGTCACAGTTCAGAGTACCCAAATTGGATTCAGGTGCAATGAGGCTTCTCAGATGTAGTTCTGTAAGTACAGCTTCTCAAATAACAAATTCCTCTCACCCTAAGAACCCACAGAGAGGTATCTGCCCCATCTCCTCATAGACTCGTTATATATACAATAATATTGGGTTAGGCTTAGGATAATTGTTATAAAACATTCCTATTCAGAGGAAGATAGAAGGTGGTGGGGGCAGAAGGCACAAGGGTCTGTGCCTACTGGTATATAGCATTTCTGAAATCCAGTCAGACAAATGATGGTAGTTCCTTGGTTGAGTATCATTTATCATTTCCTGGGAATAATTCACCATAGGCTCTCAGCTTTGCCCTTTGCATTTGGTTCTACCTTCTATTCACTTTTTCCTTTTCCATTAAAGGTAGAACATGTTTGTTACTGATTTTTCTTAGCTTACTTCCTGCCAAAATTTTTGGACTCTGAAGGCCTCTTTTTATTTTGGATCATCTCTTGTCTCTCAGTTCAAGCTGGCAGTGCTCCTAAATACCGTGTTTCCCCGAAAATAAGACATCCTCCGAAAATAAGACCTATTTACAGGTTTCCTTCTGAGTGAAATATAAGGCATCCCCCCCGAAAATAAGGCCCCCTAGGCTCTGTCTCAGAATGCTATTGCTAAACATTAGAGATTTGGTCCACTGATTCTGAAAGAAATGGAGTCACAAGAAATTCACCAGGAAATTCAGGAATTGAATTGTTATTATGATGTTCCAGAAGATGATGACATGATTGTCATTGAATAAATGAGTAAATTCTTGATACTGTAGGATTCACAGTTTGTCTGGTTTGTGTTGACAACTACTGTACTACCGTACCGTATACGGGTAATAAATTTCCTTTATTTTCATTTAACAATAAATGTGTACCGTATTCTTCTTCATGAAAAAATAAGACATCCCCTGAAAATAAGACCTAGCTCATCTTTGGGAGCAAAAATTAATATAAGACACTGTCTTACTTTCAGGGAAACAGGGTATGTATTTCTCTTTAAAAACTCATGAATATTATTGAGGTCTGTTCTATTATTTGGAAAGCCACATCCATAAGTGCCTTTGAGATAAGCCTCTCACTACCTTGAGCTTCTGCTGGAGACAACACTACCCTTAAACTTTCTAAAATTTAGCTTCATTGAAAAAAATCTTTGAAGCACTTAGTCCTCTTCAGCAGGCCTTTTGTCTGAAGTACCATCTCTGATCTTTCTGAAATCTTAGAATATTTTCAGTCACTCCCTTGGCTTAGTTTTTTTAGACCATTATTATTATTATTTTTGTCAGTACCCTTCATTTGATCGTGGCTCAGAATCCTTGCTAAATTTTAGCATTGTTTGCAATCGAGAGAGACTACAAATTTTCAAAATCAAGTCCTGGCTCATATTTACAATATATATCACATCTTGTAAATAAGGCAATGCTTTCAAGTTTCTGGTTGAAAATCACCTTAGCCAGATAACACAATTCATTAGGTAAACTTTCTACTTTTCACATAACTACTAAAGGTAGCAGTGTTACTAAATTTTCTGCTCTCACCTGTAGCTTTGTAAAATACCTTAAGGCTTTGGTCTAGTTCCAAAGCCATCCCAACAATTTAGATTTCTGTTACAGAGAGGACTCTCAGTACCAACATATGTGTTAGTAATCTTTTGCTACAAAACTACTTACCTTTAATTTATCAGCTTACAACATCAATCTGAGAGTTTCTGAGGATCAGGAATCTGGGTGGCTTTACTGGGTCTTTCTGCTCAATTAACTATTGTACTTAATGTTGTCTTAGTTCCTCACTCTGCCTTTGCTTGCACCGCCCCTTTTTACCCCAATGTCTTTCCTGTATTCACTCTGTTTGCTGTCAACTTATATGAAGACTTTCTTGGTTTGCCCTTTTTAAGCCCTATGATACATCCACACTTTAAGAAAATGTATGTTGCTATGAAAAAAGCTCATAGATTTATTGAATTTTGAGTCCCTTCTTCAGTTGCCTTGGCAGTGCCAGACCAAATGATTTCACAGGCTGGACATTGCCCACCCTTGCTTTATATGATGATTTCTTACAAGACCTTTCAAAGCAGAAACAATGTTGTAACTTAAAAGACAATATTGTTCTGGCACAAATCTTTCTTTAATAAATGTTTTAATAGTTATGGAAAAATATAGCTACTTATTTGGGTTTGAAAAATGAGAATCAGATACCTGTTTGAACTTTTGGAGTAAGGCTAATTGAAGTAGGATTTAAGGTATTTTTTTTGTAAGATTGGGAAGGATGTGACATTCTAATAATTTAAGCCAGAAAAAAATGTCATGGCAGTTCCAAAATTATGATTTGTGAAATACTGTGCTAAAGTACGTATATTGTGTTAACAAATATTTATAAACTTACGAAGTATAATGCTAAGTAATATATTATGGAGTCCACAGACATCTTTTCCTTCAAGGAGCTTATACTTCGTATAGTAAGTAGACCATGATCTGGGACAATCTTTTTAAAAGGTAAATATTAGAAATATCTATTTTTACTTTGGGTAGTTTATGTAATCATATAAGTAAAATCAAAATCAGACATTCTAACATTCTTACATGAAAATTCCTTTTTTCTGATCTGAAAGTGTTAATGAAAATGAAGATTTTGGTTGCAATTGCCTTTTTATTACCTTAAAGTTTCCTTTACATCTACTGTAGGTGACATCTTTACACTTTATATGAGAATCCTATGTGAATTTCTCCCCTTGGTAAGTTTTTCTTTATCATGTAATTTCAATACAAGAAAAGCAATCTATTTTTCTGTATACCAGGAAATGCCATATAATCAACTCTATAAAAATATACTCCTAGATTTATTTGTATTGTGTTTTTAAACACACTATTTAAAAACATCTTATTGAACTCTTATCTTTCATCTCAACTTTTATGCTGTGGTTTTGTAGCATACACTTCAGAAATTTCTGCTAACTTTTGTAGTGATGAGGACTGTTTTGTTTTTCTCAGGATGGGGTCGAATAAGAAATGCTTATGATAAAATTAAGATTTCTCCTGGTGTTTCTATTTTTAGGGTTGGATTTTTCATATAAAATTATTCTTATTTATATCTAAAACATTTTCATGGATGCCTAATACTTCGTATCACTAACAAGAAATCAATTAAATAACTATAATGTTTCTTTATTTCTGGGCTCAGCTAAGTTAAATCCTCTCTGGAATAAATCTTAAATTTGGATTTAAAAAATCTGCAATTTCTAAGATTATTCCCAATATATGTGTATTTTTTAGAAGTATTACTGAGGCCTCTTAAGAGTCATTCTTGTGTTATAAATATGTAGCATATTGGTGTTATGCTGTCAAAGTGGCTTATATACTAGACCTTATTATGTGTTCTAGCCCATACCTCTTTTTTTAAAAGGTAATTAACATTTAAAACTTTATTTATCATTAGTAAAATTTAATGAATAGTAAAAGCAGTGTTTGACTTTTTTTTCCAAGAAAAATGTTCTTAAATATGATAATGTTACATGCAATAAACACCAAATATTCAAGAAAAATGACCTTACATATAATAATTGCATGCAATAAACATTAATATTTCAAGGATAAAAGGATTTTAAGTGTAATAATATTACCAAAACTGCTAACATAGTATATCACAAAAGTTGTAGGAAATATTAAAAGATCTGCAAAATAGCAGAATTACTTCTATTATATTCTAGTATATTGCGTCCTCTCCCTCCTCCTCCCCCCAAAGGGGGGCTCTTTTTTGTTTGCATTAGTTTCTGTTGTTCATTATATTCCACAAATGAGTGAGATCATATGATATTTATCTTTCTCTGACTGGGTTATTTTGTTTAGCATGATGCTTTTAAAGTCTGTTTTGTCAGATATAGGTATTTCTACTCCAGCTTTTTTTTTTTTTTTTTTTTTTTTTTCTTTTCCATTTGCATGGATAATTTCCCATCTCCTTACTTTCACCCTATATGTGTCTTTTGTTTGGAGGTAGGTCTCTTGTAGATTGCATATAGTTGGGTCATGTTTTTGTATCCATTCAGCTACCCTACACATTTGATTGGAGAATTTAATCCATTTACATTTAGAGTTATTGAGAGGTTACTTATTTATAGCCGTTTTTATTCTGTATGGCTAGGTTTCTCTGTTTCTTCTCAGCAATTTCTTACAGCAGTACCTTTAGTATTTCTTATAATGCTGGCTTGATGGTGATAAACTCCTTTAGCCTTTTTTTTTTTTTTTTGTCCGTGAAGCTCTTTATTTGACCGTCTATTTTGAATGATAGCCTTGCTGGATACAGTAATCGTGGTCTCAGATCCTTGCTTCCCATTACCTTGAATACATCTCTTTATTCCCTTCTGGCCTGTGTTTCTGATGAAAAATCAAGTCTCAGCGTTATGGGAACTCCTTTGTATGTAACAGTTTTCTCTTGCTGCCTTTAAGATTCTCTCTTTGTCTTTAATTTTTGGCATTTTAACCTGTTAACCGAGCGGGACCTATGAATACGTCAAACGTAAACAATATCGGGAACAGGTAGGACGTATGAATACGTCCTTGAAATATATGTTGCGCCCCGAGAGGGACGGTATATATTTTTTGTAATCTTTTTTTTAAAAATATTTTATTGATTTTTTACAGAGAGGAAGGAAAGGGGAGGGATAGAGAGTTAGAAATATCGATGAGATGAGAGAGAAACATCAATCAGCTGCCTCTTGCACACCCCCCACTGGGGATGTGCCGGCAACCAAGGTACATGCCCTTGACCGGAATCGAACCTGGGACCTTTAGGTCCGAAGGCTGACGCTCTATCCACTGAGCCAAAACGGTTTCGGCTATTTTTTGTAATCTTTATCATTGTTTGTAAAATTTATAATTTTTTAATTTGACGTGTCCATTTTTTTTTGTCAGTATTCTTTTCTATTTTTTTTTTGTAATTTTGTATTTTCCTTTGTGCTTTATATATATAAATAAATGAAAATATATATATTTCATTTATTTTTATTAAGTATAAATAAAAATAATATGAAATTACGTCCTCCGGGCGTGACGTACTGACACGTCCTAGTGAAAGAGTACGCGCCCGTTACAGGTTGCGTCATTAAAAGGGAACTCCCCGGTTAACAGGTTAATTATGTGTCTGGGCATGGATCTGTTTGGGTTCTTCCTTATTTGGGGTTCTCTCTGCCTCCTGAACTTGTGTTACTTTTTCCTTTACCAGGTTAGAGAAGTTTTATATTATTTCTTCAAATAACCTCCTCTATTCTTTTATCCCTTTTTGCTTCTTCTGGCACACCTGCCATTTTAATATTATGTTTCATATTGTCCCACAGCTTGCCTAAGCTGTCCTGTTTTTAAATTTTTTTTTTTTTCTTTTTGGTTCTCTAATTGGGTGATATTTTCAACTCTGTCTTCTAATTCACTGATTTGATCCTTAGCTTTCCCTGATCTGCTGTGTATTCCTTCTCATGTGTTCTTTATTTGTGTTATATCATTCTTCACTCAGACTCTTCTTTTTTCATAATTACTATGTCTCTTTTTCATACTGTTGAGCATTTTTACCATCATTACTCTGAACTCTGTTTCAGATAAATTTCTTATTCCTGCTTCATTAATCTTCTGGAGAATTCTCTAGTTCTTTCATTTAGCAGTTGTTGTTTTTTGTTTCCTTGTTTTGGTTGTTTGTTTGGGTTTGTTACTGTGCATTGGGTAAATCCTCTAGACTTCTCAATCTCTAATGAAGGACACTGTTAAAGGCTGTTTCTGACTAATTGGACCAGATAAAGACTCCAAGCCTCCAGAGACCACCTCTGTTTACAGACTAATAGGATTCTGACTTGAACTGTATGGTGAGAGGTTTTTTTTTTTGTTGTTGTTGTTGCTGCAGTTTTATTAAACAGGGTGGGGCAGTTGCTTATGCCTGGAGGCCAATTGTTACTTTTAATCTCCTAAGTGGCCTCTGGGCAAGGTGTTTTCCAATAGGGTGTGTTGACTATCTTTACTCCAGGCAAGGCAGATGTCTATGTGGGAAAGATGTCCTCCACTGTGTGAGGGAATTACTTAGCCCAGGAAACGTGGGTGTCTTCCTTTTGAGCTCTGTCCCTTGAATACAAGGAAGGTGGCTCCATGAGGAATTTTTGTGTATTGGCCCTTTAAGAGGGTGCCTGAACTTTCAGCTTCCACTCCCTAGTAGACAGCACCCCACTGCTTTTCACAGCTAGATGTTATGTGGATACCCTCCTCAGCTTGGTGCTCTCTGCTGTCTCTTCTGTGAGTTTTCCATTGATTACTCAGGAAGCCTTTCGGAATTTCAGTTGTAATTCCAGCTTGTTCCTGGGAGCATGTCTGGGCAGCATCCTCCTACTCTGCCACTGCCCATGCCTCCTTTTGATTGCTCCAAGTTTTCTTCAACTATGGGTTTCTTATTCCCTCTACAAGTTGGTTTAGTAACCTCTTACTGATCCCTTAGATCAGTGTTTTTCAACCTTTTTTGGGCAAAGGCACACTTGTTTCATGAAAAAAATCACAAGGCACACCACCATTAGAAAATGTTAAAAAATTTAACTCTGTGCCTATATTGACTATATATAAAGTAATTCTCTTGAATAGGAATCAAATAAACACAAAGAAAGTATTTTATAATTATTATGAAATATTAAGTAAACAAAATAGTGAAAAATTATAAAATTCTTGTCTTGTCTGCACCTACGGCACACCAGGCTGCGGAACAGCGGTTGAAAAACGCTGCCTTAGATCTCAGTTCTAGATATCTACCCATTAGGATAGGTCTGTTTCATGCTCCCATAATAATCACATCTTAGCAACTACTTTTTAAACTTCCTTTTCATGTGATTATTTGCTTAGTCTTTACCATCTGACTAAACTTCAAGGACCTTTATCTTCAGAACTTAATGCTTCCATTATTTGTTAATTGAATGGCTAGATTTGTTATTCATGTGATTTTTTTTTTCTGAAGATGGGGCACAATAAGAAATGTTTATGATAGAGTTATCATTCTTAATGATAGAGTAGGCTTACCTGTTAATTTATTCATAAGAAATGCTTATGATAGAATTAACAGCTTAATCTGTCCCAGAGCTGTGTTTAAAGATTTAGGAGCATAACTCTCACTATAATTTAGTGGGACAATGACTGTTCCATTAAATTCTTTTATCATGTTATTTCTATGTGATTAGACACATCACATAACTGCTAGACCTTAGTTTTGTCATTTGTAAAAGAAACTTGAACTACTTGGTCTATAAGCTTTCTTTTGATTCATGTGTTCAGTGACATTAAGGGTTTTTCTAATTATGAGACAGGATAGGCAAGGCTGTGCTATAAACATACAATCCTAAAATATTAGTGGCTTTATAACAAATTAATTCCTAACACTGTGGTGCCCATAGAGTTAATTTGGGGGTTCTGTTCTACATGACCTCACTCCAAGATCCAGCTGACAGAGCACCCTCCATCCTGAACATTAATGGATATTATAATGGAGGAAAGAGTCGGAATTTTTCATGTCTTATATCAGTTATTAAAATTATCTGTTCAGAAGTTACCTATCACCTCAACTCAAAGCTCTATGGCCAAAACAAAAAAGAAGTCTTACAGCTCCACCTAACACTGGAACCAGGAAATATAATCTGTTTATGTTTATATAAAAAGCCAGTGTCGTGACAACCAGGATGATCAAATGACTGGTCACTCATGAGGTGCACTGAGCACCTTGATCCCTCCCCCACAGCCCACAGGCTCCAGTTGCAGCAGGGCAGGCGGGTAGGGCTGTGAGCAGCCACAGGCTACTGCTCACGATTTCATGTACTGGGCCTCTAGTTCTACCACATGACCAGAAGGCAAAAAACAAAAGTACTTGGCAAGTAGCACAATGACAGATCTGCCCTCTGGTCAACCAAAGATTTGGATAATTTTTCTTCCCAGGGACAACATTGTCTCATCCCCTCCCCAGTGAATCCAGCGTAGAAATCCCAATAAAATTATATCAAACTTCCTCAAAGTTGATTGCTCTTTTCTTAGTCTAAGACCTTGATTTTTTTAATTTATGGTTTGGATTGAGCAGCACTCTTCAAATACTACAAGTCCACAAATTTTTGGATTCTTTTTTTTCATTCCTGCTTATTAACGGGTCAGTTCTAATATTCTTCTTATTTCTTGTGGAGCAGCTAACACACTTTTAATATTCAGGTGGAGTTTTTTTTTTTGTTTTTTTAATTTTGTCTAGAGCTTCAGATTTGTTAAATGCATTATCTCCTTTTCAAGTCATCATAACTGACTTCTACCAATATTTGGTGCTGCCTAATATGAATTGCCATCCTTCTAGCTTTAGGGAATTTTCCTTGCTTCCTGGCCCCCAAACTAATGGCATATATTTTAGTCTTTGTGTTATAAAAGTATCCCACTTCTGGTACCAATCTATGTCAGTCAGGACAAACTAGATTATGATATGATAACAAACAACCTCAAACGTTTATTTCTTGTTAATGTCATATTTTTTTCTTGGGTTAGTTGGGAAACCAGGCTGATGTAGCAGTCAATATCACAAAAGTGGTGACAGGTGAAAGGAGCGCTTTGAAGGATTTCACATAATTTACCAGCAATTAAATATTCTGGTCCAGAAGTAACATAAGAAGCTTTGATTCACAGCTGGTTGGCCCGAAATAGTCATCTTGTGCCACCAGACAGCCACAGTAGGGCCAGAAAAAGCACAGTTGTAATATGTACCTGACCACATAAGAAATAATTTGATGAAGGGAATTAAAGACTACCTAGTAGACTTTTGGTATTCATCTTTGTGTATTGGGGAAAGAAGATGAGGAAAAGAGGGTACATAATTATTGTAGATTAAATCCTACAACTCCTTGCATTTGGACAATGTGCTAACTGTCTTCTCATTTTTAGAGGACATTTGTGAAGAGAGGGAACTTGAGAAGTCTGTGTTTTATCTCTCCTGAGTTTAAGGTCTTTAATCTCCTTCACTATTACAAAGTAAATTTTGCATTTTGACCATGGTTTGTTCAGATTATAATAAAAATGTAAATAATCTCAATTACTTAGTAGCAGGCATATTTTGGTTGTCATGAACAGATTGACAGCAATTTATTACTGCAAAGTTAATTTGCCTTTATTGAGTTAACAAAAACAAATTGACTGTCAGTGTCTGTCAGAATTTGCTGCTTTGAAATGAGATTTTTATTAAGTACATTACTTAATTCTTGTTTAGGTATAGAAGAATCATCCTTTCATTCTAACCAACTTTAATGCAACTCTTGAGGTGATACAGACGTTTAGCATAATTTACTTAACATTTTTATAAGAAACTTAAATATTATCTAGTAGACTCCAGATAATAAATAGGCTATCATATAAGAATGTTTGTATGAGCCTAAAGACCTTTGCAAGAAGGAATACAATTTACCATCTCTTAAATTTATAAATACCAGCTAAAGTGTGTTAGGATTAGACCTGTTGTTCAAGTTCTGCAACCATTTTCCCTTTCTTCCCAAATAAAAGTTAGGTATTTTTCTCTCATTTGCCAGACCTACTTTTGGTAGCTTTAAAAGTTTTAAAATCTTCTACCCATTGGGATGAAGTGTGTGGTATTAAATAATCTTTTAAATGAATTTCTGCCACTGATTAACTTGATTAGGAAAGCTGTATTGCATTTTTGTTTTTAAAGTATATAGGAAAATCTCATTCTTTTGTAAAAACTGAAAAAGTGACTGACTGTGATATGGAGCCTAAATTTGTCATATAGACTTCCTGAGTTCTATAGTGAGATTTGATAATCTTCAGAGGTTAGGATTATTTTGTTAACAGTGTTGGTCTGCCAGTAAAAATTAATTGGAGATTTAATATGTGTTCTTTTGTAAGATTAATAGGAGAAATTATTTATTTTAAGAAAACACAGGATAAATTTGGAATTAGTTTTACTGATTTATCCATTCATGTATAGCTACAGTAAAGCAGTGTACTCTGATGGTATCACATCTGAAGGCACATACATCAATAGTAATGTTAATTTTGGTCACCCAATCAAGGTGTGGTCCAGTTTCTCTACTGTATAGTTACTAGTTTCCCTTTGCAACTAATGAATAACCTGTGGGGAATCTACATATTTTTGAGAGTCAATATAAGTATAGTAAAGTTGTTTAGAGTTCATACAGCTGGGTTTGAATTCAGCTATGAATGAACCTAGGCAAGTTTACTGATCTGTGAAATAGAGAGGATATTGCCACCTCTTTTTCTAGATCTGTGCGTAATAGTATTGTTGTAAGCTTTAAATGAAACAAGATTTGTGAATCTCAAGCCTGGCATGAGATAAATGCTCCGTGTATGTTAGCTTTTATTATCTTTATTCTGGAAAGATGAATTAATAGGCATAATAAGCCTAAGTTAAGTTATTAAAGCTTTATAATGCAAAGATAAAAAGGACTTCCAAAGCCATTTTTTCCAAGCATATTAATGTTTTATCCAAGATAAATGCCTTTTTAGAACAATTATTGAGGTTTTTCTTTTGATGTTCTTCCCTACATGTAGTGCCCTGTCCCTTCTGGTACATATGAGAAGGGTAGTTTAGGAGTGATAACCCTGTCAGGTCTTTATTATTATTATTATTATTATTATTATTATTATTATTATTATTGCTTGCTCAGTTTTCAATTTTATAAGGATTTTAATTGGATCTTTATGAAATAGACATTTTTAAAATTATCCCTAACTGTTTTCTATGTTACCATTGTGGTAATATTACATAATGGTTGTGAAAGACTTTCTGAAAGAGGGGTGACATCATAGTAGAATTATAAAGAACACAGGAATTTGTACGATTAAAGACAGGAAGTATCACCAGTAGGTGTTATAGAAAGCTTTATGGCCGGAGTAGAGTAGAAAGTGGTAAGGTGTTGGACTAGAAGGATTAGGTAGAGCTAATTATGAAAGACCTTGTTTGCTATGCCAAGAAGTTTGAATTTTATCACAAAAGCAACAGAGAGCCAAGAATTAAACATGACAATGGCATGATCAAATTATTTTAGAAAGTCAACTGGCAGTAACTGTAGGAGGGAATTTTGGGTAAGAAGGCTAGTTGCTGCCTGAACTATGACAACAGGATAAAAATAAATGAGAAATCTAGAGGATCTGATGCCTAATTTAGAAATGGGGAAATAGGAAATACGAGGGAGCTTGGAACAATCAAGGCTTCTAGCTTGGATGACTGGATATATGATGGTTCAATTAACTGAAATAGGTTAAACAGGAGGAGGAACAGATTTGCAGAGTCACTGGATGGGATTGTTGATGTTTTGAGAGATAATGTCTTTGGAACATATAGTAAGAGATATTTATACAATATATGTGCCTAGAGTTCAGCAAAAATCTGGGCTAGAAATTACGATTTCTTAATCTTGTCATCAGCATATAGATGGTAATTAAAGCCATGATAGTGGATGATATTGTAAGAGTGAATATGAACAAGGACTAAGGACTTAAGTCTTTTTACAGATATTGTTTTTATGAGATTATCTAAACACTAGAGGCCCCTTGCAAAAAATTCGTGCACTTTGGGGAGGGGGAGTCCCTCAGCCCAGCCTGCACCCTCTCACAGTTTGGGAACTCTTGGGGGATGTCCAACTGGTGGCTTAGACCCGCTCCCCCTAAGCTGTCAGTTGGACATCCTTAGCGCTGCCACAGAGGCGGGAGAGGCTCCCACCACCACTTTTGTGCTCACCAGCCATGAGCCTGGCTCAGCACTTCTAGCTGAGTGGCACTCCCCCTGTGGGAGCACACTGACCACCAGGGGCACCTCCTGCGATGAGTGTCTGCTCCCTAGTGGTTAGTGTACATCATAGTGAACTGTTGTTCTGCCTTTCAGTCTCTTTGCATATTAGCCTTTTATTATATAGGATCTTTTATTTCTAGAAGTTCCACTTTGCTCTTTTCTTTTTTTATTTTATTTTATATATTTGTTTATTTCGGATAGAAAGGGAGAGGAAAAGAGATATAGAAGCATCAATGATAAGAAGGGATCATTGATTGGCTGCCTCCTGAATGCCCCCCACTGGCAATCCAGCAATCAAGCCAGCAATCCAGGCATATGCCTTTGACTGGAATCAAACCCAGGACCTTTCAGTCCACGGGCTGATGCTCTGTCCACTGAGCCAAACCAGCTAGGGCACACTTTGATTTCTTCTATTTATCTTCTTATTATGTTCATGATTTCCTTTAAGTTCCTCATTTATAATAGCTGTCTAAAATTCTTGTCTGCTTTCGATCATTATTGGATTTTTTTTTTTTAGTCTACTTAATATTTCCTGATTTTGATTCCCACTTTCCTGCTTCTTCCCAGTAATTGCTAAGTGTCTAAATTTTTTGTTCTTCTTTTAAAGAACAGCTTTACTTGGAAGACAGTTAAATTGCCTGCAGATCAACTCTCAAGACTTTTAATTTAAGCTCTGTGGGTATGGATTTATGGTGGCCTTTAATCTAGGGCTATTTAGCCTTAATATCAAGGCATGGAACCTGGGGTCTCTATTAACTGTACCAGATGTTCAAAAGGTCTCATTACTGTGTGGACGCAGAACTCAACCACCTATCAATTCTTTGGTAGTGCTGGATCTTGTTTAGCCTATAGCTTTCTAGTAGTTTGTTCTGTTCTCAGTAATTGTTCTTTGACCAACCACTTGAAATCTCATTCTAAGTATGAAGGCCACAGTATGCAGCTAGAGACTCAGTGAGACCCCATGCAGATGTTTGGGGCTCTTTATCTGGGCAATACCCTTCTCTCTGATACACTGGTCCACAAGGTCCAGCCATTGCAGATTCCTGATCCCCCATCTGTTTCCCCAACTTAATGAGTCCCCCAGGCTTTGTTTAGAATCCCCTTCCACGTACTATGTATGATACAGAAAGTTTCTTCAGGCAGAAAATCAGAGACATGCATAATTAGGATTCCCTCTCTTTGTTTCCCTTCTCTCAGTGATCAAAATTCTGCATTGCCAGTTATCCAATGTTTGCAAACAGATGTTTCATAGACTTTGTCCAATTCTTTCTTTATTTACAATGAAGAAAGGCACCCGAGACCCGGGTTTTGCTCTGGCCGCCAGCAGGCACCCAGGACCTGGGCTTCCCTTTTACGGAGGCTGGCAGATACCCAGGACTCGGGGTTCCATCAAAGCCCTGGCTTCATCCGGATGAACGTCCAATCTAATTACGCTTTTTTTTATTTATTATTATTATAGACATTTTGTTTTAGACAAGTTTAAATTACTTTATTCAATGCTGTTGTTTTAGGTTGTTAAGCCTCCTTGGTTGTAGGTAGGTTCTTGCTATTCTCCCCCCCAAAAAAGAAAAAGGAAAAATGAAACATCCTTTGAATTTTGTTTGACTGCATGAATTAAAAGATTAAATAATGACAGATGAATAGCTCTCAGGAGTACACTGGAGGAAGGTACAGAAATCATCAGCATAAAGATTATAACAGAAATAAGAGCTTTTTGAGCTTTTCACAATTTTTTAAAAATTTAATAAATCTAAATGTTCAGCCGAAACTAGTTTGGCTCAATGGATAGAGCGTCGGCTTGGGGACTGAAGGGTCCTGGGTTCGATTCTGGTCAAGGGCATGTACCTTGATGGTGGGCATATCCCCAGTAAGGGGTGTGCAAGAGGCAGCTGATCGATGACTCTCTCTCATCGATGTTTCTAACTCTCTCTCTCTCCCCCTTCCTCTCTGTACAAAATCAATAAAATATATTTTTTTTAAAAATCTAAATGTTCAGATTATTACAATTGTTCCTCTTTTCCCTCCAATAACTCCCTTCTACCTGGTTCCCACTTCACCTATGCCCTTACCTCCCCCCACTGTCCTTATCCATAGGTGTACAATTTTTGTCCACTCTCTTCACGCACCCCCATACCCATTTCCCCTCCCAAGAATTGTCAGTCCACTCCCTTTCTATGCCCCTGATTCTATTATATTCACCAGTTTATTCTGTTCATCACATTTTTTATTCACTTGATTTTTAGATTCACTTGTTGATAGATGTGTACTTGTTGTTCATAATTTTCATCTTTACCTTTTTCTTCTTCCTCTTCTTAAAGAATACCTTTCAGCATTTCATATAATACTGGTTTGGTGGTGATGAACTCCTTTAGCTTGTTCTTATCTGTGAAACTCTTTATCTGCCCTTCAATTCTGAATGATAGCTTTGCTGTGTAGAGTAATCTTGGTTGTAGGTTCTTGCTATTCATCACTTTGAATATTTCTTGCCACTCCCTTCTGGCTTGCATAGTTTCTGTTGAGAAATCAGCTGACAATCATATGGGTGCTCCCTTATAGGTAATTAATTGTTTTTCTCTTGTTGCTTTTAATAGTCTTGTCTTTGTCTTTTGCTCTTGGCATTTTAATTATGATTAAAATGTGGTCCTCTTTGGATTTCTTTTTTTGGGGGGTTTCTGTGTGCTTCCTGGACTTGTAAGTCTGTGAGGGAGGTTTTCGGTCATTATTTTTTCAAATTGGTTCTCAGTATCTTGTTCTCTCTTCTTCTGGCACCCCCTTAATTTGGATGTTGGTATGCTTGAGGTTGTCCCAGAGGCTCCTTACACTATCTTCAAATTCTTGGATTACTTTTTCTTTTTCTTTTTTGCTTCTTTGTATTTCAAATCTTTGACTTGATTCTTGGGATCCTCTAGTCTGCTGTTGGATCTCTGTATAATATTTTTTATTTTAGACAGTGTATGTTTAATTTCTAGTTGGTCCTTCTTCATATCCTTGAGGGTCTTGCTAAATTATCGGCCTTTTCTAGGAAATTCTTGAAAAATCTTATAACTGTGGTTTTGAACTCTATATCCAGTTGTTTGCTTTCCTCGTTTCTTTCATTTGTGATCTGTTTTTTTGTTGCTGCTGTTGTGGTGGTGGTGGTGGTGTTTTTGTCTCTGCATTTTCGCTGCTTCCCTGAGTAGGTAGAATAGCTTTGTGTGGTAGGTGTCCTATAGGGCCCAGTGGCTCAACCTCCCCCAGTTACTTGAGGTGGACACTTTTGGTGCACCCCGTTGTGGACTGTATACACAGTCTTGTAGTTACATGCAAATCATGTAGGACCTTGTAAGTAATTTTAAGAACTTTGACTTTTCTGAGTGAAGAGGAAGATAGCTGGAATAGTTGGAATGGAAGAATGGTATTATTTCACTTGTATATTAACATAACACTAGAAGAAAAGAAAAATGAAAGCATGAAAACCAGTTATAAGGGTATTATAGTGATCCAGGCAAGAGTTCAGTGTTTGGATGTAGAAAAACTAGAATGTAGGAAAACTAGCAGTGCTCTGCATTAAGAATTGATGTTTGGTTCTTAGAAATATCATTAGGAAATAGAGAAAAAGTAATTCATCCTAGCCATATTGTTCAAGTAGTGATGGAATCTAGCTCTACATAAATAATCTAGAGTGTATACTTAAGTGGCTTTTTATTTAGTCATCACATATCTCCCAATAAGGAATTTTTATACATTATTGTTGCTTTTAATAAGCTGGTTTTAATTCAGTAACCCAAAAGGTCTAACTGTGATCTTAATTGTTGTTATGGCTACGTGTTAAGGTCATAATTTGCTTAAATAAAAATTAAGTGAATAAATACATGATGATAATTTAATTTTTATTTATGAATTCTTAACAATATAGCCTTGTATCACTCTTTTGTAGTTTGGTAAACATTAGAATTTATTACAGATTAAGTAGAATCTCTTGTATATTTTAAAAAACGTTTTTGTTGATGAGAGGAAGGAAGGGAGGGGAGAGAGAGAGAAGCATCGATGATGAGAGAGAATCATTGATTGGCTGCTTCCTGCATACCCTCCTACTGAAACTTGAGTGGAAACAACCAGGAATCGAACCCCAGCCTCCTGGTTCATGGGTCAATGCTCAACCACTGAGCAACACCAGCCAGATATATCTTTTGTATTTTTATATTCATTGTATTGATATTTTAATAAAATCTATAATGCAAAACACAGTACTAGATATTGAGTAGGTTACCAAGGTAATCTTATGTATTCTTCATCTTTAAAAGAATTTAGAGTTTCGAACTACTACAGGAGAATATGTCTTTAAAAAGAAAAAAAATACAAAGACTAATTAGACATAGTGTCTAATCTTGAGCTCAAATTTTGATGATGGATATGTAAACAAATATTCTAGCACAATTTCTATGTATTCAATGGTAGTATAAGCAGAGGTGAGCAAAGGCACACAGGAGATGTTTAAGATACATTTTCAATATTGTCCCTTCAGATTTTATTAGCAGTTACCTAATGCCATTATTATTTAATCAATAAAATATTCTGGCTTCTCAAATTTAAATGATATGTCCTTTTTAGAGCCTGAAAATGCAAAGTTTTTCAAGGGTAAGCAAAAGTAACAGAATATGGTAAAAGAATAAATATTAACTGCTGGAGAAAAGAAAATGAAAGATGAGTAAGCCAAAACCGGTTTGGCTCAGTGGATAGAGTGTCAGCTTGCAGACTAAAAGGTCCCGGATTCGATTCTGGTCAAGGGCATGTACCTTGGTTGCATGCACATCCCCCGGTGGGGGGTGTGCAACAGGCAGCTGATCGATGATTCTCTCTCATCGATGTTTCTAGCTCTCTATCCCTCTCCCTTCCTTTCTATAAAAAAATCAATAAAATATATTTTAAAAAAAGAAAAATGTGTAAGAAATATCCTATATAATAAAGAGTTAATATGCAAATTGGCTCTCATACCCTCACACAAGATGGCCACCCCCATGTGGTCAAAGATGGCTGGCCAGGGAGGATAGTTGTGGGCAATCGGGCCAGCAGGGGAGCAGTTAGGTATCAATCAGACTGGCAGGCAGAAGCTGTTAGGGGCAATCAGGCAGGCGAGCTATTGGAAGCCAGCAGTCCTGCATTGTGAGAGGGATATCCGTCTGCCACAGGGATTGGGCCTAAATTTCATATTCAAGGCCTCTAGTCTATACTAATAAAAGGGTAATATGCTTATTAGACCAGACATCCTTTCAGACAAAGCCACGGTGGCAGGGGGCTGAGGCAGAGGCATTTAAGTGCGATCAGGCAGGCAGCAGGGAACAGTTAGGGGTGGTCAGGCTGGCAGGCAGAGGTGGTTAGGGGTGGCCAGGTCAGCAGGATAGGGCAGTTGGGGGTGACCAGACCAGCAAAGGAGGACAGTTAGGGGTGACCTGGCTGACAAGAGAGAGCAGTTAGGCAGGCGATCCCATATTGTGAGAAGGATGTCCAACTGCTGGTTTCGGCCCAAACCACCAGTCAGATATCCCCTTAGGGGTCCTGGATTAGAGATGATGCAGGCTGTGCTGAGGGACCAACTCCTCTCCCCCGCCCCCTCCCAGTCCATGAATTTCATGCACTGGACCTCTAGTCTAACCTATCTAATAATGAGGGAATATGCTAATTGACCCTAATGCCATAAAAAAGATGGCACCCACTGCCAATAAGGAGGTAATATGCTAATTGACTGTTCCGCCCTCAAAGATAGCAGTATCCACAGCCAATAAGGAAGTAATATGGTAATTGACTGCCACCCCTCAAAGATGGTGGTGTCCACAGCCTCAAGATGGCAGCACCTAGTCCCCTTAGCCCCACCGGAACGGCAAGGCCGGGCCCACCCCCAGATGGGCCTGGCTGCTCCATGCGCCTGTCTCCAGAGTCCTCCTCAGACACCCAGCCACCCAGGGCCGGCCCGAGGCACAAGCAAGCCTCGGAAGGCAGCTGCCCAGGTTCGCCCAAGGCTCAGGTAACCAGGGCCACTAAGGCCTGCGCTGCCGGCAGTGGCAGCAGCAGAGGTGTGATGAAGCATTGCCTCTCTCCGATTCCTGGGTCACATCCTACCCCTGAGGAGTAGGAGGGGACAGGCTAGGTGAGGGGACCCCCCTCCTCTTCAGTACATGAATTTTCATGCAGAGTATGAATTTTCATGTACCACTGCTCTAGTATATGTAAAGAGGTAACATGCAAATTAGTCCAGGACTCCATAATAGGTCATGATAATAGGAGAAGGTTGCACACACAGGTGAGGCCCGGAGTGGAGATAGGAAAGGGGTCCAGGGTTTGCTGTCATTCGCAGGTCCTAACCCTTCTCTGCCTTAGAGCAGACACAGGCATAGGACTAGTGTTCCAGCCTCCCGTGGTGCTCATGAGGCCTGACTCCCGTGGCAGCCATTGCTTTTGTGGGTCCTGACCCCCGGGGGGTGCCTTCTTGCACAGTGGGAGGCTTGGCGAATCCTCACATGATTTCAATCTCACGCTGGGCCTCTAGTATATCTATAAACCTTAATGTGCAAATAAACCAAAAAGCAGAACTACCAGTCACAATGACATGCACTGACCACCAGGGAGCACGCACAGCACTTGTCGGGTGTCGGCCCTGGTGGCATAGTGGAGCAGGGGTACCAGACCAAAGCAAGGCCCCGGTCACTGTCATCGGGGCGAGCCTCTGGTGGTTACTGAAAATTCTTTGCTCCTGTACGCTGCAGTCCCGCCTGGCCCTCATACATGCTGCCAACACCAGCCCCACTCGCACTCAGTGACCGCGCCGTAGCCACTGCTCACACCCGTTGGCGGTGCCTGGCACCAGCCCTGATCACTCAGCGCCATCTGCAGGTGTGAACTGTGGCTGCCAGCCCTGATCACCCTCAGATCTTTTCCACCTTTCCCTGCTCCTGAGGGATGACTGGGACAGCAATCCCTGCTCGCACCCATTGACAATGTGGACCCCACTTGCACCTGCTGCTGTTGCTGGCCCCAATCGCTTCGCGCCATCAGCGGGTGCCAATGGGGCTGGCACTGTCAGTGCATGGGAGCAGCTGCAGCAGGAGCGGGACTGCCTGCAGACAGTGGACTGGGGCTGCTGCAGGAGAGGCTAAGACCCGCCCCCATGCCCAGTGCAGCCTTGCAGCCCACAGTTCCTTTCAAGGTGCATTAATCAGTGCATTGGGCCCCTAGTGTGTGTGTGTGTGTGTGTGTGTGTGTGTGTGTGTGTGTATATATATATATATATATATATATATATATATCACTATGCTACCCAATTTTAAATATGGGTAACATAGTGAGTTTCTGGGCTTGGGGGTCTTATGAGGAAGCTACGGTTCTTTCTTGTATCTCTATCTCTAAAACTGATGCTTTTACAACACTCAGGAAGATTGAAGTAACAAAAGTGAATGACTTTGGTGTACAGTTTCACAATAACAAGGTTCATGGAGAAATTCATTGTTGAATCTTGTTTATATCCTCTTTATTATTGTTTATATTTCTATGTATAGAAAACATCTACCCCAATATAATTACTTAAAGTTACTTATTTAATCATACAAGTTTAATGCTTAACCCTTTTGTGTGTTTTTTCTTATCAGTGTTAAGTAAATTATGGTATATCCATATAGTGGAATACAGTGCAGCTATTGCAAAATTGGTAGGAGTGTTAGTATGAAAAGATCTCAAGAATATATCAAGTAAACCAAGGATAAAGCTCTGTATGTTGCATAGAACACTATCTGTAAATATATGTACAGTATATTCTATATAATAAAGAGGTAATATGAATATTGACCATTACTTCAACACACAAGATGGACACCACCCCCATGTGGTCAAAGATGGCCACCCCCATGTGGATACAAGATGGGCAGTTAGGGGCAATCGGGCCAGCAGGGAGTAATTAGGCATCGATCAGGCTGGCAAGGAGTGGTTAGGGAGTGATCAGGTTGGCAGGCAGAAGCAGTTAGGGCGGTCAAGAAGGCAGGCAGGCAAGTGGTTGGGAGCCAGCAGTCCTGGATTATGAGAAGGATGTCCGATTGCCCGTTTAGGCCCGATTCAGAATCAGGCCTAAATGGGCAGTCAGACATTCTTCAAAAAGTCCCAGATTGGAGAGGGCGCAGGCTGGGCTGTGGGAAACACCACACCCCATGCATGAATTTCGTGCACTGGGCCTCTAGATTGTGTGTGTGTGTGTGTGTGTATACTACCTAGTAAAAGAGCAATATGCAAATTAACCATCACTCTGCTACACCCACAAGCCATGTCCATCAGCTTATTAGAGCGAGTATGCAAATAAACCCAACCAAGATGGGTACAGCCACAGAGAGCAAGAGGGAGGCTTGGGTTTCCCCGGCAACAGAAGCCAAGCTTTCCACCTGCTCTTGCCAGCCTAGGCCTCCACTCAAGGCTACAAAGTTCCAATTATAGAAGGTAAACAAATCCAAATAGAAATGACTGCCAGCCACAGAATGAGCAGGAGGCTTGGTTCTGCTCCAGGCTACAAAGTTTCAATTGTAGGAGGTAAATAAATTCCATGTACCAGGGCCTCCGCTTGGGTCACCAGGGAGCGTGGCTGGCCTGCAAATCACAGGCCCCTAGCTCAGGCCACCCCATGCCCCTTGGGAATCCCCACCCTGATCAGGAACCACACTTCAGAGCAAACCAGCTGGCCCTCACCTGTGCACCAATCCTCTATCCTATCTAATAAAAGAGTAATATGTAGATTGACCATCACTGCAACACACAATAGCTGCCCCCGTGTGGACACAAGATGTCCAGCAAGGGAGGGTAGTTGAGAGGGACCAAGCCTGCAAGGAAGGGCAATTGGAGGCGATCAGCCCTGTAGGGGAGGCCAGTTAGGGGTGACCATATTGGCAGAGGAGGGAAGTTGAGGGCAAACAGGCTGGCAGGGAGCAGTTAGACATAAATCAGGCTGGCATGGGAGTTGTTAGGGAGTGATCAGCTTGGCAGGCAGAAGCGGTTAGGGGCAATCAGGAAGGCAAGCCGGCAAGCAGTTGGAAGCCAGCAGTCCTGGATTGTGAGAGGGATCCCAGATTGGAGAGGGTGCAGGGTAGGCTGAGGGATACCCCCCTCCCTCACCCCATGCATGAATTTCATGCATTGGGCCTCGTAAGTGTTAATACACACACACTTACGAGGCCCAATGCACAAAAATTCATGCACTGGGGGGTATCCCTCAACTCAGCCTGACCCCTTTCACAGTCTGGGAGCCTTCAGGGAATGTCCTACTGTGGGGAGCGGGCCTAAGCCACAGTCTGGCCTCCCTCTACAGGAGGCACTGGGCCAATCAAGAGAAGACGGCCTCCCCCATTACCCTGACACTGCTGGCAGCCACAACCACCTGCCCTAGGTCCTCGCAGCCACCAAGGCTTTGTCCAGGTGGACATCCAGAAGCTAGCTAATCTAATTAGCATATTACCCTTTTATTAGTATAGTAGGTGCCTGGTGCATGAAATTTGTGCCCAGGGTTGGGTCCCTCAGTCTGACCTGTATACCCTTTCTAATCTGGGAGCCCTCAGGGGACCCCTCTCCAATCCGGGAGTTTCTGTCTGTCTTTTCAACCATATGAGCTCATTGAGACCTCAACTCAGTTTGCTCACAGAATAATAGAGGTCTATTTTTTTTTTTTTCTTTGCTCCATTGGTGGAGATTTCCTAGAAGTTGCAGAATATCTTCTTTTAATTTTCTTCAACACTCTGACTTTACTTATGTCTTTCACCTTTGCTTTCCCTCCATCCCCCACCAGCAGCAGTAACTTGCTCTAGGCTCACTTTGCTCTAGTGTCTAAGTCCATGGTCAGCAAACTGTGGCTTACAAGCCACATGTGGTTCTTTGGCCCTTTGAGTGTGGTTCTTCCACAAAATACCACAGCCTGGGCGAGTCTATTTTGAAGAAGTGGCATTAGAAGAAATTTAAGTTTAAAAAGTTTGTCTCTCAAAAGAAATTTCATTTGTTGTACTGTTGATATTTGGCTCTGTTGACTAATGTGTTTGCAGACCACTGGGCTAGGTGATCGTGCAACGTGTCTGCCACCAGAACTATGATTCCCAGTATTCCTGGTGTTCCCTGCACTCTGGGCTTCTGCTTCCAGTCCAGGGGCTGCCACCAGACTACGATTTCCAGAATTCCTGGTGCTCCCCACACTTTTGGTTTCCACTTCTGGTCCAAGGGCTGCAGAAACCAAAAGGACTGGGAACTTTATCTGCCCCAGGCTGGGCTGACAAAACTGGACATTCTAGTGTGTCCCTTGGACCTTGGCTGCTCAGCAGCAGGGTCAGCATGGGCAGGGTCCTGGGGACACCTGCTGTGTCGCCCCTGCTGCTCAGCGCCTTTTTTGTCAGGGTAATTTGCATACTCTCAATTGGCTGTGGACTTTTGAAGGGATGGTCAGTTTATATATTTTTCTAATATTATAGATATATAACAGAGGCTACTTATGAGTACTGGATTTTTTGTTTTTATACTATTGGAATTTTTTTCATTCTTGAGCTTTTATATATTTAAGAAAAACAGTTAAAATTTAATAAAATGTTTACCAAAATTCAGTGATTATAAGGCTGGATGAGAACTTGGTATTTTGATGGCAGCTGGTAGTATCACAGACTGGCAAGATCATCCTTCATGGTGACTAAACCAAAGCTTATTTTGATCAACTGTTGTATGACAGAGATCATTAATAACCATTTTATATACATATACCCTTATTTAAATCTCTAACCAAGCCTATGATGTATAGATTCTATTTTTCTCTTACTGGGGAATATACAATAGATATAGAAGACTGAAATATATTGTCAAGAGACACAAAATTCCAGAGCCTGTGCTTTCAAACCCTGTACGTTAGTATTGTTCAAAAGTGGTCTAGAAATTAGTTTTTTGTTTTTTTTAAGGTTATTATTCCAGACAAAAGACCAGGTTTGAATCTGTATCCATTTCATCAAGTAAAAATAGAGAATCATCTCGATCCTTCTTTGAAAATGTCATACTTGTATAAAAAGAGTAGGAAATATGTTTTATTCATAGCCTGCTATATTCATAGAAGTTTAATGTTTTAACCCTTTTGTTTTGAATTTCACCTGTAAAATGCAAACTTGAAATAACAGTTTCAGTCAGCTTTTGGAATCTTGTATAATTTAACCCTTAATTTCAGTGGAGTACTTTTTCTTAATTTGAAGAAATGTACAATGTGTCTAATTAAATCTTGTTTCTACCTAAAATATTTGTACTACTACCTGTATTGTTAGCAATATCCTTTCAAGACTACTAAAATTTCTCTATTTTAGAAACAATGAACAAAACCCTCTTTATAATGATATACATTCTGTTCGCTTTAAAAAAAAATACATAAGCTTACCTATTTTTTCCTCTTTTTAGGAACACCATCTTCAGCGGGCTATTTCAGCACAACAAGTGTATGGCGAGAAGAGGGATAATATGGTTATACCTGTCCCAGAGGCAGAAAGTAATATTGCTTACTATGAATCTATATATCCTGGGGAATTTAAGATGCCAAAGCAGCTCATTCACATACAGCGTAAGTACTCTCTTAATAATTATCCTATATATTAAAAGGGTAATATGAAAATTGACCCTAATGGCAGAATGACTGTTTAACCAGACACTGTGAGGTGCACTGACCACCTCTTGGTCCCTTTCCCTGGCAGCTGACTCCCTTGCCCAATGGAAATGGGAAACCGCAGATGGTGGCGACGGGATGGGGTCAGCTGCAGCCGGGGAAGATGGCCCTAATCACAGGCCAGGGCTAGGACCTTACCTGCCATGAGTTTCGTGTGCCAGGCCTCTAGTATCTTCTATATTTATCATCTTCCAATGTAACTCTTGACAGATTTTTATCTGCTCAAGGCCATTTTCAGTACCCATTTCATTGACCACTGTTAATTAAATGAGCATTATTAAAGCCCATTTTCATCTTTTAAAATTGTGTTTGAGATCTCTACCTGACAAAAATGATACCATTTTTATCCTAGATTTTTAGTTCTTTCTCAACGTGGGATCTTATGCTACTTTAGATAAATGGTATAAATGATATGCCTCAGATACAGAAATGGTTTTTTTTACTGTTCAGAAACTGTAATGTTAATAGTCAGTCAGAAATTGGCAAACTTTTCTAAAGATTCAGATAGTAAATGTTTTAGGCTTTGTGAGTCTTTTCTGTCATTTGTTACATGTATTCAACTCTACTGTTTTTTGTAAGACAAAATCAGCAATAAACAGGACATAAACAAATGGACATGGTTGTGTTCCCATAAAACTTTATTGACAAAAAAAAAAAAGATGGCAACCCAGTATTGGCCCATAGGCCATATTTGGCAGTCCTTGATCTGTGTTTGTAATTTTTTTAAATTTAGTGTTCTAATTGGTAACTTGTTTTACTTGGCAGTGATAGGTTCTTCATTGGAAGTTTTTTTATTTTATTGTATTGATTTCAGAGAGAGGAAGTGAGTGGGATAAAAACATAAATCATGAGAGAGAATCATTGGTTGGCTGCCTCCTGCACACCTTGTACTGAGAATTGAGCCTGTAATCTGGGCATGTGCCCTGACTGGAAATCAAACTGTGACCTTGTGGTTCATGGATCAACACTCAACCACTGAACCACACTGACTGGGCTAGAAATGATCTTGCAATAGCTATCACAGATGATGTTGAATAGCTGAGAGCTTGTAGATTTAAGGAAATAATGTACTGTATGTTTCATTCTCTCAATCCCCAAGTAGTTGACAACTTAAAACATAGTTGATCTGTACTAAGGTAAAATTGCAACAACTTTCCTTGTTGTCTTGCTGACCTTTATGATCAAGAGGTTTTTCTAGGGAACTTTCTATACATTTTTCAGGACAATATAAATTTATTTTGTTGTTAGTATTTCTAAGGACATAGAAAAACTAGTTTTAACTAGTTTTTAACTCATTACCTAATTTTCTACTTATTTAACTTAACCCACATGATCTAGTTTTTGTCCTAAGTTTTAAATGTTTATTTTATTATCTACCTATAATAAAAGAGTAACATGCTAATTAACCGTACCTTCGCGACATCCACCAGCCAATCAGTAGTGACTATACAAATTAACCCAACAAAGATGGCAGGTTAATTTGCATACATAGGCCTCAAGCAGCTGGGGACAGGACGCTTGCACTGACGCAGGCACCACCCCAGCCACTCCGGGCCTCTGGGCATCATGGGAAGGCGGAAAGGCAGCTCCAGGCCGGAACCAAAAGGTAACTCTGGCCAGAGCAAAGGCAGTGTCGAAAGTCAGGGCAAAGAAGGCCCATTCTTGCATGAATCTTTGTGCATCAGGCCTCTGGTTTCTTAAATATGAAAACCAAAAGTAAATATAGTGGCCATATTAGTTCTTATCAGTACTATACTGGCTTTTTATTTTATGTTAAGTTTATTAATCCTCTCATGAAAATCTGCACAATCACCACAGATAAAGTCACTGAAGAGTCTTTATTCCTTTTTACTGCTCCAGCATTGACCTTTGCAATCCCCCTGACTTTCTTCATTCTATTCTTATGTTCCTTTTGATGTTTTCTTGAGGTCTTCTTTTCAAACAGGCCATGTTTTGTAAGTCTATGTTTGAGTTCATTTTTCTTTATATAATCCAGGGAATCAAATCATGCCAAAGCTGGTTGTCTTGCACTCACTACCAAAATGGATTCTGAATGCAAATATAAAGATGGCATCTGTTGTGGCCTTGTACATTTTTGCTGATTTTTTTCAAACTTTTATGTTAAGTACTATTATTGCCTTCCCTTGGTGAAGGATATCAATGACCATGTGTTTCTGCTGAAGTAGTTTATTGGTCAGGAACTTCCTGGTTTGGATAGTTATGTCGTTCATGGTAGCAGTCCATCTTTGAACAGCCAGGGAGGAAAAGAGCTGTCTCGTGTCTACTTCATTATGTTGAACACCTGAAACTATCACAGCCAGAGTGACTATAAATTCCTGAATCCCTTTTTGAGTTGAGAGTGCCTTTTGTTTCACAAAATCTTGACCCATAAAATTTCAGGCCTGGCCATAGTTATTCCCTCAGAGATAGGTCTAAAAGCTGCAAGTCCAAGATCAGGGTGCCAGCATGGCAGGTAAGGTCTCTCTTTCAGACTACAGACTTCTTGTTATATCCTCACATGGTAGAAAGGGGCATTTGATATTTTTAACTGGTGATATTTTTTTCATCTTTAACTCTAACTTGCACCTTAACCATATTGATTTCCTTTAGAAAAAAAATAATAATCACCTTTAAAGGTTACTTTGAAATGAACCAAATAAGTGTCATGTATTTTTTTGTTCACTCACATATTTAATTACACATAAGGCACAGACACAGACATTTTAAACAAATTTGATCAATATTAGAACCTAAAAGTTAGGTCTCTGGAAATCCAATCACGTCTGTATAAATTATAAATCTGATCTTTTACATATATTTACTAGAACCACATTGTATTCCACAGCCACAGACTATTATCTTACAAATGCATGCTTTTAGGTTAAAACAGGATTGAGTAAGATAAAATTACATTAATCAATTTACATTATCAAAAAAAGTGCATGTTTTACAAATAGACTGCTTATTGATTACTAAAATCCACAAAATACATTTGCTGGTAATTAATGAATTAAATTCTGTTTAGAAAAGTCAAGAGGAACTATATTTAAATAGAAATTGACTTTGCTGACTTTGGGAAATCTCTGCTCTATTCTTGTCTTCAACTGGCTTAGGAAAGAGTTCTTAATTAACTCTTTTATCCTAGTCAGAGCTTTAAAGCAAAAACCCATATAAAAATCATTATTCCCTTCTTTAGTTCCATCCCATAGGTACCTTCTAATCTATTTCACTTGAGTACTGCTCAACATTTCTTGATCCAAAGAGTATTAAAATGTTGTTTCTCTTTTGATTGGTGACCTACAAAACTTCCAGATTACACAGTTAGGTCTTCTCCTTTCCTATTTATATTGGAAGAAAGGACAAAACAGTTCTGACCGGAAGACAGAAACAATTTTCTCTCTCTTTTCCCATGCACTTGGGTTTCAAAGCTCTGCTGTTAATCCTCAAAGGAAACATTTTCTGAAAGGTCTTGATATATAGTTTTGTGTGTGTGTGTGTGTGTGTGTGTGTGTAGATATAGACATATGCATTTCTAGTTCCACTAGAAGAGCCAAGAACCAAAAATATTCAGTAGCAATGGGCACACCCAGCACCTATTCTTTAATCTCTTCCCTACTAATTGGACCCAAGAATCTATGGAGAAGTGGCTGATTTCAGTGACTGGGGCAAGGTAGGCACAAGATGAACCTGAGATTAAGTATACAGTGGTTTCCACTAGCTAATTCTGGGACAATTTAAATGGAAAATTTTAAGTACAGCAATGAATTTTGATTGAAAAACTAGGAATTCATGAGGTCAATGTGATGATAAATAGATGGGTGGTGGATAAGAGTACCTCTCAGGCTTTTACTGTGGAGTGCCAAGAACTGAATAATACATGTGAAGAAAGTGCTGGAGTTGGGAAATTATTTTCACAATTAACATGATCAAGATTATATTACACAAGTCATCGATATGTGCTCAATATAAGAGAAAATTTTGAGGTGCAGGATATTTACATGGTCATAAGCTCTCAAACTACTTATTAGGTATAAGGATGGAAAAAATACAGTGGAATAATCAGGCAGTTTCTTGATTGTGATCAAAATTACCATCACTCACAAAAGCAGATGAGCATTGTGTGCCTTCAGATGTATTCTGAGGAATACTAAAAATTAAGTATGGCAATATGCCAGCCAACAGTACATAATCTAATGGGGGTGGGGGGAATCAGTCAAGGTGAGAAATGTGATGATAATCGTATCTAATAAAAGAGTAATATGCAAGTTGACCATACCTCCACTACACACACAAGCCATGCCCACCAGACAGTTAGGAGCGAGTATGCAAATTAACCCAACCAAGATGGTTGTGGCCACGGAGAGAGCAGGAGGCTTGGGTTTCCTCAGCAATGGAGGAAGCCAAGCTTTCCACCTCCCTTGCCTGCCTTGGCCTCCACTTAAGGCTACAAAGTTTCAACTATAGAAGATAGAGAAGTCCCAGATACCAGGGCCTCTGCTTTGGTCACTGGGGGGTGTGAAGGGCCTGCAAACCACCACAAGCCCCTCTAGGCCACCCCATACCCCAAGGGAACCTTACCCTGATCCAGGACACCCTTCAGGGCAAAGCAGCCAGTGCCCACCCATGCTCTAGGCCTCTGTCCTATCTAATAAAAGAGTAATATGCAAATTGATTGTCACTCCAACACACAGTATGGCTGCCACCATGTGGTCAAAGACCCTGCCCCCATGTGGACACAAAGATAGCTGCCACAAGATGGTCAGTAGGCAAGGAAGTTGGGAGGGACCAGGCCTGCAAGAGAGGGCAGTCGGGGGTGATGAGCCCTGCAGGGAAGGGCAATTGGGGGGCACCAGGCCTGCAGAGGAGGGAAGTTGGGAGTGACCAGACCTGCAGGAAAGGACAGTTGTGAGGGACCAGGCCTGAAGGGGAGGGCAGTTAGGGATGACCAGGCCTACAGGGGAAGGCAATTAGGGGCAAACAGGCTGGCAAGGGAGCAGTTAGGCATCAATCAGGCTGTCAGGCAGAAGTGGTTAGGGGACATCAGGAGGGCAGGCAGGCGAGCAGTTGGGAGCCACAGTCCTGGATTGAGAGAGGGGTGTCCCAGATTGGAGAGGGTGCAGGCTGGGCTGAGGGACACATGCTCCCATACACAAATTTTCTGCACTAGGCCTCTAGTAAATAATAATACCCTGGGAAGAGGGTATTTTTTTTTTCTAAAAAATATCAATGTCTTAAAAGACAAAACATGGAGTGTAAAGTAGAGCAGAGGGAATATAGTCAGTAATATTGTGATAACTGTATGGTGCCAAGTGGGTACTAGATTTATTGGGGGCAATCACTATAATTTATATAATTGTCTAATTACTGTGCTATACAAATAAAACTAAAATAATAATGAATGTCAACTATAATTGAAAATTAAAATTTTTAAAAAGACAAAAGCTGTGGAATTGTTCAGATTTAAGTTGGCTACAGTGACAACAGTGAAGCTAATACCTAATCCGAGGCTGATTCTGTGCTGGAGGGAATAAATGTTATAAATTTTTGGATAGATGACAAATTGGAGTATAGGCAGGACTTTAAATTGTATGAGTACATGAAGTTGATGACTGGACTGGACTGTGAAATATACTATGAAGTATATGGCAGTAAAGAACCATGTATATTACTCTGATGGCTCAAAAAATTGTGTGAGTGTAGAGAGAGCACACACATACAAATGATAAAACACAGAGTAAAATTTCAACATTGATTGAATTTGGGTAAAAGATTTGTAGGCGCTTATACTATTTTTATTTTGCAGCTTTTATAAGTTTAAACTTGCTTATATTTTTATTGCCTCTTTGAATAGATGTATCCTATCTTTATACCATCATTTTGAAAAATTATGTATTTTCTCCTTCCCTTTGCCTGCCTAAACTTCCCACTACAATATACATTCTTTCTCCATTATTACACTGATACTACTTTCTGGCAGATAAACTCAATAGCATGAACCACAGAACTTTATATACAAAGGATTTCATATCTGGGATTTGAGAACTTTTAACTGTGGGATTCTCCACTTATTATCTCCCAAATACATCCTGGAAGTGACTTCCAAGTTTTGTCTCTTAGAAATACTATAAAGAAGTTGAAAGAATTTTCTGTTCTGGCTAGTCTGTGATAGTTTTCTCTTCTTCAAATATAAGGCAAAGATGTCAAATACCTACCATTTCATAATAAAGATCACTATTATGAAAATCTTTTCTGTTGCTCAGACCTTCTTCAAGGAGTTTTGCAAGTAGGTATTAACTGATCATGGGAAGTTAGTATTTGAGTTGAAATCTTGAATAGTTTGCCTTCTTTTCAGTCAGGGATTATATTCTGTTCCTAATCTACATTTTGTGCCATTTCATTTCACTATTTTCTTTTTATATTTTAAAAATACTACTTGGAGTGCTAGCTGGTTTGGCTTAATGGATAAAGCGTCAGCCTGTTGACTGAAGGGTCCCAGATTCAATTCTGGCAAAGAGCATATACCTGAGTTATGGGCTCAGTCCCCAGTAGGGGGCTTACAGTAGGCAATCGATCAATGATTCTCTCCCTCTTCCTTCTTCTCTAAAATCAATTTTATATATATATATTTAATACTACTTGGAGTTATAGAGATACTCTCCCATACACATTTAGTCTGAACCACAAAATGGCATTTGTTACATAGACATTCATATACATTTGATTTCTATCATTGGACTCTTAAGCCTGAGGGCAAGTACCATGGTTTGTGTCACTCTATTTTAAAATAATTTATATATAGCCAAAACTGGTTTAGCTCAGTGGATAGAGCGTCGGCCTGTGGACTGAGAGGTCCCGGATTTGATTCCGGTCAAGGGCATGTGCATTGGTTGCAGGCACATACCCGGTAGGGGGTGTGCAGGAGGCAGCTGGTCGATGATTCTCTCTCATCTACATTTCTAGCTCTCTGTCCCTCTCCCTTCCTCTCTGTAAAAATTCAATAAAATATATTTAAAATTTTTTAAAAAATAATTTATATATAAACACACACACACACACACACACACACACACACGGGGGGGAGGGGCTTCCTTTTGCTAGCTTCATTGTCTAGCATTTTTCCCTCTGTACATTATATTTTGTTTAACCATACACATATCTGTGTTTGTCCTTATCCAATACCTTTTAAAGGAATCAGTTTCTACAGTATGGTTCCAATTGTTTAATAATTATTGGCTAGCTTGATCTCTATTTTAATTGGTAGAACTTAATTAGAAAAGACAACCTATTTGCCTGATTCTCTTTATACCCTGTTTTCTATTTTGAACACACTCAATAACATGGCCCCGAAAATTAGAAGACAGTCCTATTTCTGAGATCATGATAAATTATACTAGAGGCCTGTTGCATGAAGATTCGTGCAATAGGCCTTCCTTCCCCTGGCTGCTGGAACCAGTTTTCCTCCGGCACCCGGGACCCAGGTTTTGCTCTGGCTGCTGCCTTCTGTTTTAGCTCCAGCTGGAGTTCTGCTTCAGTAGCTCCCTGCACCTCCCCCTCATCCCCTCATAGCAGGCATCCTGCCCTGCCCAGCTGCTCTGCACCTGCATGCTTGGTGCCCAGAGCAGCTGGGGGGCAGGGCCACTGCCATCTTTGTTGCGCTAATTTGCATACTCACTTCTGATTGGCTGGTATGTGTTGTGAAGTGATAGTCGATTTGCTTTTTTTTTTTTTATTAGCTGTAGTTGAGCTGTCATAATTGCAGTCTTGGCTGGAGCTAAATTATACTGTAATCGTTGCCTGTGAATTTATTTTGGTCAAATGAAATCCTAAAGTGAATTTTTTCATTTTAGATTTTCTCTAGAGTTTTAATATTTTATACCTGAATAAGAATTTGCTCTTCATATTTTAAGATCTTAGATTTATTTGTACAAACTAAAAGAATAGCTTCTTACAAAGGCAGTAGCAATTTGACTCTCACATACTTGTTAATTTTACTGGGAAACGAGCTGATATCCCTAGGATAGAAATTTTCCTTTCCAGTTTTAATTCTGTTTCAAGATATCTTGGACATGACTTGTCATTGATGATGTAATGTATGCCAGAAGTATATCAGATATATTTTGATAATGCAAAAGAATGTTGGTATTAGGTGAGTTTGTTTAGTTTTTACAATTAATTAAGCTTTGTTAATGTGATTTGATCTAAGTAAAAATAAATTTTATATTGGAGGATGCAGAAGTAATGTGTAAATGAGACCCTAAAAATATGCCCTTATGAAGGCAGAACATTGCTAGATGGTCCCAGTTTGGTTTTCTGGATTATTTAGATCACTACTCTTTAATGGAATTTTTAATAATGAGGGAAATGTTCTATAATCTTTACCATCTGGTACATCACTAGGCACATGTTGCTATTGTGGCTTGAAATGTGGCTAATGTGTCCGAGATACTGAATTTTAATTTAGTTCATTGAAATCCAATTAGTCACATGTGGAAAAACCAAATATGGATTATTTTTGTTAGAAACAAGAAAAAGAAGTGATTTTAATCCAGCAGTCAACGTTTTAATCCACTTTGAGATCTCTAAAAGCTGTTTTCATAGCAGTAACAGACAGAATTAGATCAGAGAAAATAATTGGAGGACCTATAGTTGCAAGAAATAAGAGTGCAATGAGAACCAAGGTGCTGGCATAGGTGAGCATCTGTACTTTCTGCCTCCCACAACCACATCAGATTACAACTAAAATACAGAACAACTATCATCCAGAACCACTGGAAAGCTGGCTTCTTAGAAGTACTACAACTAGAAAAGTAAAAAAGAAAGCACACTGAGATGATAGGAGGTGCAGAGATATGGAATCGGCTGGTCAGACACCTGGGTGTGCCACTTTTTTAATCAGGAGGGAGATAGCCTCTGCGGAAGCCACCTAGAGGAGCAAAGGGTCCAAGCCCCATACCAGACCCCCAGCCCAGGGTTCCAGAGCTGGGGAGAAAAGTTCCTATGGGCAGTAAGAACTACTGACTATAAAAACCAGTGCAGATTGGGCAGAGTGACACACAGGCTGCTGGAGACCCAGTTGCTCTTCTTAAAAGGTAGGCACCATGAACTGAATTTACAAGCTCCCATTTCCTCTGAGCTCAAGTGCTGGGTGAGGCTCTGGGGGACCCAAACACATACAGGGAGAAATTGGACTGTCGGGCATCTGGGCAGGAATTTGGGGGCAGCATTCTTCCAGACAGAGGTGCCCAAATCTGCCATTGTTCCTATGCTGGGACCTCCCTGGTGCAGGGCTAACTGGCAGCCGTTTCTGTTTGCTATGCCCTGGTGATTCCCTGAGACCCTGCCCCACTCAACTTACAAACGCACCAAAGCCATATGCAGCAGCTTTTGCATATGAATGGTCTGTTTTTTCTCAGGCTAAAATTGTCTAACAAGCTGCAGTTGATTCAGGGAGCCACAAACCTATCAATAAAAGGCCCAAGGCCAGGCACCAGCACCAGCTTGCCTTGTTTCACAGTTGGACCTCATTTGGGCATCTCCAAATGCAATACAAAGAGGAATCTGCAAATATCGCTATAGCTCCTGCTGGATGGCCCCAGGCAGTGGCTGATTTTGCACCTCCCTGCAGATCCAAGAGCCAATGTACCCAGTGGTCAGTATGAGACCATACCAGATTACAATTCTTCAAATCCATAAGTGGCACACTCAAGGAGTAGACTCAGTGAGCACCAAGTGAGCACCAAAGCCCCACTGAAGCAAGTCCTCCATAAGGGTGTCTGCTGCAAGTCTTCCATAAGCTCTCCTACTATAGTTGCAGCTGGTCCCCTTAGCCAATTGGCCTGGAGGTTAATTCATCCTAGAGACATCAATAGCAATCAAGTCTCAACTACAACAAAACTGTACACACAGCCCACAAAGGGTTGCACCAAGGTTGTCCACCTCAGTTATTGGGGAGCCTGAGCCACTGAGCCCTATAGGACACCTACCACACAAGGCCATTCTATCAACTTGAGGAGACTTAGCATTTAACCAATACATAGAAACAAAATAGGCAAACAGCCAAAATGTGGAGGCAAAGAAACATGTCACAAATGAAAGAAATGGAAGAAAGCAAACTACTGGATATAGAATTCAAAACCATAGTTACAATGTTACTCAAGAATCTTCTAGAAACCTCTGAGGAACTTAGTGAGACTTTCAAGGATCTTAGTGAGAATGCCAAGAAAATGGAAAAGGACCAGTCAGAAATTAAGCATACACTGACTGAAATAAAGAATAATATACAGGGATTCTACAGTAGACTAGAGGATTCTGAGAATCAAATCAATGATTTGAAATATGAGGAAGGAAAAAATGCCCAATCAAAAGAGCAAAAAGAAAAAAGAATCCAAATATATGAAGATAGTGTAAGCAGCCTCTGGGACAACTTCAAGCATACCAGCATCTGAATTATAGGGGTGCCAGAAGAAGAGAGAGAACAAGATACTGAAAACCTATTTGAAGAAATAATGACAGAAAACTTTTCCTACCTGGTGAAAGAAATAGACTTACAAGTCCTTGAAGCACAGAGAACCCCAAACAAGAGGAATCCAAAGAGGACCACACCAAGACACATCATAATTAAAATGCCAGGAGCAAAATACAAAGAGAGAATCTTTTTTTTTTAATTATATCCTATTGATTTTTTACAGAGAGGAAGGGAGAAGGATAGAGAGTTAAAAACATCGATCATCTGCCTCCTGCACACTCCCTATTGGGTATGTGCCTGCAACCGAGGTATCAATACATGCCCTTGATTAGAATCGAACCTGGGTCCCTTGAGTCTGCAGGCAGACGCTCTAGCCACTGAGCCAAACTGGTTAGAGGCCAAAGAGAGAATCTTAAAAGCAGCAAGAGAAAAACAGTTAGTTACATACAAGGAATGACCCATACAACCGTCAGCTGATTTCTCAACAGAAACTATTATGCAGGCCAGAAGGGAGTGGCAAGAAATATTCAAAGTGATGAATAGCAAGAACCTACAACCAAGATTACTCTACCCAGCAAAGCTATCATTTAGAATTAAAAGTCAGATAAAGAGCTTCACAGACAAGAAAAAGCTAAAGGGGTTCATCACAACCAGTAGTATTATATGAAATGCTGAAGGGTATTCTTTAAGAAAAGGAAGAAGAAAGATGTAAAGATAAAAATATGAATAACAAAGTGAGAAAAAATACATATCATCAATTGAATCTAAAAATCAAATGAATAAAAAATATGATGAACAGAATAAACTGGTGAATGGAATAGAATTAGGCATGGAAATGGAACAGACTGATGATTCTCAGAGGGAAGGGGGCATGGAGGGTGCAGGAAGAGATTAGCAAAGATCTTAGAATTATGCATTACCTATACACAGACAATAGGGTGGCGAGGGTCTGGGGTGGGGTGAGAACCAGGTAGAGAGGATCTACAAGGGGATAAGAAAGGGCCATCTGTAATCTCAACAATAAAGATTAATAAACAACAACAACAAAAAAGAAGTGAGTGCAAAGATTTTAACAGATTTTTATGAATGAGTGTTAATATTTAATTAGGAAATTGGGAATGTCATAGAAGTGTGATATAGGTCAGTATAGAAAATGAAACAAAATAGCATATTCAATTATTTTTTATTTTATTATAGTTGACTTTCAGTATTTTATATTAGTTTCAGGTGTACAGTATAATGGTTAGAATTTACACAAATTACACAGCAATCCCACAATACCATACATACATAGGTAGATATTACAATACAGGGGATAGCAAAGGTAGGTTTACAGTTTGTACGGGTAAACATACAATAATTAATACAAGAGTAAACTCTTGTTTCAGGTCTTCACAGCTGTAAGCCTACTTTTGCCCCACTTTGTATTATTGACTATATTCCCTATGCTATACTTGACAAGAGTTGATGTCAAGTTGAGTTTTGAAAAGAATAAATAATCATTTGCTAGGTGAGCAGGTAAGAAATAGTTAATGTAAAGGCCTGAAGACATGAAATAACTTTCTGTATAAAATACGAATTTTTATATTGCTAGGTCATAAAGTCCAGATAAGACTGGACAGAGTAGATCAAGAAGGGCCTTATATATGTAATTGTAAGAATTTGGATTCTGTCGAAGCCGGTTTGGCTCAGTGGTAGAGCGTCGGTCTGCAGACTGAAAGGTCCCAGGTTCAATTCCGGTCAGGGGCATGTACATTGGTTGCGGGCACATCCCCAGTGGTGGGGGTGCAGGAGGCGGCTGGTTGATGTTTCTCTCTCATCGATGTTTCTAGCGCTCTCTCTCTCTCCCTTCCTCTCTGTAAAAAATCAATAAAATATATTTTTTTAAAAAAATTTTGGATTCTAAGGTGATGGGAAGTTAGTAAGAGGAATTGAGCAAGGTAAATCTGTGAGAAATTATAATATCAAGCTACTTAATATTTTAGTTACATTATGGCCAACCTTGCCTCATTTTGATAAGTACCGTAATTAAATGGCATTTGATAATATAGAGTGGGTGTTCTTGCCTCCTTTTACAAATCTTGACAAATACAAGAAACACCTCACATTTCTAGCACTATGACAGTGTCATGAGGGAACAAACCTCCTTAGCCAGGAATTCACTCACTGAGTGAAAACTATTACTTGTTGGCAGTGGCTTCTCATACTTCAGCTTTAAATACCACACCCTAAACTTTTGGTAAAGAAGTTAAATAATTTATAAATTAGAAACAATCTTATTTAAAGATATCTTTTTATGTTATGTCAAACCATATGAAATCATTGCTATTTTGTCAAATTTTATGAGCTATAAAACTTTCATATAGTCTAACCAATACATTTAACCTATATTTTTACTAATGGGTTCCTAGTTTATTTGCTCTTGAGGATGGAGTTATATCTATTGTCTTTTATAATATGTATTAACAGTAAGGTAATTTCCTTTCTTAAACTTTAAGTGTAGGAAACATCTATAAGATTGAGTGTCTGAAAACAAAATTCAAAGAAAATCTTATTTCTTTAGCAAGTATAGGTCTTGTTTTTGTCTAGTCAACTATGAGAGGGTTTGTTAAGTGAAGTCACACAGTAAATGATTGCTTATGGCTTCTTCTGTCAGCTTTTAGTTTGGATGCTGAACAGCCTGACTATGATCTGGATTCTGAAGATGAAGTATTTGTGAATAAACTAAAAAAGAAAATGGACATCTGCCCATTGCAGTTTGAGGAGATGATTGACCGTCTAGAAAAAGGGAGTGGTCAGCAGGTACAACTTCCTTAAATATATGATAAGTGTGTGTGTGTCTACATTTATTATATTATATATGGTAATGGTATAATGTTGGGGAGAGCTAAGTGAGCAGGCTCTGGAGTTAGTAAGCATAAAGTCATATCCTATCTCTGCCTATTATAACCTGTATAGTTTTGAGCAGTATGTTTATATTTCTCTGTGCCTCAATGTTCTTATCTGTAAAATAAATGTGATAAATATCATAGGATTGTTGTAAAAATGAAATAAAATAATGTGTATACAACATCTAGCTCAATGGCTAACATGTAAGGTACTCTGTGTTTGCTGTTGTAAACACTGTTGTTATTTTTGTTGTCATTTAAATTTGAAATTAACTTTGAACCTTGTATATGTATATTATATGAAAATGACATAATAATTTTACATTTAGCCAGTCAGTCTGCAGGAAGCCAAATTACTGCTAAAAGAAGATGATGAATTAATTAGAGAAGTTTATGAATATTGGATTAAAAAGAGAAAAAACTGTCGAGGGCCATCTCTTATCCCATCAGTAAAACAAGAAAAGCGAGATGGTTCTAGCACAAATGATCCTTATGTGGCCTTTAGAAGACGAACTGAAAAAATGCAGACTCGAAAAGTAAGTGAATTTGAGAAATTTTTTACATCTTTTTGATGTAAGAAAAACTATTTATAGTTATGAATGTCTCAGTATCTGGAGGTTGTGTTTTAATTTGTGTTTAAATAGACTTTCTGTGCAATATAATGAAAAATACTAATTTAAAATAATTTGGCCTTAAGGTTCATTATGTAGCTGTTGGTATATTTTAATGTTTATTCGTTTAAAATCATATACAAATTCGATTTCCTGGAGATCCATGCCCTTTTCAATGTTTTAAATTTCTCTTTTAACCTTTCAAATGTATATCTATATATATCAGTAGCTATGTTCAGAATTCGACTAGCTAGAAATGCTTATTGACATTAAATAAGGACCTTTATATTTGCAGAATCGCAAAAACGATGAAGCCTCTTACGAAAAAATGCTTAAGCTGCGTCGAGATCTAAGTCGGGCTGTTACTATACTAGAGATGATAAAAAGAAGAGAAAAGAGTAAAAGGGAGCTATTGCACTTAACACTGGAAATTATGGAAAAGAGGTAAAGTCTATTTTAATAGCAGCAGGAAGTGTATGGTACTATAAGCATTTTGTATACTGAGTTAATTTATTTCCTAAGCAGTTATTTGTAAGTCCATAGATGTCTTCTTTTAATAATAATTAGAGGCTATTTAAATGTGTGCTTTAATATGCTTTGTATAATTTTACATGTGTTCCTCTCTTTATTTTCTTTAAAAGTTATTGTATTCAGTAAAATTAAAATGTGCCAGGTATTTCCATCTTGAAATTTTTTTTTGTCCTTCTGTGAGTATGTGCATGCCTATAAGAGAGAACATTTGTCAGTTTAAACTTTTTGTTTTATTTACTAGAATGTACTGATTTAAAAAGACATAAAGAAGAAAGGATAAGGTCCATAATCCTAATATTCAAATAACCATCCAGCAAAACACACAGTGAAAACTTTAAGCCTTACTCACCTATTTCCTAGTCCCTATCTCCAAAGAAAACTGCTGTTGAATTTCTTGTGATTCACTTTAGAAAAATTAGTTTTATATTTAACACAGGCAATTCAAATTAGCTGAAAGTTCTTCATCTTAGGCATTAACTTTAACATTTCTACCAAATCTTTCACCAAACTACTAAGTTAAAATTTGCATCTTTGTGCCCTGGCTGGGTAGGCTCAGTTAGTTAGAGCATCATCCTGATAGGATAGGATTGTGGATTCGATCCCTGGGCACATACAAGAATCAACCAATGAATGCATAAATAAGTGGAACATCCAATAGATGTTCCTTTCTTTCTTTCTCTCTTAAATCAATAAATAAAAATTTCTTTGAGCTTTTGTTTTTTTACCCACAGTCTTCACATTATGGTGCTAAGATAAAGCTGTAAGCCAAACAGTAAAAGGAAGAAACAAAAGGAATTACATAATCTCCCATGTTAATGAACATTCAGCAAATTAATCAAAGTTTAATTTTACCAAGTCTAATCAATGTTTATAATTATATCAATTAAATCTCAGTTGTTATTAATAGTCAGAAGGGTAAGTACTTTCAGAACAAACTTTTTAAACTTTCTTTTTTATAATTTCAGGTATAATTTGGGTGACTACAATGGAGAGATTATGTCTGAGGTTATGGCACAGAGACAGCCAGTGAAACCTTCTTATGCCATCCCCATCATCCCTATTACTAATAGCAGTCAATTTAAACACCAGGAAGCAGTGGATGTGAAGGAGTTTAAAGTTAATAAGGTGATACAAAGTTTTGTGATTATAGTAGCTGATAATGGAGTGGTATTTTATCATTAGAATCAGAAAAAAATACTATATCCTACTATGAAATATGATGCAGAGCCTGCTTTTGATTCAAGACTGGCCTCCTGATACAACAGTAGAGCTTGCAAATAATAATAAACTTTTCCCAAGAAACCATGATACTTGCTATGATTTTTTTGTCAACAAATACCATTTTTGCCTCTAATCTTTATTTCCTTTTTCTTACACATCCAATTCATGCCTCTCCTAGCCTCTGCTATCCCTGCCATACATATTTCTTACATGCCCTTTGTTCATCAGCTCACGCACTCTTACCTGTGTATTTTATCCTGTTTCCCCTGTTTAATGATTTCATATCTTTATCCTTTAAAACTGCTCAAAATTCACCACTCCCAAATGATTTCATTATTTAGCTAGTAGGAACTCTTTATTACTCTTTATTTTCTTAGCACCTTAGTATTATGGCTTTCTTTTCCACTATGTTAGCAGTAATCTGAAGTCTGCTCTGTGTATATGTAAATTTTTTTGTTATATTTTTCCCTTATTGATTTGTTAATTTTTTAGAATAAAAACTAGATATCTCCCCTCCCCTTTCTTTAATTCTCTTCTAGTATTTTTATAGGAAATTAAGGAAAAGAAACAGAAGCCAGCAGTAAATGCTAATTGCAGTTACAGGGTTTCAGAAGCTTGAGCATTTTTATTCTTTTCCTTACTTTAATTGGAACAAAATACTTCATCAGATTGTGTTTAGGTTGTAGGAACATATTCATGTTTTACAAAGATCAACCAGATTCTAAGACTTGACAATGTAAGGTAACAAAACGTAAGAGTCTTGTATCTTCCTATGATTATGAAAGCCTTCATTATAGTAGTAAAAACTTCTCCAAAACTGCGTGTTTGTTGAACATGGTTTCCTGTTGTTTGATTAACGCATTTCTTTATTGCAGCAAGATAAAGCCGATCTTATCCGACCTAAACGTAAATATGAAAAGAAGCCCAAAGTCTTACCATCATCTGCTGCTGCTGCTCCTCAACAGACAAGTCCTGCTGCACTGCCAGTCTTTAATGCTAAAGATTTAAATCAGTATGATTTCCCCAGCTCAGATGAAGAACCTCTTTCCCAGGTAAATTTAATAATTTTTCTATTAATATAGAGGAGAAATGTAGGAAGTCAATGTTTTTTACTCATTGCATTTTACTTAAAGGTTTTGTCTGGTTCTTCGGAAGCTGAGGAAGAGAATGATCCTGATGGTCCATTTGCTTTCCATAGGAAAGCAGGCTGTCAGTACTATGCTGTAAGTTTCAGGCTTTCTTTTTAAATAGCAAACTATTTACCTTTAACTGACCAAATAAGATAATTTTTTTTTTTTTTTAAGCCTCACTTAGACCAGACTGGCAACTGGCCTTGGACTAGTCCTAAGGACGGAGGATTAGGAGATGTACGATACAGATACTGCTTAACTACCCTCACCGTACCCCAAAGGTGTATTGGATTTGCACGAAGACGGGTTGGGCGCGGTGGAAGGTAAGGTATTTTTGTATTCTAAATATAAAGACATTTTAGAAAGTACGGTAGTTGAATTTAAAATTTCAAGTGCAGGTTAGTGTAGCTCATTTGTTCCCATTTGCTGTTCTTGACTGATATTTTGTTTGAAATGCTTTGCCTTCCTGGTTCTTATATAGCTTTTAATGCATGATACAATTCTGATAAAAGGTACCAGATAAAGGCAAGAGTAAATTATGATTGTATAAATTGTATTAAGTTAAAGAAACTACAGACGTTTCAGGAATTCTAGAAGATAATGAAAAAAAATGATTAAATAGACTAAGAAGTATCATATATAGTGTACTGAGTTGTTTAACTTATCAGTGAAAAGACTCCATGTTCCATGTATGACCTGATCTTGACATCCCAGATAGTCATGATCTAGTTGCTTTTCTTCCTTTGTTTAAACCTGATAGAATTCCTTCATACTCTATGCCTTTGTATGCGAAAATGTATGGAAGGAGGGAAGGAATTGCAGAATGCATAAAAGCAAAAAAAAAAAAAAAAAAAAGCTTTCAAATAAAATGTGAAAAATTTTAAAAGGCAAAATAGATAATAAGGTACTTTCAAGAAGAAGTTTAAGGGTATGATTTATGATAGATTAATGGTTAAGGCCATTTATAAAGTTTACCGTATTTTTCGGACCATAAGATGCACCAGTTTTTAGAGAAGGGAAATGAAGAAAAAAAGATTCTGAAACAAATAGTGTCCTAAAATATTTTATGTGCATTAAAACCCAACATCACAGTCATAAACACATGTAATCAACCCTGTAAAGCACATGTGTCAAACACAAGGCCCGCGGGCCAAATCCGTCCCGCCAGGCCTTTCAATGTGGCCCGCACCGCGCTGTCATCACTGCACTCCGCTGCGTTTCCATCACAATGACAGTTTATGACTGTTCAGTAAACCATTCGGCCCGCGATTTAGGCTGGATTTTAGATTTTGGCCCCTTCTCTGATTGAGTTTGACACCCCTACTATAAAGTAAACAGCAGCATTTAGAACCATTTTAGAGCCGGGCAAGCACGCAGAGACCACACAGAGCCGGGCAAGTAAAAAAACTTTTTTTTTAAAGTATATGTGTAGGCTATATTTGGACCATAAGACGCAGGGACTTTTTCCCCCCACTTCTGGGGGGAAAAAAGTGCGTCTTATGGTCCGAAAAATATGGTATATTAGTAACATCTCAAATATTTTATCCATTAGAAATTTTAATGGTACAATATATCCCAAGTAACACATACCTTTTAATGCTTTTCTCCTACCTCCTCTGGCCCTCTCCTCCTCCCCCCAAAAACAAAAGGAATCTTTACTTAAATATGAGAACAAGTATGTTAGCAACATTTTACAAAGTGTTCTGGTGCTTTGTAATGGAAGTAAAAATCTTCAATTTAAAAGGAATTTGAAAAGAAAGGTACTTTCATATTTTATAAGTAACAAACTGATCTACCAACCTTTAGAACTGTTACAACTCCTACTGTTATGAAATATTTACCGTATTCTTTGATATGGAGTACTCCCTTATTTAATCAGATCATTATAATATAAAAGAGAGAGCCTTTATTAGATATTGAAATTATAGCCAAATATTGCAATAATCAAATTTAAATATTCAGTAGGAGATGGCTTTTTGGAGTTGGGAGAAAGAAAAACAATTTTAACAAATGTTGACTAGCTATTTTACATTCATGTTTCCTGCCTTATTTTTAATAGGGTCTTACTGGACAGAGCTCACTCAGACTATGACAGTATGTTTCGCCATCTGGATTTGGAAATGCTTTCCTCACCACAACATTCTCCAGTCAATCAGTCTGCCATTACCTCAGAAACAAATACCTCGGACAAATCTTTCTCTAAAGACCTCAATCAGATACTAGTCAATATCAAGTCATGTAGATGGCGGCATTTTAGGCCTCGGACACCATTCCTACATGACAGTGACAATGATGAACTCTCCTGTAGAAAATTATATAGGAGTTTAACTCGAACAGGAACAGCACAACCTGGGACCCAGACATGCAGTACCTCTACACAAAGTAAAAGTAGCAGTGGTTCAACACACTTTGGTATGTTTATATGTTATAATGTCATTTCTGTGACAATGTCAGTCTTATCAATTTTTTGAATATGTGACTTATATTAATGACTAAAAGTCCTTTTCTCAAAATAGTTAAGAAAAAGAAAGACCTAGGTTTAAGTATTTATTTGAATCCTGTTTGTACATATGATTTCATTTAAACAAAACCACATCCAAAGTGGTGGTTTATCACTACAGGTTGGACAAAAGTAGGTTTACAGTTGTTCATATGGAAAATAATATAATAATGAAATAATAATACATGAATAAACTCAAGTGTTTTGCATATCCACAACTGTACACCTACTTTTTCCTGTATTTAATGTATAAAATTTGTTTTCCTGGAAACCACAAGATTGAGCAATTATATTTTCAAAATAATATGAAAAAAATGGACCATAAATTATTGCTCATTTCTATAGTCTTTCACTTAGACTGCTTAAAAGTAGACCAGCAAATTGATAGATAGGTAAAGTTTTATCTGTCACAGTAATGCAGAGTAATTTATAAGAGAGAAAGTAATTTTTCACAGAACAATATTTAAAAGATTATTTTAATAATTTCAGAAACATTTTTAGATAATATCTACTGTAGCATTATGGCTACTTTGTAAAATGTGTCTAAAATAAATGCTGTCTACCTAAAATATTCCTAAAATGTAGCTTTCTATTTGAAAGTAATAAATGTTTTTTGAGGCATGTAGATTATAGAAATTCACTGTTAACCCATTGTATGCCATAAGTGTCTGTAGACAAAAGTGGGGGGTACCTACCCCACACGCCAGGCATGTCTATAAAAAATGTTTTCTCTAAGTGGCAGCCCTGACAAACTTTAAAATCATTTTACGTGAGAATTTTCAGCTGAAAATATTCAAGAACACCAGATTTGTGAGTAATATGTTTATTTTTATAATATTCACTGCAAATTTATTGTTTTAAATTAAATTCAAAATATTGTGGCGTGTGGGGATGGTTTCCATTTTGGATACGTAGTAGTTAACTGGTTAAAATTATGTTACTACAGATTTTTGTGAAAATAACTTAAATACAGTTTTAGAAAGGACTATATTTATTTTGTTCCCCTAATCATGTGGTAAGGATATCATAAAACCTTCTAATAAATATGAAAATGTGTTTATTCTTAAAGATCTCCAGAAAAGATTTTATAAATAATTTACTTTGTGGTTGGGGAAAAAAGTAGTTTTGTATGTAATAGAAGTTTTTTCAGCTCATAAGAAAAATAATCTTTTCAGAAATTAACTAGAAGATAATAAAAATGTTCTGAGGTTTAACAGATTATAATACCTATAATCCCATTCATTTCAGTCTGTATTATGAAGAGTCAGTTTCTTCTTTTATAGTCTTAAAATTGAAGACTTATAATGTGGGTATAGAAATTCTAAATGTATAAAGTTTTAATATGTTTTCCCAGATAAAGATTTTTAAACTATGTAAAATTCTTTGACAGTTCTTATTGAAAATTGGCATATTCCATCAATCCCCATCTTTTCCATCTCCTAGAACAGAGAAGTTGAATTGTGAAACCATCCTTAGGTTCTTTTAATATAAATTGTTTTGCTATCCAACTTTAGTAAGCATTGGTACTGTAAAATTTGTTTTGCCCAAAGAATATTAAAAGGTGAACATTGAGCAAGAAGTATTACCAAAAGTTTAGATGAAAAAAATCTTTAGTAAACTCTGATTTTCTTTTTAATTATTTCCTTCCTTTATACATGTGACATGCCTTTTTTATAATGGGTTTATCAGGTTTTTTTGTTGAGTGTAATTCTTTTTAGTTTTCCCTTCAATTTTACTAGTTTCTTTATGCTTGGACAATAGATACCTACAGATTGCTATAGAATATCACTTTGTTCTTTCATATATGTGGCTTTTCCAGTAACCTAACGCTTTTCTCTTTATGCTCTATAAAAGTGCTTTACAGTGGAGTTCCATCAAACTTACATTTAAGTGAATTCAACTATAGGCCCCTGGAAAAAAAAATAAAGATTTAGCAGTTCAAATGTTATACAGGATTCTGAATATAATTCTACTAAAAGAATGTATTTGCTGGAGTGGCCACTACAGGAATGGGAGAAGTGAATCTTGATTTTCTCCTGATAGCATGAGTGCCTGCATTGATGCTTCATTCATGGGTTAATCATATCACCTCAAGCAGTATAATTATAGTTTTAAATTTTTATGGGGTTTTTGTGTGTGTGTGTGTGTGTTTTGCATATAATATGGCCCACAAATGCTACTTCATCTGGTACTCAACCACATAAACATGGATCTAGTCTGATGTCAGAAGAATAACTGGCTATGTTGGGCTTATTGAAAGAAATGGGTCTCTATCACATGATGCACTCTAGAGGATTTTTAAGAGTTAACTTTTACTTTACCAGCATTTGTACTTACCATTATATGAGATATGAGTCAGTTGATTATACTTGGCCTGCTGTTCAAGCCAATTTGGTGGATTTTGATTTAGACATTTTTTATTCTATCATTGTTTTAAATGTCAACTACTGTGTGCTGTGGCATAGAGATGCCCTCTGGACTGAGTTTTCCCTTTTCTAAATAATCATCTATAAGGGCTTAATTATTCTCATTTTCAAGTAGGAAATTCTAAATGAGGATATCAGGAGCCCATTATTTTTAGTAAAGGGAATGAGGTTTAGCACAGTAACTTTTATAGTCTTTCTTTCAATTGCTCAGAATCTTTTTTGCTTCCCAATCTTGACCTTCTTGCAAAGTTGTGTGGCCAAATGGGTAATTTGGTTAGTCAGATGTTACAGTGCTTTGTCCTTTGGATGCTATACTGCAGAATGACATAATGTTCAGGGACTTGGAAAGGCTTACTATATGTGTATTTATAATTCTCAAGTCTAGATTTTAGCACTTACAGAAAAATTGCATTTTTAATAATCTTTTAATATGTGATTTGAACAGTTCTCAAATTATATTCTTTTAACTGATAAAAGCACTTTTGAAATGTAGTTTTTGTTCAGTGACTAAGTATTATTTGTATGTATTTGCATTTGGGAGATACCACATGTCAATTAACACCTTTTATCATAATTAGAAAGGACTTTATATAATTCAAAAAGACTAAAAACTGAAAAGTGATTTTTAAACCACCATTATATGTTCAGGATTTGAATTCCTAACTCCCAGTGAAATTTCATCAGCAAACGAAATCAGTTTTCTAAGCTTACATTTCTGCACTAAAGACTTTATTTTCATAAGTGAAAAGGAGATTTATAACTAGAATATTATATTCTAAGTCTCAATATGTATAGTTTACTTAATGCAATTTATTTGAGTTTGTAACAAAATTTTAATTTTACTATAGAAAAGGAACTCTAGATTTGAGCACCGAATACTTTCTTGTTGGATTTTATAAATCCACAAGACTTTAATCCTTATCTAAATGTGTTTCAAAATTCAAAATTGCATCTTCAACAATCTTGACTAGAACCCTTAGTAAAATACATTAACAATCTACAATTTTACAGGTACATACAAGAGTAGTCATACCTAGCAGAATGTTTAACCATAAAAAATCTCACGTTCAAGTCATTTGCAGTCAGTGAATTGAGGTTCAGTCATTTTTTGCCATTAAATGAGTTGCCAAACTTCTATTTTCAAATTGGATTTTTGTGTGACTGATAAATGTTCAAAAAAACTCAATCTAAGCTATCAATTCAAGCTTACTGATTAGATGCTCATACTTTAATACTGTTTGGATCATTTCATTTTATATTTATTTCTTCAAAGTTAACTTTTTTCTTATATTAAGCTTCTTCCCTGTATGCTGCTTAAAGAAATTGTAATTGAGGGGTATCTTTTTATTTTAAATATATTTTATTGATTTTTTTACAGAGAGAAAGAGAGAGGGATAGAGAGTTAGAAACATTGATGAGAGAGAAACATCAATCAGCTGCCTCCTCCACAACTCCCACTGGGGATGTGCCCACAACCAAGGTACATTCCCTTAACCGGAATCGAATTTGGGACCTTTTCAGTCTGCAGGCTGATGCTCTATCCTCTGAGCCAAACCCGTTAGGGCGAGGAGTATCTTTTAAAATAGGTGTTTGGGTTTGTTAAGGATTTTTGTTGTTATTGTTGTTGTTTTTAACAAAATACACATTTTGGCAATCTAGACTCTCTCTTCTAAAACTGAATTTTTAAATTGTTTATTTTTTCCTAACTGCCTGTCACCCTCCCCACCTGCACTTTGATCATTTTAGTTGATCTGCTCCAGCTACAGGAATGTGACCTAAAGGGCCAGCATCCTAAGCTATCAGTTATTCCAGTTGCTGGTGTACTGCATGATAATTTTCCTTGTATAAGAATTGGACTCTTAAAACCTTAGATTATTTCATCTCAATTCCTACCCCAGACAGTTTCTGACCTCTGCCTCTAATGAGAGCAAATTCAACAGCTTACTTAATCAGGTTATTTTGTACACTTTGGTGTCTTACTTAGAAGTTTGTCCATATAAATGCTGAAACCGGTTTGGCTCAATGGATAGAGCGTCGGCTTGGGGACTGAAGGGATCCGGTCAAGGGCATGTACCTTGGTTGCGGGCATATCCCCAGTAGGAGGTGTGCAAGAGGCAGCTGATTGATGACTCTCTCTCATCGATGTTTCTAGCTCTCTATCTCTCTCCCTTCCTCTCTGTACAAAATCAATAAAATATATTAAAACAAAAAACAAAGAGTTCATAAAAAAAAAAAAAGAAGAAGTTTGTCCATATATTGAACAAAAGCTACCTCCTTAAATTTAAATATTCTGGTTCCTGTTTTGCCTTTCAAAGCACATGAATATTTTGTTTGTTTGTTTGTGTTCAGGTTGGAGCACTTTCTGTATTTTTTTTTAATAAGTCTTTATTGTTCAAATTATTACAATTGTTCCTCTTTTTTCTCTCCATAGCTCCCCTCCACCTGGTTCCCACCCAACCCCATTCCATTACCACCCCCAGACCCCAGCCATTGTCCTCCACCATAGGTGTTCAATTTTTATCCAATCTCTTCCCTCACCCCCACACCCCTTTCTCCCTGAGAATTGTCAGTCCACTTCTTTTCTATGCCCCTGATTCTATTATATTCACCAGCTTATTCTGTTCATCAGATTTTTAATTCACTCAATTTTAAGAATTACTTGTTGATAAATATGTATTTGTCATCACTTTGTTGTTCATATTTTTATCTTTACCTTTTTCTTCTTCTTCCTCTTCTTAAAGAATATTTTCAGCATTTCATATAATACTGGTTTGGTGGTGATGAACTCCTTTAGCTTGTCCTTATCTGTGAAGCTCTTTATCTGACCTTCAGTTTTAAATGATAGCTTTGCTGGGTAGAGTAATCTTGGTTGTAGGTTCTTGCTATTCATCACTTTGAATATTTCTTGCCACTCTCTTCCGGCCTGCATAATTTCTGTTGAGAAATCAGCTGACAGTCATATGGGTACTCCCCTGAGGTAACTAACTGTTTTTCTCTTGCTGTTTTTAAGATTCTCTCCTTGTCTTTTGCTCCTGGCATTTTAATTATGATGTGTCTTGGTGTGGTCCTCTTTGGATTCCTCTTGTTTGGGGTTCTCTGCACTTCCTGGACTTGTAAGTCTATTTCTTTCACCAGGTGGGGGAAGTTTTCTGTCTTTATTTCTTCAAATAGGTTTTCAATATTTTGCTCACTCTCTTCTTCTGGCACCCCCAAAATTCTGATGTTGGTACGCTTGAAGTTGTCCCCGAGGCTCCTTACACTATCTTCAAATTTTTAGATTTTTTTTTTTTTTCTTTTTGTTTTTCTGGTTGGGTGGTTTTTGATTCTTCATATTTCAAATCTTTGACTTGATTCTTGGGATGCTCCAGTCTCCTGTTGAATCTCTGTATGTTAATCTTTATTTTAGTCAGTGTAAGTTTAATTTCTGATTGTTCCTTTTTTATATCCTTGAGGGTCTCACTAAATTTCTCAGAAGTTTCTAGAAGGTCTTGAGTAACCTTATAACTGTAGTTTTGAACTCTATATCCAGTCGTTTGCTTTCCTCCATTTCTTTCATTTGTGGCATGTTTCTTTGTCTCACATTTTGGCTGCTTCCCTGTATTGATAGAGTGGCTTTGTGTGCTAGGTGTCCTATAGGGCTCATGGCTCAGCCTCCCCAGTCACCTGAGGTGGATAGTTGGCGCACCCTGTTGTGGGCTGTGTGCACAGTCTTGTAGGTAAGCCTTGATTGCTGTTGGTATCACTGAGTGGAATTGACCTCCAGGCCAATTGGCTGTGAGGACCAGCTGTGTGTATAATGGGAGAACTGCTGTAATGGAAACACCAGGCCAATTGGCTGTGAGGACCAGCTGTGTCTATAATGGGAGAACTGCTGTAATGTTTCCATTACAACAGTTCTCCCATTATAGACACAGCTGGACTTGCTGGGGCTGGACTTGCTTCAGTGGGGCTTTGGTGATCATTGAAACTGCCCTCTGAGTGTGTCTCTTAAGGATGTGAAGAGTTGTAATCTGGTATGGTCTCACTTTGACCACTAGGTGCACTGGCTCTTGGATCTCCAAGGAAGTACAAAGTCAACCCCTGCCTGAGGCCACCCAGCAGGAGCTACAGAGAGATCTGCAGATTCTTCCTCTTAGTTTGGGGTTTGGATGTGCCCAGATGAGGTGCAGCTGTGAAGCAATGCAGGCTGCTGAGGAGCCTTAGGCCTTCTTTTGGAGGCCCTGGGGTTCTTTGACCCAGCTGCAGTTTTTTAGGTTAGATTGCAGAAGGCCAGGCCATTCATATGCAAATGCCTCTGCACACAGCTTGGGTGGGGTTGTAAATTGGGTTGGGCCTGGTCTCAGGGAATCACAGGGCAGTGCAAACAGCAGTGGCTGCCTGTTAGCCCTGCCCTAGATAGGTCCCTGGGTGTCTGTCTTACAGTCCCATGCAGGAACAATGAAAGCTGCAACCACCTCTGAGAGAAAGCTGCCCTAGTGTTCTAGCCTGATGCCAGCCAGTCCAATTTCTTCCCGTATGAGTCTGGGTCCCCAGAGTCTCTCCTGGAACTGGAATTCTGAGCAATCGGGAACTTGTACTCTATCTCCCTCCTGATTGAAAAAGACCTCAGAGTACCCAGTTGCCAGGCCATTTCCTCGCATGCCTCTGCACCTTCCCTTTTCTGCACCTCTGCACCTCCTACCACTCTAGATGCGCTTTTCTCTTTCCTTCTTCTTGTGGATCTTCCACTCAGCCAGCCTTCCCTTGGTTCTGGATGATGTCCGATTTTTCTTTTAGTTGTAGTTTTGATGTGGTTATGCAAGACAGCAAGTTCAGGTGTTTACGTATGCCGCCATCTTGGTTCTGAATATGTTTTCTTGATCTCCAACATCAAAGTGTCCTTCAAATATTTTAAGCCCTTTTGTGCTCTTTTATAATTCTCAGCTTTTAATCGCTTTTAATCATGGCCTCACATCACTCTTCTTCACTTCCTAGGCTCCTGTTTAAGTGCTGAATAGATAAGGTTTTTTAAATACTTGATTCACACTATCGGTACATAAAAATTTGATTCATATAAATAATACTAAATCTAAAACAAACTTGTCTATATCTTTTTATATTTAAAATCTCTTTGCTTTGGGGGTGGGTTTTTTCCCCTTCATATAGTAAATACCTTTGTGAAAGTGTCTTCATCTTCATTAGGAGGTTGTAGGAGTAAATCACAAGGATCCCTCCTGATGTAAAATTTTTTGGTTCTTTGGAATTATTTTGATGCTGTCCACTAAACCATCTTGTCCATCTTTGTGTGAATTGCAAACTTTACCACAACATAATATTTGGAGATTAGACATACAACCTGAAAACTTTCTACCTTGATAGAGAGTTAGGGAAATATGGTAATTTTATTTATTTCCACTTAGCATTTGCTTGCACTTTGAATTATAATGACATCCAGGTGTTCTCGGTTTTCTGTACAAATAATAATGTAAAACCCAGTTCAGATTGTACTTGGCCCAGTTTATTACCTTACCAAGCTTTCCTTTCATTTACACAGCCCTTTGGATTAGAATTTTATGTCTCAGAAGAAATTTAAAATCTTAGCATCTCATACCTGAAAAGGACTACAGTCATCACTTATTTAATCTCTTCCATATTTTAGATGAAATACTGAGTCCTGAAAGGTTAAGTAACTTGGCCAAGTATACTCTACTAGTTATGATAGACCTGAGAACTAAAATAACAATCAAGATGTGTTGGCCCCCCAGACTCATGGTTTTTACTACCATTGCTTCTAGCTCATATTTTATCTATACAGTTCTTCAAGATCATTAATGAAAAATATCCGGAGAAAATTTTAGTACTAAACTCTAGAATATAGAGATATCTAAGAAATGAGCTAACAGTGATCTAAAATGTCACGTGATTGTTATTTCTAAATCTGTTATTGGGAGGAAGTTAACAGTTATTGAAAGTCACAAAACCTACAAAGGCCAACCATTAAAATGTTGGTTTAAATAGGGCAAAAATATTTGGAACCTTTATTCAAATCAACTTCCAATTATTGCTAAATTTTTTAATAAACCACACACAAACATATGTCTATCTACTATACAGAACACTTTAAATTAATAAAGATGAGGGGGAAAAATAGAGATTGAACAAGGAAAAAACACACATATACAAATACTAGCAAAGATCAACAACAGAAAATTTCCATTTATATAAATGGAGTTTTGTACATATAGGCTTTTATTGAATGCTAAAGTATTGATTTTCTAGGTCTGTACTGACCTGACCTTCCAGAATGGTTCCTTTTTTAAAAAACGTACTAAGCATTCCTTACTAAGGAAATTCAAGACTTACACAATTCACTCAAATTTAGGAAATTAAAGTGTAAATCTCAAAAACATATTAGCAAAACTAATAATAATATATTAATTATAAGCCAGAATAAATTTCTGTAGTTTTTCTTCAAGTTCTGATTCAACACATTTCTGTTATATGAAAATGGTGGTGTTGACAGAAAATTACTTTTTTATGCCACTATTCAGGGATTCTTCTATTAGTAATAAAAATCTTCCCAGTAGGAATCAGATCTGAGGATTTCAAACACAGAAAAACTCATCAAAGAACAGATACCAATTAAATAGATTTTTAACACACTGAATTTAAAAATTAAAAAAATATATATTTTTTTTGCTCCTGTTGCCCCAAAATTTAGTTCAGATCAAGTTTAAGAGCTGATGTAGATACTTACTTCTTTCACAATTTTCTGATCCATTCAAAATATGGTAGAATTTCTACCTAAATATTTTGTACTTGTACAAGGTGGATGCTGTATACTGATAGATAAAGATTCTTCATGAGTTACGTGAAAACTAAAAAACTTGATGAAGTGATCATCTAAATAAATCATCAAAACAACAACAAATTAGGTGGCAGTATTTTGAAAACATTCAACTTGAGATTGAGGAAATTTGCATGATTTATTTATAGATTCCCTGGTACCCAGGGATGCATGATAGCCCTTTTTTTGTTTTGTTTTGAAATAATTCTTACCTAAACATTGCGGGCTTCTTAAAGAAGCCTTTAAGGTCAGATGTTGTGATTGTATGTGCTTTTTTTTCCCCTTTTTTAATTGGCGAAATCAAAAAAAGAAAAAAGGTTTCCTTTTTAAAAACTGAACACACTTTTTGGGGGGTAATAAATGAACATTTTTTTGTTTGTTTTTTTTAGAACTGAGCTCTCCATAGACAAACATAAGTAGCATAACACAGTGTCTTTCCTCAGACATCATTCTGTACAGTAAATCAACATAAACAACTCCGTTCTTATTGACTGGATTTTTTCCAGGTGGGTTAATTGAGTGGGGAAAATTAATTAACATATGGAACCTCTTTTTTTTTCCTGTGTTAAGCTTAAAGGATGGGTTCTTTAAAATAAAAAAGAAAGGTAATAAACCAACAACAACCTTATGTTTTATATAGAGGAAATATTTGTAATAACTAAAATTAGAAAATATAGAACAGTTACGTTAGGGATTACTATCTGAATGCATTGGGACAGTAATATGAGTAAACTAGAAACCAAATGGTAATTATCAGATTTTCTTCTCAGTGCAAAGTTGAGTTTCAAATATGTGGATTTTTAAAAAAGCTGGTATTACTTTTTTACACAAATGTTACAGCTTACAAAAATAATGGTTCTGCGACTTGAGAAGTGAGCAGATCTCTTTCCTATGTTTAATTAACTCAGGAAGTTTAATTTTGTTTTTCCTTAGATTCAACCCACTCTTGTGAAATGTGGTTGTAAGCTTAAATTTTCATTTGAAAGTGATCTTTAGCAGGACCATGAGCTTTTGTCAAATGTTTTAATTTTGCACAAACTTTTTTAATGAAGAAATTTTACTATTGTTAAAAGTGTATGATATTGTGCATTTTTATAAAGTGTTTCCTCATTTTATGTTCAGCATTTACAGCCGAACAATACCAGCAACATCAACAGCAACTGGCACTAATGCAGAAACAGCAGCTTGCACAAATTCAGCAACAGCAAGCAAATAGTAATTCCTCCACCAACACTTCACAGGTGAGGGATTTGTCTGTCTTATGATTATCCCTCATTGTTTCCCACCAGAGTTCATCTCTAATTACCAACTGTTGTCATAGAACCTTGCATCTAACCAGCAGAAAAGTGGCTTTCGCCTGAATCTACATCATAGCCATTCTATACAGGGTTTAGAAAGAACATTACAGGTGAGTATAGAAGCTGTTGTTTCTGCTCCCTATTTTAGAAAGCATAGTTATATGAGATGGAGACCCTGTCTTTAAATCTGACCTGTAGTTTAATATATGTCTTTAATATGTAACCCCACTGACACCTAAGTCATTATCTTGTTATTTTAATTATCATTACAATTTATTAAAAATTATTATACTTTCTTTTAGAAGAAATCACTTTTAAACCGAAAATCATGTAAGCACATTTAAGGCTTAAAAGCTGAGATTTGAGTCTCTATGCATCTTGGAAGAAAAATTCATGTAAAAAATTCAAGGACCTCTTAATTTCTAGGCTAAGTTCTGATACAGTATTTTGTTACTTCCATTCTAAAGGGATAGTTACCTTACTATCCCAAAGGTGTGTGTATGTTTCTATATATGGTAAATTAGGTGAAAGAAGTTTACCTACATATTTATTCAATGTATGTACTTGCAGATCACTGAATTGGTTTACTAGCTTATTTCTTGTCCAACACTTTGTGTTGGAGGTTTATTATTTTCACATTATAGGAGGAACATTTTGGTAATTGACATGTCCATGTTTTATATATCATAATCCTTGAGTTATAAAATTACTAGAACATTGCTCAATTTGACTGTCAAGGGAGAGAAAGATATTCCGGTGGTTTGCCACTTTTGTTTATATTCATACTGATTTTGCTATACCTGTGTAGCTTTAATACTAATTTGTAACTAAGTGATGCTGATTAGATTTGTATTTTATTTTATTTTTAGGGTTTTGTTTCCAAGACTTTGGATTCTGCTAGTGCTCAATTTGCTGCTTCTGCTTTGGTGACATCAGAACAATTGATGGGATTTAAGATGAAGGATGATGTGGTGCTTGGGATCGGGGTGAATGGCGTCCTTCCAGCCTCAGGTAAGGATAATGACATTTAAATGGTTTTGATAAGATTTGTAACAGCTACCTATAATTAACAGCCAAATTGCACATTGGTTAGCTGCTTCTCTCTTTTTCTCTAGGAGTATACAAGGGCTTACACCTCAGCAGTACTACACCAACAGCACCAGTACATATAAGTTCGTCAGCAGCAGGTTCAACTTTGTTACAGCCTTCAAACATCACACAGACTTCAAGTTCCCACAGTGCACTGAGTCATCCAGTAACTGCTGCCAATTCTGCAACAACTCAGGTTCTGATTGGGAACAACATTCGATTAACTGTACCTTCATCAGTTGCCACTGTAAACTCTATTGCCCCCATAAATGCACGACACATACCTAGGACTTTAAGTGCTGTTCCATCGTCTGCCTTAAAGCTGGCTGCCGCAGCAAACTGTCAAGTTTCCAAGGTCCCATCTTCATCCTCTGTAGATTCAGCCCCAAGGTGAGTAGTTATTTTAAGACTAAAGTGATCTAACTTAAATTCTTAGGCATTGCTCTCTACTTATTTGTGGCTTTTGCTCTTTTCTTTATATACATTAAAAATATGTGGATGAGAATTCCTTATTGTGGAACTAAACAGATAAAGGTAATTCAGTATTATTGAAAATTAGTGCTAAATGGTACAGTGAATATTGCATTTGGGACTTGGGCATCATTTTCTTAGTATGGTAATGGCTTATCATGTTCTCACTCTTCTTCCTCTGGATGGATGGGGTTCTCTTTTGAATGCTTCTTTGTCTATGATTTCTCCCACAGTTTTTGTGTAGACAGAACTGATAGAATTCATATGGCTAGAGTGCTAAGCTGCTCTTAATAATGTAAATAAAGCTTACAGTATTCATGCCAAGTCGACTTTTAATGAAACCAAAATTTTGTATGCTAACTTGTCTTCTTGGGTTTCAATGGACAGGCAGGGGTCCTCAAACTTTTTAAAGTGGGGGCCAGATCACGGTCCCTCAGAGATCTGGAGGGCCGGACTCTATGAACTACTAATTCCTACTGTAACACCTCAGCTGCGCTCACTGCCCAAAAAACCTGGCGGGCCGGATCAGACTCCACTGCGGGCCTCATGTGGCCCGCGGGCCGTAGTTTGAAGACGCCTGGTTTAGAGTGTTTACTCAAGCTCTATTCTGCTTTAAATATTAATGATAAAGTCCTGCCTTTTACAGAACAGTGTGGGAAAACAAAAAGACAAGAAGTTTTCAGTTTAGGTGGAAGACAAGCATAAAAGTGTGAAAAGTTAAATAGTGTTGATTGTAAATAATAAGATGAAAGTCATTCTAGAGATATTACAAAGCATTATATGCTTATAGAATTAAATGTATAGATTATAATATCAATATTAGGAGACATCTTTTCACACTAGGAGTGTTCTGGGAATGTTTAACAAAATAAGATTAGATTGACTGATCTTGGTCAGAGAAAAGGAAGACGAGAGAGTTGGGGGATATAAATGTGTTGAAAGGTTAACAAGTAAAGTAGTTTGTGGGTTGGGGAGGTTAGTAGTTGAAGTTGGAGTGGTAGGGAATGTCCAGACTGATAGTAGACTTCCTCAGCTGGCAGTGGCCTAGAAAGAGGATCAGGATTTGTAGCAACAAACTGTAGCCTTGAGTTCCCAAATCCATGCATCCCTGTCTGTGTCTGAATTTAATAGTCCTTGTCTGCTTGATACTAATCTATTACTAGTATTCTGAGTCTAGTCACAGTTAATTTAATTCTTAAATATGTAATACATGGTTTTCATCAGTATAGAATTGTATACCCATGGAATATTCCAAATATATGGAAAACATTTTTTTAAAATCCTCACCGGAGAGAAGTTTTTACTGATTTTAGAGAGAAAGGAAAGGAGAGAAATATCAATCAGTTGCCTCCCATATCTGCCCCAATCAGGAATCAAATCTGAAGCCTAGGTGTGTGCCCTGACCAGGAATTAAACCCACAACTTTTGTTGCACAGGGCAACACTCCAACCAACTAACCCACCCGGCCAGAGCTGAAAAACTTTTTCTATAACTTATTTTAGTCCCTTTGTTTTGAAGATGAGGAAACAGATACAGAGATTTCTCTAGGCTCACTCAGCAGTCTAGGTACTAGAACAACTACAGCCCTTCTCTTCTCATGCCCACGTTAGTAGCTATCCTGCTCTACTCCATATGTAAAATCTCACGACACGTCCTGACCTGAATGAACCTCAGCACATATATATGTTCCTTATTTTAAAATTACAAAAGGTTCAATAAAAGAGGAGATTGAAACAAAAAACTAAAACTTGGCAATTCTTTGTGAGGTTTTTTTTGTTTTGTTTTGTTTTTTAAATATATTTTATTGATTTTTTTTTATTTTTTTTTTTACAGAGAGGAAGAGAGAGGGATAGAAAGTTAGAAACATCGATGAGAGAATCATGGATCAGCTGCCTCTTGCACACCCCTTTCTGGGGATGTGCCCGCAACCAAGGTACATGTCCTTGACCAGAATCGAACCTGAGACCTTTCAGTCCACAAGCTAATGCTCTATCCACTGAGCCAAATTGGTTTCGGCCAGTTCTTTGTGTTTTTAAATCTAGATTGGCTACTAAATTCTTTTGGTAATATCCTGGAATTTATAAGCCTGACTTTTGATTGTGTATTTCCGATAATAAGCTATAAAGGTTCCTATTCCTCTTCTTGCTATCTTTCCCAAGAGTCAAATTTTGATTATTAAAAATATTTGAACTTTTTATTGGGAAATAGTTTTGGTTTGTTCAATTTATATTTGTTAAATTTGTTGCAGAAAAGTAATTTATTGAACTTTATTTCAACAGGGAAAACCATGAATCAGAGAAGCCAGCGCTAAACAGCATAGCAGACAATACAGTAGCGATGGAGGTGACGTAGCTTTCTCAGGAGTGGGACTGCAACCTGGGGACTTGATTAGGTGCTATGCATCAGTAGCATTTTGAATGCAGGGGATGATGGAGTGCCACACATGCATTTCTGTGGCAGCTGTGGGGACATTACAGCAATGCCCATCTCTCAAGCTTCAATTTTTCTTTCCTTACTGTTAATAGGAAAAAACATCTGTAAATTAAGAATACAGCAATTATCTGTACAGTACTGCATATTTGTAATACCCTTGTATATATGTTACTTGAATACAGAAATGTTCATTTGTGATGCTTTGCACTTGGGGGTGGGAGGGTGGGAGGGAAATAAATTGCAACAAAGAGTGTGAGATGTGAGATTGTATAGAGATGAAGTGTCATCACATCATGTGCATGGTGCGGAACCTGCTGTTTTATCTATTTATTGTGCCGTGTTTACAGTTTTTTTGTACACTGTACCTTCATTGGTTCCTGTGCTGTAGTAAATGTGTTAGGTAGCTGTGGACTCCTTGGTATTTTGTAAATGGTATAACATAACTTGGTTCCCCTCTGGATCCCTGAGTTTTCTCTGTATCATGTGAAAAAAAAATGGTGACATACATACAGAATTTTACAAAAATAAAAAACTCATCAGTTTAAAAAAGGGGGGAGGGTATACTGTTAAATGGGGGATCTTCCTGGTCTATCATTAGGATAAGTAACAAGCTAAAAATGAAGTCTCTTGAATCTTCCCATCCCCTCTTGCCCACAAAGCTGTGGGTAATTTCTGGTACTTAAAGCACTAACGTTATGTTGCTGCTCTACAAACAGCCCAGTAGTTCCATTTCCTTCCACACCAAAAAGTGTTAAATCAAGTATGCAAATGGAGTCCTTACAACTGGAGTTTATGTTGTCTTGCCCTTTTTTAGCACAAAAGAAATTGTACTTTTTTTATTGTCAAATTGTTTAAAAGACTTCATTCTTTACTTGTTCTTACAAAAAGGATATAAGGGAGAAGAATGCAGTAATTACTATACATGTATCATCATTCCAGTTTCTAAAAACAGCCAGCCAGCTTTTTTCCTTTCAAGATTCTCCAGAAGGCTGCAAGGCCAGAACCACAAATATCGGGTGCCTTCCTTTGGAAATATTTGACCTCTCTTCTGTGAAGAGAATGGTACTTAACAGACTACTACCAGTGCTTTGTCAGTACCGAAGTCTGAATGCCCAGTCCAATGGCATATATTATCTTCAAGGTTTTTAATCCCACCTGGAAAAATTGTGATAGAATTCTCACAAAATAAACCCAGGGCATTACATGTTGACAAACAAATGTGTAGTGGTCTTTTGCTTTTATTTTCACCCTAAGAACTTTTGTGTGACTTTAATTAAAATCATTCCGTAAAGGGGAACATGGGAATGGGAGTAATGACTTAAGTTCATTTTTTTCAGCCATTATATACTGAGTGATTTCTCTTGGATTATTTTCAGTTCAACAACAGTGAAAAATTCTTGCCCTCATGGAGTGGTTTATAATCTCATTAGGTGATTAAGAACAATAAGTATGATTTAAATGTATTATGGTAAGTATTAGAAGGAAAGTAATACAAGGAAGGTAGGAGAAGCCGTGCCAGGATGGTGTGGAGGATGGGTAAGGAAGGTGGTTTCATTTGATCACAGACTTGAAGTTGGGAGGAAAGCATTGTAGGCAGAGAGATTAAGTACAAAGATCCTGAGGTGGGAGTGCATGGTTTGCTAAAGGAATAGCAAGCAGTGTGGCTGGTGCGTCAGGAAAGGAGTAGATGGGGAGTAATCGGGAGCCTGCAGTGGAGGATGTGGTTGGGGATTTTAAGGACTTGACTTTCCTCCACTTCAGAAAGGAGTTTGGAGCAGAGGAGTGATGTGAACAGGTTCTCTCTGGCTTTGGTATATATTATAGAATAGACTGCAGGGAAGAGTAGTTAGGTAGCAAGTTGTAATAACCTAAGTGAGAGATTATAGTGACAAGGATGGTAGTGAAAAGTAGTTGGATTTTGTTTATATTTTAAAGGTTGACCCAGTAAACTTTTCTAAGAAACTGAATAGGTGTGAGGAACATGAAAAAAAAAGAAAATTTAAGAATGATTCCATGGTATTTAGCCTGAGCAACTGGCCATAGTTGGAAAGCACCGTGGGAGTAGTGGGTTTGGGAGAAACTCAGTTTGGGGCTATGTGAGGTCTCCATTAGACATCCAACTAGAGATGTCATATAGGTAGTTGAATATAAAAGTATGGTATTTAAAGGGAGAGGTCTGAGCTGGGATTCAAAAGTTGAGTCGTCTTTATAGTGATATTAAAAGTTGTGATTCTGGGTGAAATCAAGAGTGGGATTAAATCTTGGTGTAATAAATAGAGCTGTCATTGATTGGGAATTCCCTGTCTCAAAGGGACAGACTTACAATTTGGATAACTACTTTTGTTTATTTTGTTCTGTGTTCTTTAAGGAGTGACCGATCAGTGTGACTGAAAATTTAAATTGCCAGTTTAAAAGTATTTAAGTAATTAGAATTAAAATTTCTAAATGAAACCTAGCAGATAGAATTGAGGCCTAGGCCCACAAAGTGCCTATATGCCTATAGATTGTGGAACAAGAAAAGGAGTCTTCATCAAGCATACCTAGTCGGGAATTTGCAGAGTTGCACAGGTAGGGGTAGAGAAGTGGCAGATGGGCAAGTGATCAACATCCATGTAGCCCTAACTCTCTTATATGACCATACCAGCTCTGAGATGCAGAGAAAATACAAATAGTCATCTTTCACATTTTAAAATAAGGAAATATACTCAAAACTGCATCTTTGGCTTCTAAATCCTTTGCTATTTTTCCATATATCCTACCAGTGTTGTAATAGCCTGAAGTGAAGGCTATTGCAAACATGCAATTTAAACATGAAGATATTAGGAAAAGGGACAAAAGTTATCAGAACTTCGACATCTCGTCTAGTTAATAACTACTGTGTATTTACAATGTAATATCATATACATAGTAATAATCTTATTTAATCTTCACAATAATTCTTTTAAGGAGATAGGATTATCGCCATATTGTAGGTGAGATTTACTCAAGGTTGGTTACACAGTGGTTGACAGTCCAGAATTTGAATTCATCAGCCAGATTCCAAAGCTGCAGCCATTTGTATCCCCTACTTAGTGGATAAGGTAGATAAACTGGGAAACAGATTTTTAATATAACTCCTTAGTATCTTTGTTCCTAAAGAAATTGGTACTGTTGAGTCTTTCACTCTGCCATTATGCTTTTTAAAAATATATATATTTTATTGATTTTTTGCAGAGAGGAAGGGAGAAGGATAGAGAGCTAGAAACATTGATGAGAGAGAAACATTGACCAGCTGCCTCCTGCACATCTCCCACCAGGGATGTTCTCACAACCAAGGCACATTCCCTTGATCGGAATTGAACCTGAGACCTTTCAGTCCACAGGCCGACGCTCTATCCATTGAGCCAAACTGGTTTCGGCCATTATTATGCTTATGTTCATTTCAAAAGTAGAAGCCCAAAAACTGACCAAACTGAATTTTATCCTAGGTAAATTTTGTTTTCCCAAAAGGACAGTGTTTTCTAAACTCCAAATTTAGCAGGTGTGTTTTCATGAGTATTATAAAAGAATGTAGAATATGGTGCAATATTAATGTGTAATAAGTTATATATGTGTAAGCAGGATTTCACATTCTTCACTAATATACTTACGAGAGCAGATCTGCTTTTGTCTATTTTACGTAATGATGTTCTACATGAATTATTTCAAAAAATGCTATTTTAATGTTTGAAAGTAACAGCAAACGGAATTAATAAACAAAACACACTAATTCAAAAAATATTTATTAACTATGCCAGGTACTATTGTAGGTGTTGGAGACACATCACAAACATTAAAATTAGAATTAACATTAAATGTCTAATGGAGTCATCTTGAGGCTTTTAAAACAAATGTAACATCCAGCTTTGGAAATTAACTGTGAAATACATCATTGCCAGAACCAGATGACAATTTCAGCATTTTCACATGAAGATATATTATGAACAAATTAGGTACAAAAGCTTCCAAAAAAAGTTTCTTATAGGCAAAATGTAAAACTATGCAATTTGCAAAAGAATCCAGTCTTAGAAAATTATCTGCCCTACTTTTGTAGTTTATAAAACAAAAGGGTTGGTCTGTAGATGACACCCCTTTGTCAATACTTGATAGAAAAAATAGAAAAGTCAGTAAGGACTTGACTAGAACAATATTATCCATCAATTTGACCTAATAGACCTATAACATTGTCAAATACTGCTACAGTTAAATATTTTACTCTTTACTTCGTGTTGATATTTGCTGCTGGTTGCTTACAGTTACCTTAAAGAGAAGTTGGGGTGCTTCACTGGGCTGGAAAAGTTTAGCTAAGTCAGAGAGCAGGTCTAATTAAGCAAGTTTATTTTATATCTATAAAAGACTAAGTTGACTCACAAATGCGTGATCCATATAAAGCTTTCACTGGAGCCAATCACGTGTGTGTGTTTCCATCTGTCATTGTTGGTCATGAATTTGGTTGACACTTCTATTATAGAGAAAGGGTGAATAGTAATATTAAAATGTTCTAATTAATTTCCTTCCAATATGCACAAATTCATGCACTGGGCCACTAGTTTATATGTGCCATGGATGTAAAGGTTTGAAAACTGCTGGACTCATCTGACTTGACTCAGTCAAATTTTGTTTTATTATTTGCACTCTTGACTCTAGACTTCCAGAGCCAGTGTTGTTCAATATGGTAGCTACTAATCGCATGAATACTTAAATGCAAATTAATTTAACTTAAATACAAATAAAGATTCAGCTCCCTGGGGACACTAGTAGCCACATTTCAAATGCTTAGTGGCCATCATATTGGACAGGACAAATATGGGACATTTATATCACTGCAGAAAGTTCTATAAAATAGTGGTGGTCTAAAGCCAACTACAATACACACACACACAAATTGATCATTTTATTGATCATTTCCATTTGGATGTCTAAAACTTCAAATTCAACATGTTCCACACAATAGTCAATTTCTCACCCCTAATAAGAACTCACATGTGTAGTTTGGTTCTTCTCTAGTGTTCTCTAAATAAATGGCATCACAATTTACCCATCTTAAAGAGCCAGACACCCAAGTCATTCTTGTTTTACGTCACCTGACCTCCCACATCCATCAGGTAAAAATTATTTTAACTTCCTGATTGTGTGTAGTTGTATGCTTCTTTCCGTCTCCACGACTGCCACATTTGCACCATAATCTCTCCTCTAGTCTACTAACTGCTTTCCTGTTTCTGATCTTAACTCCAAACCTTTCCTCGTTAATTCTGCTGTTAGAGCACCCTTTCTAAAACTCACATCTGCTTAATGCTCTGGATGAATACCAAATTTCTTCATATGGTTTTATGAAGACTATCTTTGGCCCCACTTTCTCTCCTGTAGCCCTAGTACCCTGTTTCCCCGAAAATAAGACAATGTCTTATATTAATTTTTTCTCCCAAAGTTGCGCTAGGTCTTATTTTCGGAGGATGTCTTATTTTCGGGGAAACACGGTAGCAGCTAACATTTATTGACCACTTGTTCAGCACCAGCACCACTCTAAGCTCTCCGTTTGCATTATCTCATGTAATCCTTATAACCGTGGCCACTGGGTATGGTTGTACAGGTCATACTATTATATTAACTATACCAGTGGCACAGTGGATGGATTCATGCACCTCGAAAGGAACTGTAGGCTACAAGGCTGCCGTGGGCAAGGGGCAGGTCTCAGCCTATTCTCTGTGCCCCAACCCAGCCCCTCCTGCTGTGGTCCCCAGTCCTCGGTCTGCCAGCAGCCCCACTCCCGCCACTGCTGCGCTGTGGAGCAATTGGTGCTAGTGCCAGCAGTGGGTACAAACCATAGCTGCCAGCCCCAATTGCCCCTCAGGAGTGGGGGAGGAGCCCTGTGGGGTAATCAGGGCCGGCACCAACAGCGGGTATGAGCACCTGGAAGGATCATGGCATGCAGGAGCAAAGAATTTTCAGTAACCACCAGAGTTTCGCCCCAATGACAGCAACCAGGGCCCCATTTTGGTCTGGCACCCCCACTCACCTCCATCATCCTGCTGCAGCAGAAGCCCACCATGTTTGCGCTGTGCGCCTGCTGCCAATGCCCGCCATGTTCCCCACATGACCCCTGATGGTCAGCACACATCATAGCGACAGGTTATCCGGTGGTTCTGTTGTTCTGTCTATTTGCATATTAGGGAAATATATATATATATATATATATATATATATATATATATAGAGAGAGAGAGAGAGAGAGAGAGAGAGAGAGAGGAAGAGAGAGAGAGAGAGAGAGAGAGAGAGAGAGAGAGAGAGAGAGAGAGAGAGAGAGAGAGAGAGAGAGGAAGGTCCCTCAGCCCAGCCTGCATCCTTAAGGGATGTCTGGCTGCCTATTTAGGCACAATCCAAATGGGCAATAAGACATCTCTCTCACAATCCAGGACTGCTGGCTCCCAACTGCTCACCTGCCTGCCTCCCTGCCTGCCTGCCTGATTGCCCCTAACCACTTCTGCCTGCTAGCCTGATCACCTCCTAACCACTCCCCTGCCAGCCTGATCAATGCCTAACTGTTCCCCTGCTGGCCCGATTGCCCCTAATTGCCCTCCCCTGCAGGCCTGGATCCTTCCCCCACCACAACTGCTCTTCCCTGGAGGCCTGGTCACCCCCAACTGCCCTCCTCTACTGGCCCAATCACCCCTCACCTCCCTCCCTTGCCAACCTGGTCGCCCTAACTGCCCTCCACTGCCACCCTGGTCACCCCTAACTTCCCTCTCCTGTCTCCCTAGTCACCCCTAACTGCCTTCCCCTAGTCATCTCTAACTGCTCTCTCTTGCAGACTTGGTCCCTCCCAACTGCCCTCCCCTGCAGGCCTGATTACCCACAACTGCCCTCGCCTGTTGGCCATCTTGTGGCGGCCATCTTGTGTCCACATGGGGGTGGCCATCTTGTGTGTTGGAGTGATGATCAATTTGCATTTTACCTCTTTATTATATAGGATGGTCCCATGTAAATGACCAAACAAAATTTAAAGATGAGAAATTACCTACCCAGATGGGATGTAAATAAAGTATTTTAACTCCTGACCTGAGTCCATATAGGTAAATAAAGGCCACATGTGCAGCAGGTTAGCTTTGCTGAGGACAAGTGCAGAATATTGTGTACTTGTAGATAAATAATACAAAACATATGTAGAAGATTATGTATTCAGAGCTAAGAGTTATAAAAAACAAGAGACTTAACTTCTGGAAAAAATATTCCCTCTTCATAGGTTGGAAGGGGTAAGAAATTTCTCCCAACTGTCCTCCCTTTTACAAAGTGAAGCAATATATCCTTGTGTGACTTGGCCATTTCAAGAAACTTGATAGTTTAGGCATAAATGACTCTTAACAGTTTGGTTATCCTGAATTTTGGGTGTATACAAACAACAGCAGAAATGGTAAATATGTATGTGTACATATAAAAAACTTTCCTTATTTTTTTAGGTTTTTGTTTTTAAAGAAAACTGACTTTTTGAAGCAAAAAATAATGACAGTGTCCTATGGTATTATAACATAAGAAGAAAGTAAGTGTGTTTCCACAGGGAGGGGGCCTAAGGACTTTATTCTATACTTGAAATTAGACTATACTGTGTTAAAGAAGTATACTTAAAATCTTAAGACAAGCACTAAAATAACAAAATAGTAATAGCTAATAACACAAGAAAGAGGCAAGGTAAAGTCATAATATTCTATTGACCCAAAAGAAAGAAAAGAAAAAGGGACAGAGGACAGATAAATAGAAAACAAACATGAACATGATCAATTTAAACCCAACAACATTGGTAGCAATAATTGTTAGGTCGAGGCAGCAGGGGAAGCCCAAAGCCGATGCAAGTATTAGGTCTAGTAATAATTAATGTCGTTTTCTAATACTTTTTTTAAAATCGAATTTATTTAAACAATACAACAAAATTTAATCAACAATATAGTTGCCATTGTTTTCTACTACTTGTGCCCAACGCTCAGGAAGCATTTTAATCCCTCTGTTGTAAAATTCTTGTGATTTTGATGCAAAAAATTCGGTCAATGCATTTTTGAGGCATTCTTCATTATTAAATTTTTTTCCAAGAAGAAAGTTTTGCAAAGAACGAAACAAATGGTAATCGGAAGGGGCAATATCAGGAGAATATGCAGGTTGAGGGAGAACTTCCCATTCCAACTGGCGCAGTTTTTCAGCAGTGATTCTTGCAGTATGCGATCGTGCGTTATCGTGGTGAAGAATTACGCCCTTCCGATTAATCAGCGCGGGTTCTTTTTCTCTTAAAGCTTGGGCTAACCTTTCCAATCGGGCACTATACACTGCACTTGTAATGGTTTGGTTAGATGGTAAAAGTTCATAATGAAGAATTCCTTTAAAATTCCACCAAACACACAACATCACTTTTTTCGCATGCAAGACAGGTTTTGGCGTGGGCTGCGGAGCCTCATTTTTTGTCCAACCATTGAGGCCGCCTTTTCAAATTAACATACAGCACCCATTCTTCATCTCCGGTAACAATTTGCTCTAAAAACGGCAAACGGTTTTGACGAGAGAGGAGCGAACTGCAAATTGTGACTCTTTGATTACGGTTGTTGTCGGTCAACTCATGAGGAACCCATTTTCCAAACTTTTGGACTTTGCCAAGTGCACGCAATTGATTGGAAATTGTTTCTTGTGAACAATTTAAAGTTGTCGCAAGCTCTTGTTGGGTAATTTGAGGATTTTGCACCAAAAGAGCTTGAAGAGCTTCTTGATCAAAATTGGACACACGGCCTCGACCACTCTTGTCACCTAACAAAAAATTTCCCTCACGAAATTTCTCAAACCAACGCTGGCATTTTCTGGCGCTAACTGCATCTTGACCAAGAGCACTACAGATGTTTTTTGCAGCCTCACTTGCTTTTCTTCCTAATTGGAACTCGTAAAGCATGCAGTGCCTAATATGCTCTTCATCCGCCATCTTCTTAGCCCTAGTTTTGCAACAAAAACCAAACCAAACACAAACTTTTCAAGCAAAACTTGTTAATTGCACTTCACACATTCTGTAGATACTACGTGTTTGAAGGTTATGTCAATACAAGTCAACGCCAAGCAAGATTTTAAACGAATGTTTTAAAACGACATTATTACTAGACCCGATATATCCTTTATTATATAAGCAATAAAAATAAAATAAAATAAATGAGACTATGTCAAACTAAAAAGATTCTGCGCAGCAAAAGAAACTGACAACAAAATAAAGAGGCTGCAAACAAATTCTAGCTCTACCGTTAACTAGCTTTTGGCTTTTTAAATGAATTACTTAACCTCTCTAAACTTTAGTGTCTTTATCTCTAAAGTGAGGAAAATAATAGACCTACATTGTTGGGAGAATTAAATGAGATCATGCCAATGTTAAAAAATAAAAAAAGAGAAAGACTACCTTATAGTGTCTTCCTGAAAAAGGACTGAATTTCATACTGTCAAGAGGATGCAGTCAGGTGGGGACCAGGAAAATAACATACTGCTTAATACTTGTTCTGGTTGTTTGTTTGTCAAATAAGTGGGCATACTCTTTTCTTTCTCTTCCTATTATTATGAGAAACTAAGCAGGTTTTTTTTTTCACTGTGGCCCAAATTGCAAAAGGAAAAGAGAAATGAAAAATCTGGCCAGTAATATGCTGAAGCCAGCTCACATTGAATCATGAGAATCAATTGTTAAATTTTCAGGAATTGTCTAAACTGTTTGTTAAAGAGCCAGTATTAAGAAGTAAACTACATGCCCTAGTCAGCTTGGCTCAGTGGATAGAGCGTCAGTCTACAGACTTAAGGGTCCAGAGTTCAATTCCAGTCAAGGACACATATCTCAGTTGCAAGCTGGATCCCTGCAGTTGGACATAGATGTTTCTGTCTCTCTCTTCTACTCTCTAAAAATCAATGGAAAAATATCCTTGGATGAGGATTAAAAAAAAAAAAAAAAAAAAAAGTAAAATTACATAAACACACAAGTAAATAAATTATGTAACAACAGATTAATCTAAAAAAAGAAAACTATCCCTGATGAATGTTAATGCAAAAACTTCAACAAAATACTAGCAAACAGTATTCAACAGCATATTAAAAGAATTACATACTATGGTTAAGTGGGATTTATTTCTGGAATGCAATGGTGATTCAACACCAAAAAAATCAATATAATATGCCACATTAACAGAATGATGGGGGCAAACCACATATCCATCTCAATTGATGTAGAAAGAGCATTTGACAAAATGTGACACTTTTTCATGATTAAAAAAAAACACTCAATAAGCTAGAAATAGAAGGAGACTATCTCAACATAATAAAGGCCTATATGACTACCTCACAACTAACATATAATATTATGCAATGTAAGACTTAAAGCTTTTGCTCTAAAGATCAGAAACAAAATAAGGATGCCCACTTTCACCAGTTCTACTCAACTTAGAATTGAAAGTCATAGAGTAATTGGGCAAGAAAAAAATAAAAGGCATGCAAATTGTAAAGGAATTGGTAAAATTATCTCTATTAATAGATAACATGACTTTATATGTCGAAAACTCTAAAAATTCCTCAAAAGAACTGTTAGAAACATTAAATTCATCAAAGTTGCAGAATGTAAAATCAACACACAAATATAGTGCATCTATAAGTAGTTATTCAATAATGAACAATCTGAAAAAGATATTTAAAACATAATTCCATTTATAATAGCATGAAAAATATAATTAGGAATAAAGTTAACCAAGGAGATGAAAGACTTAAATATTGAAAACTACAAAATATTTCTGAAAGAAGACACCAATGTACAGTTTAGGGAACATATTCAATAATATCATAATAGCCTGTACAATAACAGATGGTTACTAGACTTAGCATGGTGATCACTTAATTAGGTATATCAATGTTAAATTACTGTTGTATACCCATAACTAATGTGATGTTATATATTAACTATATTTTAATAAAAATATTTTTTAAATGAAAACACACTTCCTGAGCTAAAAACTTACTACAAAGCTATAGTAACCTACACTGTGGTACTGACATACAAACAGACATAAAGACAAATCCTTTATAATAAATAAAAGGCTAATACCTAACTTTTCCCCTTGGGGGTTCAACCGCTCTCTATGACACAGAACAAAGGAAGGCCCTGGCTGGCAGCCAGAAAGTCCCAGTTGGCCCTGATCGCAGGGACCCTACCCATGCATGAATTTTATGCACCAAGCCTCTAGTGTAGGGGTGTCGAACTCAATCAGAGAAGGGGCCAAAATCTAAAATCCAGCCTAAATCGCGGGCCGAATGGTTTACTGAACAGTCATAAACTGTCATTGTGATGGAAACGCAGCGGAGTGCAGTGATGACAGCGCGGTGCGGGCCACATTGCAAGGCCTGGCGGGGTGGATTTGGCCTGCAGGCCTTGTGTTTGACACATGTGCTCTAGTGGAATAGAATAGATAACCCAAAAATAAACACTTGTTTATATGGCCAAACGATCTTTGATAAGATTGCTAAAACCATTTGAGAGAGAAAGAATAGTCTTTTCATCAACTGCTGTTGGGACCTTACACCATATATAAAAACTAACTCAAAATGGATCAGACCTAAATGTAACTTAAATCTATAAAACTCTTAGAAAAAAAATAAGAGAAAAGCTTCATAATATTGGATTTAGCAATGATTTATTAAATATGACACCTAAAGCACAGGCAACAAAAGTAAAAAATAGGTATACTGAACTACATCAAAACTAAAAACTGCCGAGACTGGTTTGGCTCAATGGATAGAGCGTCGGCTTGGGGACTGACGGGACCCGGGTTCGATTCTGGTCAAGGGCATGTACCTTGGTTGCGGGCATATCTCCAGTGGGGGTTGTGCAAGAGGCAGCTGATTGATGACTCTCTCTCATCGATGTTTCTAGCTTTCTATCTCTCTCCCTTCCTCTCTGTACAAAATCAATAAAATATTAAAAAAAAAAAAAAAAAAAAAAAAAAAAACCTAAAAACTTCTAGAGGAAAAAATGGCAGCCGAATCGGCAGACCTGTTGTGCACCTTGTCCCAGAGTCAAACAGAAAATACAACTAAATAGGAGAACATTCACCAGGAATTACCAACTGAGGTCCAGCTGAGGAGGATACTTATATCAAGAAAGAACAGAAAACACCTGGGTGAGGTCACAAGAGGAACTGACCCAGTTCCCAGGGGCAGCAGGTGGAAAGAGGAGGCAGCGTTGGACTATGGGAGAGTCTGTTCTCTCAGAAGATAGAGGCCCAGACCCCAGGGGGACTGCACAGCTCGGACCACCAGAACCGAGACCTGAGGCTCATGTAACATCCAGCTGTGAAGGCTGTCAGGGCCGCTGGCCTTGGAATCCAGAGCCAGAGACAGTCAGTTGGAGAGAAAGCCGTTTTGTATCTTTTTGTGTTTTGTTTTGTTTTTAACCCAGAGCACAAGAGTTTTCATTTGCAGGTACTCACCTGAGCTTTTGGTGCAAGGAAAGAGACAAGTGAAAGGAAAACTAAGGACAAAATAGGCAGGTTTAGGGAGTCTTAGGAATAAAGAGGGATCATGGGGGAGGAATGCACAGGTGAGAGCTTGGAGCTGCGAGAAGGCATACATTCACAGAGAAAAGAGCCACAGGATAAAGGGAGCGGAAGGTATACATTCACAGAGGATCAAGAAAAGTCACAGAGTATGTTGAAGAAGAAAACATACTTTTACAGAGGATAGAGAAATATCAACAGATGCTGGAAAGAGGGAAACATATGATCATAGGAGTCAGAGGAATGTTGCAAGATAAGGGAGGGAGAGAAAAAGGGGGGCACCACATGGGTTTTTTGCTTTGAAGCTGGTAAAATGGGGAAAGAGTCTGTATTTGCTTCCAATAAATGTCCACCCTTTTACTAACAAGTCCTTTTAGTCCACAAATTTTATTCTTCAAACTTTATGATGCAAGAGCCCACAAGGGGGAGATCCGCTCCCCCAACTCCACATTTCAGATTTGGTGGCTGGTAAGAGGCACATTTATGCAGTCATCTCTCCACAACAAATGGTGAGTACAGTGAATTCTGTCACCTTTTCACTATCCCTTATAATTTTGGAGACATTACTGTGTATCAACCAGCTACCTAATTTGGCTGCCATTCCAAAGTGGGTATTTCTCTCTCACCCTCCATTTTCCAAAATGCATCTACAGGCCGACTGACACATAAAAAATCTCCCATATAAGGACTGGGTTAGAGAGAGCAAGTAGATGACACAGAGTTCAGAATCACATTTATAAGATTACTCAAGAATCTTCTAAAAACCTTTGAGAAATTAATGAGACCTCCAAGAAGCTTTGTGAGACCTTCAAGGACCTTAATGAGAATACAAAAAAAAAAAAAAAAAGAAAGAAAAAAAAAAAAAGGAAAAGGATCAGTCAGAAATCAAGCATACAATGTCTGAAATAAAGAATATACAGAAACTCAACTGTACCTGAAACTGGTTTGGCTCAGTGGATAGAGCTTCAGCTTGTGGACTGAAAGGTCCCAGGTTCGATTCCTGTCAAGGACATGTACTTTGGTTATGGACACATCCCCAGTAAGGGGTGTGCAGGAGGCAGCTGATCAATGTTTCTCCCTCATCGATGTTTCTAATTATCTATCCCTCTCTCTTCCTCTCTATAAAAAAATCAATAATATATATATATATATATATATATATATATATATATATATATATATATATCAAAAAAAGAAGAAAAGAAAAGAAAGAAAGAAACTCAACTGTAGATCAACATACCCCAAGAATCAAACCAAAGATCTGGAATATATGGAAGAAAAAAATCACCCAACCAGAGAGGCAGAAAGAAAAAAGAATCCAAAAGTGTGTAGTGTAAGGAGCCTCCGGGACAGCTTAAAGCGTACCAACATCGGATTTTTGGGGTACCAGAAGAAGAGAGAGGGCAAAATATTGAAAACCTTTTGGAAGAAATAATGACAGAAAACTTTCCTTACCTGGTGAAAGAAATAGACTTACAAGTTCAGGAAGTGCACAGAATCCCAAACAAGAGGAATCCAAAGAGGACCACACCAAGACACATTATAATTAAAATGCCAAGGGCAAGAAAAAAACAGCTAGTTACCTACAAGGGAGTACCCATATGACTGTTAGCTGATTTCTCAACAGAAACTATGCAGGCCAGAAGGGAGTGGCAAGAAATATTCAAAATGATGAACAACAAGAAATATTCAAAATGATGAACAACAAGAATCTACAACCAAGATTACTCTACCCAGCAAAGCTATCATTCAGAATTGAAGGTCAGATAAAGAGCTTCACAGATAAGAAAAAGTTAAAGGAGTTCATCAACACCAAACCAGGATTACATGAAATGCTGAAGGGTATTCTTTAAGAAGAGGAAGAAGAAGAAAAAAGTAAAGGTAAAAATTATGAATAACAAAAAGACATCAAATACATAACTACCAACAAGTGAATCAAAAAATCAAGTGAATAAAAAATCTGAAGAACAAAACGGACTAGTGAGTATAATAGAATCAGGGACATAGACAGGGATTGGACTGTTGAAACCGGTTTGGCTCAGTGGATAGAGCGTCAGCCTGTGGTCTGAAGGGTCCTGGGTTCGATGCCAGTCAAGCATCCCCAGTAGGGGGCGTGCAAGAGGCAGCTGATCGATGATTCTCTCTCATCGATGTTTCTAACTCTCTATCTCCCTCCCTCTCTGTAAAAAATCAATAAAATATATATATATATATATATATTTTTTTTTTTTTTAAAAGAAAGGGATTGGACTAACAATTCTCAGGGGGAAGACGGTCTGAGGGGTGCGGGAAGAGATTGGACAAAAATCTTACACCTATGGATGAAGACAGGGGCGGGGGTAAGGGCATGGGGTGGAGTTGGGAATCAGGTGGAGGGGAGATATGGGGGGGGGTGGAGAAAGAGGAACACTTGTAATAATCTGAACAATAAAGATTTATTTTTTTTTTAATTCTTTATTTTTGAAGGTGTTTACTTCCCCCGCCCCCCATCCTGCATTTAACTGTCTTAGCCTGTTCCCACCTCTAGCACAGGCTCTCTGTGTCCATTGGTTATGCTTATATGCATGCATACAAGTCTTTTGGTTGATCTCTTATTCCCCTCCCCCTTGCCTTCCTTCTGAGATTTGACAGTCTGTTCAATACTTCTATGTCTCTGGATCTACATTTGTTCACCAGTTTATGTTGTTCATTATATTTCACAAATGAGTGAGATCATGTGATACTTATCTTTCTCCAACTGGCTTATTTTGCTTAGCATAATGCTTTCCATGATGGAAAGAGAATTCTTGCCCTACTCAAGGCTCTCTCAAAGTATTGGCAGTTGCAGTGTGTAATTGCATCCTTGGCCCTTCTGGTCTCACCTGCCAAGGCAGTCCAAAGAGACAATGTAGAAGAGTACCAGAGAAAAAAAGAGTTGTCACCTAACCTGCTTCTCGGATGTTGAACATTCTAAGGGTTTGGGCTTTGAGAAGGGGAAGTATATCACCAATCTACCCGTTAATTAGTTCAATCATTAATTTGTGTGGAGCTCCATGTGTGCAGAATACCACAGTCTCTATATTCAAGAGCATATTTGCTTCTGGCAGGTATTGAAGAGAAGAAACAAAAACTGATTAAATCAATGTGTGTGTGTGTGTGTGTGTGTGTGTGTGTGTGTGTGTCAAAAGTTTCTCTTTTTCTTTAGACACATTGGTAAATTTGGCTTTCTGGTTTCCCTCCAGACAGCTGAGATCTATCTCAGTCTTTACCTGTTTTCTCATTTTCCACTCCCTCTTTCCCTCAACAAATTATACCCAAACCAAGCAGGTTTGATTATGCTCATGTATTTTATGAAGCATAGTAGGATGGCTTGCCTCTGCTCCACAGTATCTGGGGTCTCAGCTTGGAGCTGGAATCATCAAAGGCTCCTCTACTCAATCTGTGGTGCCTGAGCTGGGACTACTGGAAGATTAAGACTGCTGGCTGGAGTGCCTATATTTGGCCTCTGCTTGGGCTTCTTTACAGGGTGGAACCTCAGAGTAGTCAGACTTCTTACATGATGGATCAGGAATCCAAGCACAAGGGTTGTATCACCTTTTCTGGCCCAACCTTGGAAGTCACAGATTATCACTTCTGCACAATGTATCATTCAAAGGAGTCATAGTTCAGCCAGGTTCAAGCAAAGGGGACATACATTTTATCTCATAAGGAGGGGATGTGGCAAGATTACACTGCAGAGGAACATATGGGATGGAAAAACTGTTGTGTTCATCTTTGGGAAATACACTGTCTTACACTCTGTCACCCTCAACTCACTAATAATCTGCATCTGGCAGTTTGTCCTTTGAATGGATACTGAATTTGTCAAAAACTTTTCTGTGCCTATATTATAAAATTATATAATTTTCCTCTCTTATTCTCTTAGTACAAAAAGTTACTTTTCTCCATTAATCCTTATCCAAGGATATTTTTCCGTTGATTTTAGATAGAGTGGAATGAGGGTGGGCGAGGGGAGAGAGAGAGAGAGAGAGAGAGAGAGAGAGAGAGAGAAAGGAAGGGAGAGAGAAAGGGAGGGAGGGAAAGAGAAACATCTAGACCCCAACCCCAGGATCAAACCTGCAATTTAGGTATGCATCCTTGACCAGGAATAGAACACAGGACCCTTTCGGTGCACCATCTGACATTCTAACCACTGAGCAACAGCCAAAGAGTTCCTTTTTTATTTTTAAATATAATTTTATTGATTTCTGAGAGGAATGGAGGAGAGATAGAAACATTAATGATGATAGAGAATCATTAATCTTCTGCCTCCTGCACACCCCACACTGGGATTGATCCCGAAACCCAGGCATATGCTCTGACCAGGAATCGAACTGTGACCTCCTGGTTCATAGGTGGACTCTCAACCACTGAGTCATGCTGGCCAGGCCAGAAAGTTACTTTTAATGTATGAATTTGTCTGAGTAGTTTTTAGGCTAAAGTCTGCCATCTTGTGGCATGAATGATTAGTGCAGATGGAGCAGGGGTCCTCAAACTTTTTAAAGTGGGGGCCAGATCACCGTCCCTCAGAGAGCTGGAGGGCTGGACTATATGAACTACTAATTCCTACTGTAACACCTCGGCTGCGCTCACTGCCCAAAAAACCTGGCGGGCCGGATCAGACTCCTCTGCGGGCCGCATGTGGCCCGCGGGCCGTAGTTTGAAGACGCCTTGGAAAAAAGGAAGCTAATATTTATTAAAGACCTGTTTGCCAAGCATTGCAATAGAAACTATACTTCTTTACATCTTTCAGGTCCATCCAGTCTTCTTTGTCATGAGCATAGGATGGAAAACAAAAGAGAAACATCTCATAAAGTTACATGTGGTAGAATAGGAAAAAAAGGCAAGAAAGATTAGGGAGTTCAAACACTCACATATGTGAACACCATTTTCCATGATCATGTACATTATTAAATGAATCGACAGATATAAACACTGCCTGGGATATAAGAACTCCATAAAGGGTAGCTATAATGATGGTGATTATCTTATAAGCTTCTTGAGGACAGATCATCCTATATAATAAAGAGGTAATATGCAAATGGTCGTTATGCCAGCTGGTAATAACTGATCAGCAGGAGGGTGGGGCAGAGAGCTATAGGGCAGTGAGCTACAGTGCAGTGGAGAGCTAAGAGTAGTGGTGGGCAGGGTGGCCAGCTAAGACAAGCGGCAGTGAGCTACTCACACACAGATTCGTGTGCAGGGCCACTAGTATCATATATAATTGTATCCTCTATAGCAGTGTTTCCCAACCTTCTCTCATGATGAGAATCACCTGGTGGAGTTGTTAAAACACAGATTCCCGGATCCCAACTAAGAAGTGCTAAACTAGAATTTTTGAGAACATATAGGTAAAATTGCATACCTAACTTAGTGCTCTGTATATAAAATCTGTCTTAGAGCACTAGTTAAGTATACAATTTTACCTATATGTTCCCAAAAATTCTAGTTTAGCACTTCTTAGTTGGGATCCGGGAATCTGTGTTTTAACAACTCCACCAGGTGATTCTCATCATGAGAGAAGGTTGGGAAACACTGCTCTATAGTCCCTTACAAAAGTACACACGCAATGCATATGAACTGGTTGATTGATGAAGCCACCGCCCAAGAACAGATGTAGTAAATTGGGATAATTAATTAGGACACTCTCTTCTTCTAGTGTTTCAAAGTTTCTCTGTAGGATTTGAGATGGCATTTCTGGGTAGGAGTTCTAGAAAAGAACTATATATGAACATCTTCTAGAACATTCTACCCAATCATGACATTTGGAATGTGAGTTTTAAATGAGATAAGAATATTGTTGGTACATCAGTTAGGATGTACTTACTTCTGCCTTTATTCATGAAGAAAATATGTGTCTGCCCAGAGCAGCTCATCCCTCTATATGAAGTCCTCCATCCATGGCAGAACTTCACAATGTGACAACCTGTTCCATCCCATGATTCATAATTTTGGATTGATTATTTTCTCATAGGGGAGAAATGAACTGTCAAAGCAGAAGGCAAATTATTTACCTTAAACATTTCCACCTACCTTTTTCACACTAGAAATTGTGGTGTACACTTTTGATTTATAGAAACAGCATGACCCTAATTCTGGAGGAAATAGCAGTCTATTTGAGGGCCAGACATAAAAACGTACACTTTTAATATAATTTAGCAAAAATTAATATGTAAATTATCCCCTTGGGAGTTCAACGGGAAGACCAAGTTTGGTCACTTGCTGTGGTGTGCTGACCACTAGGGGATAGCGTGGAACGAAGGAAGGCCCTCGACATCATCTGGAAGGCCCCAATTGGCCCTGATTGCTGGCCAGGTCTAGGGACCCTACTTGTGCATGAATTTTGTGCACTGGGTCTCTAGTGTTAGTATAGTGTGCTGTGAGGACTCAGTTCACAGGCAGTAAGTTCCACAGGAAGTGCCCAGGAAGGCTTCCTGGAGAGTTCAGTATTTAAGGATAACTGCATGAGGAATAGCATCCTCAGAGGTAGGCATGGAAAAAAAGGTAATGACAATAGTCTCTATGACTTTTAATGGTGAATGCATTTGTCCGCACTTATAGGATGTACAACACTGAGAGTGAAACCTAATATAAAGCATGAACTTTGTTGTGATTATAATGGGGGTATGTAGGTTCACTGATTATAACAAACGACCACTCTTGGGGTTGGGGGGCGGGGATGTTGGTGGTGGGGGAAACTGTAAGGGTGGGGTCAAGGAGTTTGTGGGACTCTCTGTATTTCCCACTCAATTTTACTATGAACCTAAAACTTCTCTAAAAAATAAAGTCTGTTAAAAATACAAGGTGCCCTAAATGGTTAGGTTCAGTGAATATAGCGTCAGCCTGCAGACTGAAGAGTTCCAGGTTCGATTCTGGTCTAGGGCATGTATCTGAGTTGCAGGCTCCTCCTAAGCCCAGGTCCTGGTCAGGGGGTGTGCAGGAGGCAACCAATCAATGTGTTTCTCTCACATCGATATTTCTCTCTGTCTTTCCCTTTCTCTTACACTCTAAAAATCCATGGAAAAAATATCCTCAGTTGAGGGTTAAAAAACAAACAAACAAGGATACTTGGACTCTTGAGAGAAGGAAGTTCCCTAAGTGGAGTGGGAGGTTCCCAATGGTTGGCTAGGCAATGCTCAATTTGCTTGTATCACTTGGAGAGGCCCTGGGGCTTAAGGCAGTGTTGAAATTCAAGATAAGGCCCCTATGGAGATGTTCTTCAACCTGGGTTTGGCTGCAGCTTTCTTCTCTGACTCTTGTGTACTCACCAGGCACAGCTGTATATATCCCTGCTCACAACAGTGGATTTGCCTCTGCTTCATGATCTGGATTATCTCTAACCTGGGAACGAGCCCTGTCTCCTCTCCACACATGTCTCTCCTTCATCCATTTTACTGACAATGAAAGCTTAAGGCATTTCATTACGTAACTGGAGGTGACATTTAAAATACCAGCAAAACCATCTAAGCCACATGTTGAAACTAACACTACATTGCTAATGATAAAACCAAGGGCCATTATGACAATGGTCACACCATTTGCACCTCTGGAAGACTAAAGATAACATTTTGACTGATGGTTATGTTTCAACTCTTGAGCCCTAAGGTGGAATGACCCACTGGCTACTTCCCCATGAGACTGGACAAAAGAACACCAGAAAAGACCTCAGAGCTGTGTTCAAAACCTGAAGAAATGATTTAATGTTCTTGCCTCACTTCAGGCAAGTCACACCCAGTGCAACCCTAAACTCATAATACACAATGACTTGTGATTTTGCCCTATATAATCTGTAACCTACATGCCAACCTTTTGAGCATTAGCTTCCTGTTCTCCTGGGTGACACCTTTCATAATAAAAAAGCCAGTCTTTCTCCATTGAAGTTCTTCATGTCTGGTGTTTGGCTCTGCTAGTGCCAGGTGGACCAACTCTTTCTGTTCTGTAACACAGATCTGGGTACCTGATCTAATCTCTGCTAACGTTGTCATCTGGGCAAAGCATCTGGGTATCTGATCTAATCTTTGCCAACCTTGTCAAAAGCAGCATATGGCTATAGTGTTTCCTGGTTGTGTTTAGCAAGGGTATAATTGAATAAGCAAAGGATTCAGAATGAAGGGATTCAAAGGTTGGTTTGAGAAGCACCAAAATAACACCAAGAATCAACTCATGATAATTAAAGCAGGACAAGAGGGACCTTCCCTTCCTTAACATTTTTTCTACAGTTGTGCCTTTCCTCAACACCTTTCCCTCTGATTTTCCTCTTCCTCTGCGTTAGGTCTGATCAAGTAATTGAATTTATACCCCTTCCCTGGGAACTGACCTTTAGGCCACTTCACAACAAATATTCATTTAGAACACATTCCACTTGCTAAGACATTATCTTTCCCCGACAGACCTTCCCAAGATCGGACCTGCATAGAGAACTCTCTCCCCAGAAAAATCCCACTTAGAGTCTTTTAAAATCTCTGACTCCCCATCTCTGGGTGCTGGCACCACTTGGGGGGCTCATCCCATCTGGAATCTCTCCTCCATTGCTGACCCTTCATCCCACACTGGCCAATCTTCTCTAGCTGAGTAATGTTCCACAATTCCCCTCATCTTGAGTCTTCTGCCCATTCTCTCTCACTAACTTCTTGAAAGTCTCTCGTCGCAATAGTCCTAATGCTAGGCCAGAAAACTCCTCAGCCATTCAGCTTTGGGTCCTTCTGCACTGGGGACACCCATTCTGGAGAGTCATCCCTTTGTGTCTCATGGTGATTTGTTTAGCAGTGGGGATACCTGCTCTAAACAGTCACTTTTGGATTGTTGTCTGTAACTCACCCTCCCTCTCTTGTGGGCCGCAACACACCCTCTGCACACTCATGAGGGAGATCATGCCCAAGTGCCTCCTTCACTTTTGTAACATTGTTTGGCCATGATATAAACTAGATAACAAGTCTTAATGGCCTGAAAATGACACTTTTAATTTTAACAGACTGAGCAATTTACATAATTGCTGTCACTGTAATGGAAAATGGTCAAATTCCCTATGTCCAGGCCTTTTCACCCTCCAGTCTCAACTTTGTTTGTCCTGCTCTACCATTATATCCTACTGCTTCGGACAAAACATCATACCCCTACACTTTTTTTTTTTTTTTTTTTTTTTTTCTTCCAAGAGAAAAGGAAAGCATGGCTCTGCCCCTTGCACGTCATCCACAGCCCCTAGGCAGGGGCAGTTTCAACCTCATTGCCGGCCAGCTGCCTGGGGGGACTGGGGCTCACCAGGGGTACACATGCAGCCCCTGGGGCCTTATTGCTGATGTCTGTTCCTGGCTTAGCTCGGGCGCAGCAGCTCCACGAGGCGCGCTGGCTGGGCAGCTCCTGGGAGATGAAGCGGCGCAGGCGATCCAGGTACTGGCTGCAGAGCTCAATGTAGTGGTGCCCGGCTCCCTCCATTCACCAGCGGCTCCACGGCCTTAGGGCAGCGCTCATAAAGCACCAGCCCGTGCGAGAAGCCGATCACCTAGTCCTCCGTGCCATGGATGATAAGCACCAGCGATGTGATCTTGGACACCTTCTCGATGTTGGGGAAAGCATCAAAGTAGTGGGTCTTCCTGGTGTCTGGGAAGGCAACACGCATGCCCGAGGTGAGCGGGGAGCGCAGCACCACCGCAGCGCACTCGAGCGGGAGGCAGGGCCACGGCGGGCACTGTGCCGACGTCTGCCGTACAGGACGATGCTACCTGGACTGACGCCGCACCGGGTGCGCAAGGCCTGCCGGCAGCATTGGGGTCGGCATAAAGGTTCTTCTCAGGGGGCCTGCCCCAGCTAACGCCATAGTCCAGTAGCCATAGGAGAAGTTATTACAGTTGGTACGTGTGCCCAGGCCAATGTAGAAGCTGCTCATCTGGCCCAGGTCCACTGCATTGCCATATGAGAAAAGGACTGTGTACCTGGCTCCGGGCACACAGCGCACATACATGCAGGCAGCGCGGTTGCCCCCGCTGCTCTTGGTCAGGAAAACCTCAATAGTGTCCAGCTCCTGCTGGCTGTACTGGAAACCAGAGCGCTCCATCAGGTGGAGCTTCCAACGTCTGGGGGTGCCCGTGGAGGCCAGGCGCAGGCACCGGCAAGTAGGTGGGCTGCGGCGGCAGGAAGGCGAGCTTGGCGGCAATGCGGCCAGGGCAGGGCCGGCAACAGAAGAGGCAGCAGAGCTCAGTCACCGACAGGCTGTTCATGGTGGCTTCGGGCCCCAGGACAGGGCTTGCTCAGCAGCAGAGGGGTAGGGTTGCTCCGAGATGCGGGTGGGAGAGGGGGAGGGCAACCCCCAGCCACATTTTATGGTTGGGGGTCACCACAACATGAGGAACTGTATCAAAGGGTCGCAGCATTAGAAAGATTGAGAACCACTGCTAACCCATCATATCTGACACAAAAGGGCAATCCAGATAATCCCTCTTCTCATAACCTTCAGCATCACAGCAGGGATTGGAACTGGCCTAGGGGGCCCAACCACTGCTCCATCATATTTTGAAATCCTGTCTAAGGAACTACAAAAAAGGGGCAAAACTGGAAAAACAAGAACCTCACCCGCAGGGTAACCTATCTTTCCCTTTCATATCACTAGTCAGGCAACTTAGACCCTTGATCTTTTCTTTTCTAAAGATAACATTTAGGCCTCAGTTGTATTTCAGCGCCAAGTCCAGAAAAATCAGCAACACCAGACAAGTGATAGCCTTAGAACCAGCTTTTACCTCCCAAGCCACTCGATAGGACCATTATTGAGCGTTCACCAACCCGTCTCTCAGGGAAATCATGTTGCTGCGACCCCTCGCTCAAACCATGAGGAATCTATACAGTGTTCCAGTTGACTACAATTGAAGTCCAGCCCCCTGTTATCTTATGTCCCCCCTCTCAGGAAGTAACTATGGAAGATATGATCTTTGTCCCTATTCCATAAAACAAAAAAGGTAGAATGTTAGGTTTGATCAAATAATTGAATTGATGCCCCTCCCCTGGGAACTGACCTTTAGGCCACTTCACAATGGACATTTCCTTTCACTTAGACCACTCTTCACTTGCTAAGACCATTATCTCTTACCTCTGGACCTTCCCAGGGTCCAGACGTGAACAGAGAATTCTCCACCCAGAAAAAGCCCATCTAGAGTCCTTTAAAATCTCTGACCCATTGATTGTCTGGTTACAAAAAGAGTCAAAAACAGTACATAGCACATTCATTTGTTGGGAGGATTAAGCCAAATAATCCATTTACAGTGCTTGGCACAATTCCTAGCACATAGTAAGCATGGAAAATATCTTGGTAATTATATTATTTAGTTAAGTAGCTTGACGCACATTTTTTCTCTTTAAATTTCATGAAATGTATTTATTCTACCACCCCTCTACCCACCCAAGCCTGGCCCCACTACAAAAACTCAGTAACTGCTTTCAAACTTAACTAAGTTTCTTTGACCTTCTGGAATATCACAGAAGTGTGATATGGAAATTTGTTCCAGTTTCTGCATAGATGACCATGCACTGGCAGTTTCACTTTCTCTACCAACAGGCTGTGGAGCTAGCGTTGCAGTTATGGGTTAGGTTCTTGGGGTAGGAGTGAGAGGGTGGGGATAGAGAGTGAGGGCATGGTGCTTGCTTTAGCATTCTTCTCTTTTCCAGGAGGTTCCCTCAGGGACTCTGTTGGAGTGTGGACAGATCTTGAAGAAACATTTTTGAGACTGTTTATGATGTGGTCTACCTAAGCCAATTTGGTCATTCACATTATTAGGCCCTTTTAAGAATTAATGAATATGGGGCACCACAAAAAGACAGAGATAGGTGAGTTACATGAAACCACTTCTTTATGGGGCAATTTGCTACAATAAAAGCAACTCTCAGGGAACTCTGTCACGTCTACAAATATTTACTAGCAAGTCTTAGCGCCTGTTCTGTAAGTTCCATGAAATAGAACTCTCAGGCATACCATCAAGGACCTTACATAAAAGGATTGCCTAAGGCAGACTCAAGAATATCCTAGCAGCAGGGTTCAACAGACATGGTCAGGAATGGGTGAGAGACAAGTCCAGACACAGGATTATGTCTTCCAGCACAGTTCCAAAATGCACAGGCAACTGGGCTTGCAGGGGCAAGAGGATAGCCTAACCCCCAGACATTTCCACTAATGTGAAGTCAGATATAAAACCCATTATGCTGATTACCAAATAGTGATCAGAGATAAAGCTAACTGAAGGGCTTTCTGGAATATGGGCTTCTGTTTAGTCTTCCAAATAGTAACTAAAAACTTGTAAATTGTTTTCCCAATTAAGTATGGTGAAGATAAAAATTCTCACATTTGCACATTCACCACTTTTACTGCACTATTTAAAAGCAAATTATATCCTCAAAAAGTTAAAAATGGAACTCCCATTTGACCCAGTAACCCCACTTCTAGAACTAATCCCAAGAAACCAGAAAGACCAATCAGAAAGGATATATGCACCCCTATGTTCATAACAGTACAATTTACAATAGCTAAGACTTGGAAACAGCCTAAGTGCTCATCAGCAGATGAGTTGATTAAAAAACTGTTGTACATCTACACAATGGTATACTACTCTGCTATAAAAAAAGAAGGAAGTTTTACCATTTGCAATAGCATGGGTGGAATTAGAGAACATTATGCTAAGTGAAATAAGCCAGTGGAGAGAGAGAGAGATCACACAATCTCATTCATTTGTGAGATATAATGAATATAAACTGACAGACAAAAATAAATCCAGAGACAAGGTAACACTGAGCAGACCGTCCAACCTCAGAGAGAAGGCCAGGGAAGGGGATTAGAAATCAACCAAAGGATTTGTATACATACATATTAGCATAACCTATGGGCTCAGATACTGGGGCTGTGGGGGCTTGTTCTGGGGGTGGGAGTGGCCGGGGCGGGGCGGGAGGAGGGGGGGGAAAGGACCATCAATTGGAGGAAAAGGAGACAAGGGTTTCCACCGGGGCTGGGGTTTAGTGCAGTTGGAAATGGGGTTCAGTGCAGTCGGGGGCTTCCTTTCCCCTCCCGCCAGCCAGGCACTCGGCCTCTCTTCCTCTCTGCGCATGTCTCCCTACCTCAGCACTTTGCAGCTCCCCTGATCCAGCCTCTCTCCTTCTTTCTAGTTGTAGATTTTTCCATTCAGCCATCTTTCCTGTGGTTTTGGATGATGTACATTCTGTCTTTTAGTTGTTGTTTTGAAATTGTTGTGTGAGGCAGCAGCTTAGGTGCTTATCTAGGCCTCCATCTTGGTTTCTCAAAAATGTGGGTTGTTTTGTTTATGTTTTATGTACATAAAATATTTGATGATGGGTACAGATTGAATAATTTCTTTACAGACTAAATGATATTCCATGGTGTAGGAAGTAGGCCTCTGTGATCCATTTTCAGCATAGCCAACTTTTAATGGAAGTGGTTACTGAATTTCCCCAGGGCAAACAGAATGTAGGGAGGAGGGAAGAAAATATAAGGAAAAAGAACTGTGTATGTGAGCCGGCATCATGGTGGAAACCCCCGAGGTGCCCACCTCAACTAGACAGTGGGAGGCGGCTACAACTAGAAAAGATCTCAGCCCAATTTTTTTATTAAAATGTCTCAATGGGAGACCTAGGCGACCCATCAGGCACACCTGTGGGGATATATAGGCTGTGATTGCTACTCCATGTGTGCCGGTACAACTGGATGGATCCTATTCTCAAGAACATATTAAAAGTCTCATTTTCGCCATACTTCGGTTTCTGAGTCTGTTATTTGAATTGGAATAGATGAGCATTTCTCACAATGGTATCATACAACAGGAGCATTCACTCTGTTTCTAGTATTTTCCTACTATGAACAGCGCTGAAAGTCTTATGACTTGTCCTCAAAGAGTTTATAATGTTTTAGGCTAAACTGTTGTATTTGGATGTGGAGCATCAGATTTCGTTGTATTATAAGCCACTCCAAAATTTAGTGGCTTCAACCAATAATAGTTTGATTTCAAACCAAGTTAGCTGTATAGTTCTCCTGCCCTGGGCTGGCTCATCTGAGTTCTACTGTGCTACCTGTTTTTGCTCAGCTGACAGTCTGGCTGACAGCTGGATGGCCTTACTAACAAGTCCAGGGGTTGGCAGGCTACTTAGCCAGATGGCAAGAGCATCTCAATTGGGATGTTTTGTCCCTGCTCTTCAGTAGACTGTCCCTGGCCTTTATCACATGGTGTTCCCAGGGTTCCAGAGAGTAGTGAGAGAGGGCAAGGCCCAATATTCAGGCCCTGCTTGAATTATGCTAAGTCTCTGCTTGTGTAATGTTTGCTTTTGTCCTAATGACTAAGGCAACCCACATGGCCAAACACAGAGTCAGTATGAGAAATGACTTCTGAAGAGGAGCAGAATTTGCTACTTTAACATAAAAAATAACTTTATTCTGTAATGTATTGCCCATTTTGATCAATGACCTTTTGCCATCTTTCAGGCAGCATCATAATCCCACCTTCAAAAAACTTCTGGTTTTTATTAGCAAAAAACTGAAGCAGGTACAATTTGACATCATCATCATTATTGAAATTTTTACCATTCAAAGAGTTTTGTAAAGATCAAAACAAAAAGTAATCAGATGGTGCAAGGTCAGGACTATATGGTGGATGTGGCAAAACATCCCAACCAAGCTCCATTAATTTTTGCCGAGTGACCAAAGATGTGTGTGGCCTTGCATTGTCATGATGGAATACAACACCTTTTCGATTTGTCAATTCGGGCCGCTTTTCTTCAACTGCATTGTTTAATTTCGTTAGTTGTTCAATGTAGACATCAGAATTGATCGTTCGGTTGGGTGGTAAGAGTTCAAAGTAGACAATTCCTTTGTAATCCCACCAAACTGATAACAAAACCTTCTTTTGATGAATATCAGCTTTTGATGTTGTTTGAGTTGGTTCACCTGGCCTGCTCCACGATCTTTTCCACTTGATATTGTTGTAAACAACCCATTTTTCATCGCCAGTTATCAGTCGTTTTAAAAATGGATCATTTTCATTATGTTTCTTTAGCAAATCGCAGCTGCTAATGCGTTGCGTTAACTGTGATTCTTTCAGTTCGTGAGGAACCCATGTATCGAGTTTTTGAACATAGCCAAGTTGTTTTAAGTGATTTTCAATGCATGTATGTGATACATGAAGCTTCTCTGCAGTCTCACGTGTTGTACTGTGACAGTCCGAATTGATTATTGCTTTGATTAGGGCGTCATCAACTTCAACTGGACGACCAGAGCGTTTTTCATCTTTGAGTGAAAAATCACCAGAACGAAATTTGGCAAACCAATTTTGACACTGCCGTTCTTTTAAGGCTTCGTCACATAAACAGCACATAACTTTTTATGAGCTTACGATGCGTTTTTCCCTTTGCGGAAATAAAAAAGCATATTTGAACTCAAGGCAAATAAAAGCAGACACAAGAAAAGCTCTCTGCCCTCTCCCTTATTTGCCTAAAAGCAGAACTTAAATTTGTCCAGAAGTTAAAAACTGACAACCCTAGATCCTTAGCCCAGAGAGGGCATCAGAAGACTCTGCATAATTGATTTTACTGATTAATCTACCATAGATTTACCTTCCAATAATTTGTTGCTCACAGCCCCTTTCCTTGGTCTTATCACTCTTCTGAAAAAAAAAATTTTTTTAAGAATAACTTACTGATTTTTATTCTTAGAAAGAGTAAGTGAAAGGGAAAGAGAAACATCAATGTGAGAGTATAACATTGATTGGCTGCTTCCTGCATGCATCCTACAAGAGATGAAGCCTGCACCAGGCATGTATCCTTACAGGGAATAGTACCAACAATCTCCTGGTGCACCAGATGGTGTCCAACCAACGAAGCCACACCAACCAGAGGGGGGAAAATTGCTTTAAAATATTTTATATAAGCCTAAATTCTAGCCACCCTCTCACTCCTACTCCCAAGAAACTAAACCCATACTGCAACACTAGCTCCTTGAACTATTGGAAGGGAAAGTGAAGCTGCCTGTTCACAGTCATCTATGCAGAAACTGAAACAAAATTTCAAAAAGAGTTATTCATACCTGATTTGCTCATGTGTATATGAGTTATCCATGATAATAAACTTGAGTTTTATTTTTGATTTTTGGTTCTTTTTGTGTTAATCAGTGTTTTGTTATACCTTAGCCGAGAACCTGGAAAGGAAGAAAGGAATTTTTCCCCCCCTTCCAAGAGCAAAAATAAGGGTATGGGAATTATGCTGGCCATTCTTGCAAACAATTTACTGTAGGAAATATCTGCTTAGAGGTTCTAAATATTTAATAGGAAACCAAAAATATGTCAAAATTTCTGAATTAGAAGAAAAAAACCTGCATAAATATTGGTTCAAATAATGTGACAAAGTGAGCACATTAAAAAAATATTAAATCTTTATTATTGACAGTATTATATATGTTGCCCTTTATCTTTCAATGACCCCTTCTAGCCTGCCCCTCACCCTCACCCTAGGCCTTCAGCAACCCTATTGTCCATGTCCATGAGTTATGCATATATGCATACAAGTTCTTTGGTTAATTTCTTCCCACCCACTCTCCTCTGCCTTTCCTCAGATTCTTCAACCTGTTCTATGCTACTATGTCTCTGGATATATTTTATTCATGAGTTTATTAGATTTCACATATGAGTGAGAGCATGAGATACTTATCTTTTTCTGACTTATTTAGCTTAGTATGATGCTCGCCATGTCCTCCCTCCTCACCCCCATTCCCTCCCTGTCTCAAAGGGTAAGAGAGCCTTCTTTTTTTACGGCTGTATAATATTCCATTGTATTAATGTACCACAGCTTTTTTATCCACTCATCTACTAATGGGCACTTGGAATGTTAACAGATAATAACTATTGTAGATTGTGCTGCTATGAACATAGGGGTGCATACATTCTTTCTTATTGGTATTTTGGGTTTCTTAGGATATATTCCTAAAAGTGGGATCATTGTGTCAAATGGAAGTCCCATATTTAATTTTCTTTTTTTTTTTTTAATATTTTATTGATTTTTTACAGAGAGGAAGAGAGAGGAATAGAGAGTCAGAAACATCGATGAGAGAGAATCATCGATCAGCTGCCTCTTGCACACCCCCTACTGGGGATGCGCCCGCAACCAAGGTACATGCCCTTGACCGGAATCGAACCTGGGACCTTTCAGTCTGCAGGCTGATGCTCTATATCCACTGAGCCAAACCGGTTTCGGCCCATATTTAATTTTCTGAGGAAACTCCATATTGTTTTCCAGAATGACTGATCCCACCAGCAGTGTATTGGCGTTCCCTTTTCTCCACATCTTCTCCAGCACTTGATTTGTTGATGGTAGCCATTCTGACAGTTGTGTGGTGATACCTGATTGTCATTTCAATTTTCATCTCTCTGATAACTAGTGACTTTGAGCATTTTTTCACATATCTCTTGGCCATCTGTATGTCCTCTTTGGAGAATTGTCTATTTTGGTCCTTTGCCCACTTTTTAATTGGATTGTTTGTCTTTCTTTTGTTAATTTGTATGAGTTCCTTACGTATTTTGGGTGTTAACTTTTTATCAGATATATCATTGACAAATACGTTCTTCCATACAGTTGTTCCATTTTCTTGATGGTTTTTGTTTTTTGTTTTTGGTGTGCAGAGGCTTTTTATTTTGATGTAGTCCCATTTATTTATTTTATCCTTAGTTTCCTTTGCCCTAGGAGATGTATCAGTAAACATATTGCTATGGGAGATTTTGCTGCCTATTTTTTTTCCCTAGGATTTTTATGGTTTCATGGCTTATATTTAAGTCTTTTATCCATTTTGAGTTTATTCTTGTGTATGTTGTAAGTTGGTGGTCTGGTTTCATTTTTTTGCATGTATCTGTCCAATTTTCCCAACACTATTTATTGAAGAGACTGTCTTGACTCCATGGTATGCTCTTTCCTCCTTTGTCAAATATTAATTAAGGGCAATGACTTGGGTTGATTTGTGGGGCCTTTGTTTTGTTCCATTGATTTATATGCCTGTTCTTGTGCCAATACCAGATTATTCTGATTACAATGACTTTGTAGTATAATTTGATATCTGGTAATGTGACCCCTCTCACTTTGTGCTTCTTTCTTGGATTGCTGCAGCTATTAGGTGTCTTTTTTTTTTTGTTCCATGGAAATATTCAGAGTATTTCTTCTAGATCTGTAAAATATGCCATTGGTATTTTAATAGGGGTTGCATTGAATCTATAGATTGCTTTAGGTAATTGGACATTTTAATTAAGTTAATTCTACCAATTCATGAACATGGTATATTCTTCCACTTGTTTATATTTTTCTCTACCTCTTTTTTCAACATCCTGTAGTTTTCTGAGTACAGGTCTTTACCTCCTTGATTAAGTTTATTCCTAATTCTCTTAACCTGTTAACCGAGCGGGACCTATAAATACATCAAACGTAAACAATATCGAGAACGGGTAGGACGTATGAGTACATCCTTGAAATATATATTGCGCCCTGAGAGGGACGGTATATATTTTTTGTAATTTTTTTTTATATTTTATTGATTTTTTACAGAGAAGAAGGAAAGGGGAGGGATAGAGAGTTAGAAATATCGATAAGATGAGAGAGAAACATCGGTCAGCTGCCTCTTGCACACCCCCCACTGGGGATGTGCCAGCAACCAAGGTACATGCCCTTGACCGGAATCGAACTTGGGACCTTTAGGTCCGAAGGCCAACGCTCTATCCACTGAGCCAAACCTGTTTCGGCTATTTTTTGTAATCTTTATCATTGTTTGTAAAATTTATAATTTTTCAATTCGACGTCTATTTTTTTTTTGTCTGTATACTTTTCTATTTTTTTTGTAATTTTGTATTTTCCTTTGTGCTTTATATATATAAATAAACGAATATATATATATTTCATTTATTTTCATTAAGTATAAATAAAAAAAATATATGAAATTACTTCCTCCGGGCGTGACGTACTGACATGTCCTAGTGAAAGAGTACGCGCCCGTTACAGGTTGCGTCATTAAAAAGGGAACTCCCCAGTTAACAGGTTAATTTGTTGCTGTAGTAAAAGGGATTGTTTGTTTAGTTCTCTTTTTGAGAATTCATTATTCGTGTATAAAAAAGTCATCAATTTTTGGATGTTAATGCTGTGTCCTGTTACATTGCCAAATTAATCCATTAAATATAGTAGTTTTTTGTGTGGAATCTTTAGGGTTTTCTATGTATAATATCATGTCATCCACAACAAATGAGAATTTTACTTCCTCTTCCAATTTGGATACCTTTTATTTCTTCTTCTTGTCTAATCGCTGTGGAGAGGACTTCCAGTACTATGTTGAGTAAGAGTGAAGAAAGCAGACATTCTTGGCTTGTTCCTATTCTTAGGGGAAATGTTTTGGGTTTTTGTCCACTGAGTATGATGTTCACTGTAGGTTTGTCATTTATTATGTTGAGATAGAATCCCACTTTGCAGAGAGTTTTTATCAAAATGGGTGTTGGTTTTTGTCAAATGCTTTTACTGCATCTGTTGATATAATCATGTGATTTTTGTCTTTCAATCTGTTTATGTGATGTGTCATGTATTTTGATTTGTGAATATTGTGCCAACCTTGCATCTGTGGAATAATTCCCATTTGGTCATGCATATGCTGTTTTTTTGTTTTGTTTTGTTTTTTACTATATTTCTAAATCCTATTTCCTAATAATTTGTTGAAGATTTTAGCATCTATATTCATCAGGGATATTGGGTTGTAATTCTCTTTCATTGCAGTGTTTTTATCTGATTTTTAAATTAGGATAATGCTGACCTCATAAAAAGAGCTTGTAAATGTTCCTTCTTTTTGGATTTTTTTTGGAATAGTTTGAAGAGTATAGAAGATTTGGTAAAACTTCTCTATGAAGATGGCCGGTCAGGATTCTTGTTTGCTGGGAGTTTTGTTTGTTGTTGTTTTTTTATTACTGCTTCTATTTTCTCAGTTGTTTTTGGCCTATTTTAGATGTTCTGATTCTTCCTGATTCAATGTTGGGAGATTGTATTTTTCTAGGTAGTTGTCCATTTCATCCACACTGTCCAGTTTGTTGGCATATACTAGTAGTTATTCATAGTATTTTCTTACAATCCTTTGTATTTCTTTGGTGTGAGTTGTTACTTCACTGCTTTCATTTTTTATTTTATTTATTTGGGACCTCTCCCGTTGTTTATCTTTTCAAAGAACCAGCTCTTGGTTTTATTTCTATTTCTTTCTATATATATTTTTACTGTCTACCTCATTTATTTCTGCTGTAATCTTTATTATTTCACTCATTCTCCTTACTCTGGTATTCTCTTTCTAATTCTTCAAGATGTAGGGTTAAATAGTTTATTATTAATTTTTCTTGAGTTTTGTTTTTGTTTGTTTGTTTTTGAGGTAGGCCTGTAGTGCTATGAACTTCCCCTCTCAGGACAGCTTTTACTGTGTTCCAGGGATTTGGGATTGTTTTGTGTTCATTTTCATTTGCTTCCAAGAAGTCTTTCTTGAGCTCATTGGTAAATCCATTCATTATTTAATAATTGAGTGTTTTTACTGTAGTTGATTTCTAATTTTATTCTATTGTGATGAGTGATGCTTGATATGATTTTCTTTTTTTTAAGAAAACTACACATTCTGCCGAAACCGGTTTGGCTCAGTGGTAGAGCGTTGGCCTGCGGACTGAAGGGTCCCGGGTTCAATTCCAGTCAAGGGCATGTACCTTGGTTGCGGCACATCCCCGGTAGGGGGTGTGCAGGAGGCAGCTGGTTGATGTTTCTCTCTCATTGACGTTTCTAGCTCTCTATCCCTCTCCCTTCCTCTCTATAAAAAAATCAATAAAATATATTAAAAAAAAAAAAAAAAGAAAACTACACATTCTTATTTTAAAAAAATTTTTAATTGATTTCAGAGAAGAAGGGGGAGGAAGAGACACAGAAACATCAATGATGAGAGAGAACCATTAATCAGTTGCCTCCTGCATGCCCTGCATTGGGGTGCCAGCCCATAACTGGGCATATGGCCTGACTGGGAATCAAACCATGACCTCTTGGTTCATAGATCGATGCTCAACCACTGAGCATGCCATCCAGGCCTTGATACTATTTCAATCATCTTAAACTTGTACAGAGTTGTATTGTATACTAACATGTGGTTTATCTTTGTGAATGACCCATATGCACTTGAGAAGAATGCATATTCTACAGCTTTGGGGTGAAATGTCCCATAAATATCAATTAAATCCATATGACCCAGTGTGTCTTTTAGAGTCACTGTTTCCTTGTTAATTTTTGTCAAGAAGATCTATCCAGTGAATTCAGAGGAGGTCTTAAAGTCTCCTACTATGACTGTATTATTGTCAATCTCTCCCTTAAAGTTCTCTAGAAGATTTTTAATATATTTAGATGCTCCTATATTGGGTGCATATATGTTTACAAGGATTATATCCTCTTGTTGGATTGATCCCTTTAGTATTATGTAGTGATCATTGTTTGTCTCTTAAAGTCTATTTTGTCAGCCCTGAGTGTTGCTACCCCAGCTGTTTTTTGTTTTGTTTCCATTTACATAGAATTTTTTCCCATCCCTTCATGCTCATCCTATGTGAGTCTTTTGTTCTGAAGTGGGTCTCTTGTAGATAGCATATAATTGGGTCATATTTTTATGTCCATTCAGCTCTCTATTTCCTTTGGTTGGAGCATTTAATCCATTTACATTTAAGGTTATTTTTGATAGGTACTTACTTATTACCATTTTAATTCTGTATTGCTATGTATCTCTTTTTCTTCTCATTAAAGCAGTCCCTTTAGCATTTCTTGCATTGCTGGTTTGGTGGTGATAAACTCCTTTAGCCTCTTTTTGTTTGTTTGGGAAACTCTTTATTTTATTATAGATTTTAAATGATAGTTTTGCGGGATATAGTAATCTTGGTTTCAGATCCTTGCTTTTCATTGCCTTGAATATTTCATCACATTTCCTTCTGGCCTGTAGAGTTTTTTATGAAAAATGAGGTGTCAGCCTTATGGGAGTTCCTTTGTAGATAACAGTTTTCTTTTCTCTTGCTGCCTTTAAGATTCTCTCTTTGTCTTTTATTTTTGGTATTTTAATTATGTTGTGTCTGAGCATGGACTTATTTGAGTTATTCTTGCTTGGGATTCTCTGTGCCTCCTGAACTTGTGTGACTTTTTTATTCACCAGGTTTAGGAAGTTTTCTGCCATTATTTCTTTAAACATGTTCTCTATGCTTTCCTCCTTTTTTCCCCCTTCTGGTATACTTATTATGCAATATTATTACTTTGATGGCCCACAGGTCTTGTAAGCTATCTTTTTTTTTTTTAATTGTTTTTTCTTTTTGGTTCTCTGATAGATTTTTTTCTACCCTGTCTTCTAATTCACTGATCTGATCCTTGGCTTTCCTTAATCTGCTGTATTTTCCCCTGTGTTTTTTATTAGTGTTTTGTCATTCTTTATTTCCAACTGGTCTTTGTTCATAATTACCTTATCTATTCTCATGCTGTTGAGTATATTTTCATCCTTACTCTGAACTCTATTTAATCAGATAAATTTCTTATCTCCATTTCATTTATCTTTTCTTCTGGAGAAATATCTTGCTCTTTCATTTGGGGTTTGTTTTTTTTTCCTACCATTTGTTTGCCTGTTTGGGTTTGTGTCTATGTATTAAGTAGATCTGCTCTGATTCCCAATCTCTAGTGCAGGACAATGTCAGACACTATTTTGGACTCACCCTTATTACCTTGTTTGGTGCTATCAGCAATCCCATAGCTTGTGGCTCCCTCTGCTGGGGCTGGGTGCCTTTGGAAAGTGCCAAGATATCTGCTTTTCCTAGCCCAAGCCCAAAAGGATATTAGGCTCAAACTTCCAGAGATCCATCTCTGCCTGCAGACTGATTGTTATCAGTCTTGATAAGCCTCAGGCTATCAACCACAGAGCTGGGTAAGAGGTCTTCCACATAAAAATTGTCTGGATAGCTAAAATGCATTAGGATAGATGTCCTCCCCAGAGTGAGGGAATGACTCAACCCAGGAAATCAAGGAGGCTTCCCTCCAACTTCCTACTCTAGAGCCCCCAACCCTGGACTCTTCTTCTCACAAAACTTCAGTCCACTCTGTCCTCCCTCTGCCAGAGACCAAAATAAGTGGCTACACACTAAAATTTTGTGGGTTGGCCCTTTAAGAGGGTACCTACATTTCCTGCCATTTCTTCCTGGCAGACTAACCCTGTTGCTTTTCACAGCCTGATGTTATGTGGGCATCTTTTTTAGTTCTAGTGCTTTGGGCTGGGGAGCCCAGGTTTAGACCCCCAAGTTTTGAGTGGGAGCCTGCCACAGCTGAGATATCCCTCCAGGCTTTCAGATTCTGTCTGTGGAAGCCCAGCTACCACTTTCATATCTTTGCATTTCCTACAAGTTTCTATGCAGTCTCCACTTTCTGTCAGTTATCAGGGTTCTCTCCAGTTAGTCCTCAGTTGATTTTTCTGGGTGGATTTACTGTATTTTAGTTGTATGTCCATTTTGGTCTTGGGAGAGTGTCAGTGTAACTGCCACTTAAACCGCTGCCATTTTCTCAGCACATTTTTAATAATCCAAGTATTGCAGAACTCATGGAACATGGTGTCTGGAAGGGCTGACTCCACTTGATCTGTTCTCCTGCCCTCCACAAATGCTCCCAATGGAAAGCTCTCCCACAGCTACTCTCTGCATCTACCCTGTTTCCCCGAAAATAAGACAGTGTCTTATATTAATTTTTTTCTCCCAAAGATGCGCTAGGTCTTATTTTCAGAGGATGTCTTATTTTTCCATGAAGAAGAATACAGTACACATTTATTGTTAAATGAAAATAAAGGAAATTTATTACCTGTATACAGTACGGTAGTACAATAGTTGTCAACACAAACCAGACCAACTGTGAATTCTACAGTATCAAGAATTTACTCGTTATTCAATGACAATCATGTCATCATCTTCTGGAACATCATCATAACAATCCAATTCCTAAATTTCCTGGTGAATTTCTTGTGACTCCATTTCTTTCAGAATCAGTGGACCAAATCTCTCATGTTTAGCAATAGCATTCTGAGACAGAGCCTGGGGGGGCCTTATTTTCGGGAGATGCCTTATATTTCACTCAGAAGGAAACCTGTAAGTAGGTCTTATTTTCAGAGGATGTCTTATTTTCAGGGAAACACAGAATCACTCTGAGGCCCCAGGAAAGCTTCTTTTCCCTTGAGTTGCATGTCAGAATGGTTTCATCAACAAATCAATAAATGATAAGTATTGGTGAGGATGTGGAGAAAAAAATGCCTCATATATTGTTGGTGGGGGTGCAGACTGGTGCAGCCACTGTGAAAGACAGTATGGAGTTTCCTCAAAAAATTAAAAATGGAACTCCCATTTGACCTAGTAATTCCACTTCTAGAAATATATCTCAAGAAATCAGGAACCCAAATCAGAAAGAAGATATGCACCCTTATGCTCATAGCAGCACAATTTATAATAGCTTGAGATTTGTAAATAATCTAAGTGCCCATCAGCAAATGAATGGATTAGAAAACTGTGGTACATTTACACAGTGGAATACTATGCTGCTGTAAAAAAGAAAAAATTCTTACCATTTGCAACAGTGTCGGTGGACCTGTAGAGCATTATGCTAAGTGAAATAAGCCAGTCAGAGAAAGTTAAGTATCACATGATCTCATTCATTTGTGGAATATATTGAATAACATAAACTGATCAACTAAATAGGTCCAGAGACATAGAAATGTCAAATAAACTGTGAAACCTCAGAGTGAAGGTAGGGGAGGGTGAGGGAGGTGGAAAGAGATCAACCAAAAGACTTATATACAGGCATATAAGCATAACAAATGGATGCAGACAATTGGGGGGTAAGGGCCTGTGCTGGGAGGTGGGAGTGGGTTGGAAGAGGTCAATAGGGTGAAAAGAAGGCATAGATAATACTTTAAACAATAAAGAATTAAAAATAAATAAATTAAATAAATGGAATCATACAATTAAAAAAAAAAAAAAAACCTATAGAAAAATATCCTTGGGTGAGGATTGAAAAAATAAATGTGTGTGCCTGTGCCCAGCCAGTGATTGAGCAGTGATTGATCATTGACCTGTGAACCAGGCGGCCATGGTTCATTTTCTAGTCAGAGCACACGCCTGGGTTGACAGCTTGATCTCCAATGGGGGGCGGGGGGGAGGGCTGCAAAGGGCAGCCAATTGCTGATTCTCTCTCATCATTGATGTTTCTGTCTCTCTCTCCCTCTCCCTTCCTCTCTGAAATCAATAAAAATATATTTTTTAAAATGTGTATTCCTGCCCTGGCCAGTTTTTCTCAATAAGTTAGAGCACTGGCCTGTGGACCGAAGGGTTGCGGGTTTGATTCCCAGTCAAGAGCACGTACTTTGGTTGCAGGTTTAATCCCTGACCCTGGTCAGGGCACATGTGTCTTTCTGACATCAATGGTGTGTACCTATAAGTAAATAATGAGATTTATTGGGTCTGCTTTCCACATTTACAGTCTCCATCCTGAAACATGTATGTAGGATGCCCTGGTTTTGCCATCTGCCTGGTGATATTGTAGAAGATTCAGCAAGTTGTAGTTGTGCCACAAACATCAAACTGTAGCTGCTTTTAATTCTAAGAACCACAGAAAACGTTACGCTTACCATTACATAGCCGTTCTCTTTTCTCTTCTCATAACCATGATGAAGTGTACCAGGATCTCACACAAATATTATGGAATCTCACTCATGGAGGCTTTGGGAAGCCATTTCTGTTTATTGTCTATTTTAACACATACATATTAAGAATGATAATTTAAATCTTTACCGGAGGAAAAATGAAAGGGGCATGTTCTTGCCAAAACTGGTTTGGCTCAGTGGTAGAGCGTCGGTCTGCGGACTGAAAGATCCCAGTTCGATTCCGGTCAAGGGCATGTACGTTGGTTGTGGGCACATCCCCAGTAGGGGATGTGCAGGAGGCAGCTGGTCGATGTTTCTAGCTCTCTATCTCTCTCCCTTCCTCTCTGTAAAATATCAATAAAATATATTTTTTAAAGGGGGAGGGGCATGTTCTTGATAAGAAATGGTTTATACATGATGTTAAAAATTCCTTTGAGGATTGAATTTTGTAAGACTTTTGTGTAACCCAAATGTTCTATATCCCACAGCCTGTGACTATCAATAGGGGCCAAATTCTATCCTGACACTCAACTTCAGACAACACAATTCCATACTGTCTTGATCATAGGAAATGATTTCACCTCAGATGCATTATTCTTCCTTCCCAGGGATTTTTAGGGATCAAGTGCTTCCCACGTGTCCAAAATGTTCTGTTAGCTGTAGGCACCATGGAGCATTTCCTTTGTCCTTCCTCTCCTGGTCCCCATAGGCCCACAGCTGCTTCCCACACTGCTTCCAAGAGAAGCCTTATCACTACCACTCTGCTAAAAAAGCCATGAGCCATTCCCAGCATGCTATCTTTAGGTGCTGCCAAATTTGCAATCCTTGGTAGTATTATTAGATTTGACTTGGATTTCATGCAGGGATGAGGTAAATGCCTTCCTCCCCATCCTGGATCACATTTTTCATGGCACAACTGCTGTTTAGAAGCACTAAGAGTTTCTTTCCACAACTGGAGGTATCTTACCATTGTTGAAGCTGGAAAATTGCTCTATGAGAAATGGTAACCAGTTTTTGCTTTCTACATTAGAAGCTGTTTTTTCCTTAGGCTTCAGGGAGGCCTTCCTTTTGTTTTAAATAAAAATCACTTTTGTTCTATGGAAGTAAATCAAACTGAGATGCTAAAAATATTTCTCAAACCTAAAGTAATAAAAATTATATATATATTTCAATTATGGAAGTTGGGTGTATTTTTAGCAGCACTGCAATTTTTTTCAGATGCTTTTGTAATTTTTTTAAGGATGCATTTTGATTGAACTGTCCCTGAAAATTGTTGGGATTTGTGTGTGTGTGTGTGTGTGTGTGTGTGCTTTTTTTCTCAAGTACTTGCTTTCAAAAAATCATAAGATAAGGCCTCACCAGGAACATTTTTCACTTCATTCACTTCATCTCAATTAGAGGAAAGAAAAAGAAAGAACATGCTAAGAAACTATACTGGACTTAGAGCCAACCTGCTTATACTGGATTGTTGAATCCCACACATAATGCTACTTGAGACTAATAACTCAGACTGGCAGAAACATATTATCAGTTCTTATGTTTGCCTTACCTGAGCCTCATGAACCACCTGAAAACCTGTGCTGAAGTTGGGGTATTTCCCCACCTTTAATCGCCAGTGGAAAAAGAGGTAATTCTGGGAGGGATGGAGAGTGATGTCCAGTTTTGCACCAGGGGCTTACACTCTGGGAAAAGTGATGTTGTGGACTCCAGGAGGCTGGAGACTAAGGAAAATCGCTGCCAATAGGAAATTTCCTGTGAGAAAGCATGACCAATAGCTATTGTTCAAGGAGCAGTGGTATCTGATACTGATTTTGAGCTTTTTTTTTTTTCATTGCAATGTCTTTTAGTTTCAAGCCTTCAGAAAAGTTGTGTTATGTCAGCATGGAGTTAGCTGTAGCTTGAAATCATGCCTGTCCAATGCTTGAGAGTGTGATGACTGCATGTTCCAAGTTAGCAAAGGGCAACAACAGAGGAGCAGGAATGAGGGCTTCTGGGAGGAAGCAAGAACCAAAAAGGAATGTGAGCAACACCACCTAGTAGATTCTCAGAAATTTGGGAGAAGGGCTAGACTTTCTGGATTGAGGAAAATGGGGAACTGAGCTAGTTGGGTGGGAAGGTTGACCACCCTCCCCCACCCTATCATAAAGGCTGGAGAACTTGGCCTCATCAGCTACCTTTGTTTTTTTCTTGAGTTCAAAAATAGCTCTTCTTCTGTTTAGAGATTAATTCTAAGTTCATCATCTTCTAGCCACTGACATTTACCCTGAATCTCACACACACAAAAAAATAATTCCATCCAATTCTAACCCTCTGAGCACAGTCCAAGGGGCCAAAAATGGAATGACCAAAATGCCTGTCTCCTCTACCTTGTACATCCCCTGGTCAAACTCCTCCTTTCTCTCATAGCTACAAAAGTTCTTGTGCTCAGTACTATATTCACCCAGGAGCAACTGTGCTGTAGCTCCGCCATCTCAAAATTTTCTGTTACATTTCTCATTGGCTCTCAAGTGTACTCTTTTTGATGTCATCAAAGGGCAACTTCATCACCCTTTTACATAAAGTAAACATTTCTGCCTGAGGTATGTATAAAAAGAGAAGGTCCTTGTATGGTATTTTAAAGGTATGTCCCAGGGATCCACCCCAACAACTACCTGTCCTAGGATTGAAATCACTTTGTCAGTCACTCCTCGCTAAGCACCAGGCAGCTATTTCCAAACGTGTTTCAGCCTCCTACACCACTGTGGTCCAACCTCCACTGTTGCAGAATCATGAGGCCTGTCCACATTACCATGCCTTTCACCATCTGGTCTTTGGCCACCACCTCAGATGCAATCCTCTGCCTCCTCTCATCCTCATTTTGCTCTAGACTCCCCCCTCCCCCCAATTATTCTTACATTTCCATTGTTTCTTCTAGAAATTCTATTCCATCATAAACAAACTCTCTCACATTCTTAACTTTAGTCCACTCATTCATGCTGACAAATACACACACACACACACACACACACACACATACACACTATAGGCCCGATGCATGAAATCTGTGCAAGGTGCTCAGCTCTTACAGCCCTGGCTGCCTAGGCTAGCCCTTGTAGCCTCTGCCAGCCTTCACAGCCTCAACCAGCCTTCACAGCCCCTTGCATCCTCAACCAGCCCTTGTAGCCCTAGCTTCGTCCAGAAGGTCATCCTGAAGGACATCTGGAAGGTCATTCAGCTGTTCGGTCTAATTAGCATATTAGCTCTTTATTATATAGAATATGTCCTATATAATAAAAGGCTAATATGCAAATCAACTGAACAATATAACTACTGGTCGCTATGATGCACACACTGACCATCAGGGGACAGACGTCCAATGCAGGAGCTGCCCCCTGGTGGTCAGGCACTCTCACAGGGGGAGCACTGCTCAACCAGAGCCCTGAGCCAGGCTCACAGCTGGTGAGCACAGCAGTAGTGGCAGGAGGGCTAAGGATGTCCAACTGACAGCTTAGGCTGGCTCCCCAAGCTGTCAGTTGGACATTGCAAGAGGGCACAGGCTGGGCTGAGGAGTGCCATCCCTTTTACCCCCCTCCCTGCCCAGTGCATGAATTTCATGCATTGGGCCTCTAATATATATCTTTATTAATCTTTACCCAAGGATATTTTTCCATTGATTTTTAGAGACAGTGGAAGGGGAGGAGGGAGACAGAGGGAGAGAAACATCACTGTGAGAGAGATTCATTAATTGATTGCCTCCTGCACATACCCCAACCAGCACTGAGAATAGAGCCTCCAACCAAGGCATGTGCCCTTGACTGGACTTGTGCCCATGGCCCTTTAGTCCTCAGGCCAATGCTCTATCCACTGAGTCAGACTGGCTAGGATCAGACAACAATATTTTTTTTTAAATTATTTTATTGATTTTTTACAGAGAGGAAGAGAGAGGGACAGAGAGTTAGAAACATCAATGAGAAAGAATCATCGATAAGCTGCCTCTTGCACACCCCGCACTGGGGATGTGCCCGCAACCAAGGTACATGCTCCTGATTGGAATCAAACCCGGGACCTTTCAATCTGCAGGCTGACGCTCTATCCAGGTTTCGGCTAACAACAATATTTTTTAAAAAGAGTTCATAATGTGCCAGGCATTGTTCTATGTATTGAAAATACAATGGTTAATAAGATAAACAGCCAAAGCCGGTTTGGCTCAGTGGATAGAGTGTCCGCCTGCGGTCTGAAGGGTCCCAGGGGCGTATACCTTGGTTGCAGGTACATCCCAGTGGGAGGTGTGCAAGAGGCAGCTGGTCGATGATTCTCTCTCATGGATGTTTCTAACTCTCTCTCTTCTTCTCCCTTCCTCTCTGTAAAAAATCAATAAAATATATTTAAAAGAAAAAGATAATCTATACTAATAAAGGGTAATATGCTAATTAGACCAGACATCCTTACAGACAAAACCACAGTGGCGGGGGGATAAGGCAAGGGCAGTTAGTGGTGACCAGGCCAGCAGGGGAGAGAAGTTAGGGGCAACCAGACCAGCAGGGGAGGGCAGTAAGGGGTGATAAGGCAGGCAGGCAAGTGAGCAGTTAGGAGGCAGAGGACCCAAATTGCGGGACCAGGACTAATCAGCTATCAGACATTCCAAGGGGTCCTTGATTGGAGAGGGTGCAGGCTGGGGTGTGTGAGGCACCCCCACTCCCCATGCACGAATTTCATGCACTGGGCCTCTAGTCTATATATAAAAGGCTAAGTGACGGACCTACTGTCCATCTGATAGACTGTCTAATATATATGACGCACACTAACATTTTAAAAATAAATGTTGAGCCAAAACCAGTTTGGCTCAGTGGATAGAGCATCGGCCTGTGGACTGAAAGGTCCCAGGTTCTATTCTGGTCAAGGGCATGTACCTTGGTTGTGGACACATCCTCAGATGGGGGTGTGCAGGAGGCAGCTGATCGATGATTCTCTCATTGATGTTTCTAACTCTCTATCCCTTTCTCTTCCTCTCTGTAAAAAATCAATAAAATATATTTTAAAAATAAATAAATAAATAAATAAAAAATACATGTTGACTCACGCATGCATGATACATATAAAGCTCTCAAAATGGATATTATTGAAATCCCCTATGAAATGATTTGTAATGGATCTATTATTGAAGCTACCTTTGGAAATAGTATAGTTATATATAATATTTAAAATATATCTAAACGTGTAATTCTTTGTCCTAAAAATACACACATTCATAAATTAAATGAAGAAATTTTGGATATACTCAGTGGAGATTTTCACACCTATTTGAGTGATGATTCTATCAATTCAACGCCAAAAAGGAAAATTTTCCCATCGAATTTCTTAATAGTATTACTCCTTTGGGAATGCCATGTCATAAATTAAAATTGAAAGTAGGTGCAATAATCATGCTACTGATCCAAGAATTGATTTGTCCCCGTCTGACACTGGTCTCCCATTCAAGTTCATTTGAAGACAGTTTCTCGTGATGACTATTAATAAATCACAAGGACAAACTCTAAACAGAATAGGAATATTCCTACCTGAACTTGTTTTTGAATATGGTCAGTTATATGTTGCTTTCTCTAGAGTTTGAAGACCATGTGACGTTCAAGTTAAAGTTGTATATTCATCATTACAAGGGATATTAGTCAAGCATCTGAAAGTGTTTTTACTTTTAATGTGCTATACAGGGAGATAATAGAATAAGTTTAATTAATTTATCAGTTATTTTTTTCCAATGTTTTATCATGTTTTTGTTTTTATATCATGTCTTTGTTATTATATCATCTTATTGTTTACTTATTAATCAATTTATATATTATTTTCATTTACATTTTACTAATTTTATTTCATCTCTACTACTTCTATTATACTATAATAGGGGTGTCGAACTCAATCAGAGAAGGGGCCAAAATCTAAAATCCAGCCTAAATCGCGGGCCGAATGGTTTACTGAACGGTCATAAACTGTCATTGTGATGGAAACGCAGCGGAGTGCAGTGATGACAGCGCGGTGCGGGCCACATTGCAAGGCCTGGCGGGACGGATTTGGCCCGCGGGCCTTGTGTTTGACACATGTGTATTATAGAGAAAGGGCAAATAGTGATATTAAAATATCTTTTCTAATTAATTTCTTTTCAATGTGAATAAAACTGTGCCCTAGGCCACTAGTTATCCTATAATGGGGAAGGAGTAAAGAGATATAAAGGGAGTTAAGGTTTGTGCTTCACTTAAATTGTTAAGATTTTAACAATAGTAGACTGTGATGTTATGCACAATAAAGGGTTGGCACAAAGGACACTTTTTGTGGTGATGGGATAGTTCTATATTTTGATTGCAGTGATAGGTACATGAATCTATGCATGTGGTAAAATGACATAGGACTACACACACATCCTTTGTAATAATATAAATTTCCTGTTTTTGATGTTGTACTATTGCTACAGAAGATGCAATCATTGAGAGAAACTGGGTGAAGGATACACAGACTTTTATATACTATCTTTACAACTTCCTGTGAATTTATAACTATTTCAAAATAAAACTTTTAAGTAAATATAGGACATCGTGATAACACATGAAAGGGAGGTAGTACATGTTTATAACAAAAGGTTATATCTCAATCAGGATGATTTTGGTTGAAAGGAACAGAAATCTGAATCCAACCAGTTTAAGCAAATCAAGAATTTATTAGCTCATGTAACTTCATCTCTTACTTTTGCTTTCTACCTATGTGTTGGCTATTCTACCATATCCAAACCTACTTTAGAAGCACAACTAAGTGGTAACTAAGTTAGAACTCAAGATTCAGGTGGCACAGGAGTCTAGTCCTCTTACACTGCATGGAAGGACACTAATTTGTCTGCCTTGGTCACATACCCACCCCTGTGGCCAGGAGGTGGGGTCTTATGACTGAAAGATCTCCTGTCTCTCTCCCCACTCACTCAATGGATTTGGGAAGAAAATGCTTTTAACAGAAGAAGAAAGAGATGCTGGGTGGTAAATACTTTAGATATCTACTACAGAGCATCTAGCTGTCCCAGGGATTATGGATGTGAGAAAATGACAGGATTATAAAAGAAGAGAAACAGCACAAAAGAACATAAACCAGTGTAGTATTAAAGATGTAGAAGAATATATATATCAGAAATGAGAGAGTAAACAGCAGGGCTGGCCAATCATGACTCTTGGCCAAAGCTACTTTAAGGCCCAGCAGGTGAACTGATTTAACTTTCAGGGATGTATTTAAGATAAGAATCAGAGACTTTCTTGGAACTTTGAAAAACTTTTGTGAAAGTTCAGATTCCCTTTTTAAATTCAGAAAGCTTACCTAACAAGGTTTAGTCAGATGATAAACATGACTGATTTAATTTCTAGTTGAAGAAAAACAAGGTGATAATCATAGGAAACTGTTCTTACTTTGTGAACCAATTTTCAGATAACACAAAGCTGAATGAAAGAGCCAACTCTGAACCCAGATACCATATTTTCCGGCATATAAGACGACTTTTGAAACTAAAAAAAAGTCAACTGAATATCGGGGGTCGTCTTATACGCCGAGTATATCCTGAAAAAACGTCTTGATATGCCACTAAACGAATTTTCCAACTCGATCCCGCACCAATCACAGCAAGGCTGCTTGGACCGCCTCTCTAACTCAGCCAATCCAAGCAGGCTTTTTATGCATGCAAATTATACATGTTCCGTACCCGAAGCTACACTGTGTTCTATTGGAGTAGTAAAAAGCCTGCTCAGATTGGCCAGAGTCAGAGAGGCGGTCTATTAAAAAAAGAAGTGGTGTTGCCTTGGAAGTGGGGGGTAGTCTTATACAGCGAATATAGGCCTAAACCTATGTTTTAACTGTAAAATTAGGGGGTTGTCTTATATGCAGGAAAATACGGTAGATAAACAGGCAGAAAAATGACAACTAAGGGAAGAAATTGAATGAGGAAGGTCTGGTGTAATGCAAACCTTTGTCATTGAAGGAAACATTTCGAAGGCCATCTGGTTTAGTTCTTGTTTAATTTCTTGTTTAGTTGGTTCAAGTTTAATTCTTCGGTCTCACACACAGTACTTGTATCAGAGAAAGAAAATGCTCCTGGGATCATAGATCCCATCATATCCCATGCAGAGGCTGGGTGGACTGGGTGGGATGTCTCTAGCAGCAGCATTCCTGTAACAGGACTTGGCAGCAGAGTTCCACACGCTTTTTCAAACCTCCCAGTGTGCAGGGTTTAATTATTAACACCACCCCTACAGCAAGTAATAACCAGCAGGATCAGTGACTTCCACTTTTGTTGTTGTTGTTCTGAACTATGTGTTTTCAAACACAAGCATAAATAACAATTGCCAGCATTTGCTGTGTACCTACACTGCATGGAAGGACACTAATTTGTCTGCCTTGGTCACATACCCATCCCTGTGGCCAGGAGGTGGGGGCTTATGACTGAAAGATCTCCTGTCTCTCTCCCCACTCACCACGCACTCAATGGATTTGGGAAGAAAATACTTTTAACAGAAGAGATGCTAGAATTTTTTTTTTTTTAATCATAATAGACCACTAACACAATTCTATGAAGTAGGTAATGTGGGTAATATTATCATTGCCCCCAATAGGGGAGGGCAGGGAAGCTTTAGGTCAGGACCCAATCATGAGTCTGACTGTAGAGGCTTCATTCTTAATTTCTTACCCAGGGCTTTCTGCTGAAGAGGAATTCTATCTATTTTTCCCAAATGCAAGGGAACCAGCTTTTTCACCTGTATATAGTTGGCACTTTCTTGAGGCCAGATGTAAATTAAGAATATCTTTGTAATACATTATAATATTTTCATACCAAATATAAGCCAAAATTTCAAAATAGCCATAAACATTTTGAGTAATTGAATAATTTATCTCAAATTTGGCTCCAGCATCCATTAATAAGTAATTTCAAAATTGGGCTAAAGACATGGGAATGACTCGAGTGATGTCATGTTAGGCAACATGATTCCCACCCTGGGAGGCCGAGACCTGGATTCAAGCTTGGTGTTTGCTCACTCGCTCTCTCTCTCTCTCTCTCTCTCTCTCTCTCTCCCTCCCTCCCTCTCTTACACACACACACACACACACACACACACACACACACACACATACACAGAGTTCAGATTAAGCTAGTTGCTCTTCGTTTTGTGCTTTTATCTCCTAGCCATGCAACTGCCTGATACATTCTCATCTTTCAGGCTGAGCTGCCAAGTTTCCCTTCTGGGCTACAGAATTAGGACAAAGAATGCCCTCCAAAATGATGCCTGAGCTTCCCCCGCCCCCCCCTCTTCTTTTTGGCATCGCTGTTTTTAATGAAAACTTGACTCACTTGTCACCAAACAAACAAACCCCACAGAGTGCCACACCAGAAGAGTGGCTGAAAGAGGGCTTCCCAGAAAGGCAGCTCCTTCTTTGAGGCCCCAGGGGAACATTCTTTAACAGATGTCCTGACACGGGGAAAGTGCCAAATTGTGTCAGTCCTGGGAGGTTCCCTGACTCTAGAATGAAACGTCCATAATTTAATCACATCAAATATAACAATCATAAGATTCAAAATGCTTTGAATAACTCAATACCACCTTATTTGTTCTCAGAGATAGGCTCTATCCCTTACTAGCTACTGGTCACACCATCAAATAGGGATGATTATAGGAATCTTCCCCTCATGGGATTGTGTGAGGGTTAAATGAGATGAGTGGCATAGATCAGAGACTGGGCGTGCAGAAAGCAGGAGAGGGAGATAGTTTATAGGAGGGATTCTGCGTCCAATTACCTGAACCTGTTACTGTTTATTAGCCAGGTGAACCAGAGTAAGTGATTTGCCTTTCAGAGGCTCCATTTCCTCATCTGAAATGGGAATAGAAATGATAATAGTATCTCCTCAGAGGGCAATTGTTGGGGTTCAATGAGTGAATATATGTAAATCATAACAACCCTTCACATATAATAACTATGTCCTATATAAGTGTGTTTTACCATTATTATAGGAAGTGTCCAATGAGTTTGTATTGAGGTATCAGTAGTGCACAACTATCCCTTTAATATAAGTCCATATATATTATAGTCTTTTCTTCTTTAGCCCTATGGTCTAGCATCTAGGTGTGTATGGATTGCCTTATAGATATAGTTTATCTTCACTGGTACACAGAATAAGCATGTGGCTACTATGTCTGCAGTCAGGAAGAGAAAGATAAATATTTACTGAACATCCAGTATGTGCCAGATACTTTACATGTATAGACTCATTTTATCTTCACAGAAAACTTGAAGATAAATGTAGGTGAGAATCAAAGTGCTAAGAAATATTAATTTATTCCAAATCACAAAGCAGGGAAGAGCAAAGCCAGGATCTGCAGACAAGTCTGACTCTAACAGTGCACATCTTGCTCCTTCCTCCTGCCTTGGGAAGGAACTCAGCCTAGGGATCTGTCACCCCACCTGCTCAGGGAAACCCAATTTTACTTTAACAGAAGGCAAGGTCTTTCATTCCACATTACAAGTTCCAAGATGTACACTCCCTCCCCCTACTGACAAAAACTTCCACTGAAGTGTAAGCACCTAACGTAAGGTCCCGTTCTGATGCCAGGTTTAGTTGTGGTAGGAATAAGAGGGCACTACTCCCAGAAAAGGGAGGCCAGATCAAGTTAGGTCACGACTTGCTACTTTCTAATCAATCTTATTAGCTTCATAAAACTCTAATTTTGAATATCTGCTCCTTTTAGGGTTGGCAGATTTTAAAATATTTATCTCTCTATATTTTTAGTGTAGGTATGTCCCATGATAAAGTTGGGATATATTAAGAAATTATCTTATTTATGTATTTATTTATTGATTGATTGCGAGGCAAATATCTTTACTCCTGCAGAAGGGTGCATGCATGCTGAGCAGGTGATCTGCTCTGCTTTTTAATCCTGACACATGTGACCTGGCCTCACTCTTGATTAGAGCTGCAAGTCACAAGAGCCAAACAGTTTAAGGTGGCTGCCTAAACTGTTCTTTGACAGAAACAGTTTGTTCTGTCAAATTCTCACAATTCCCCCTTTTCTTATTTAATTCTTTTCTTCAAACTCAGCTAACATTCGCAGACTTTCATGCTTGGCAGCGTCTAGGAGAAGGAGATTGTTTTTGCTGTTTGGTCAATGTGGTTTCAATTAACCTTTGGATAAGACCTATCATACATGGTATGATATAACATCCCATTACTGTGACTCCTAACCTGATTATCAAAGGGGTAAATATGGACACCTTCATTCCCTTCCACTTTCCAAACCATTGCTCTAGTCCAGTGAATCAGAGAAAGGACCCTTGATCCCAGGTTCCATCTCACTCGTCAGCTAAAGCTGCCACTGCCTGTGGGGCCTCACTGTGGTCTGTCTGGCTGTGATGTCAGGGATGAATGTACAACACTGGCCCCAACATTACACATACTCCTCCTTTTCCTGTCACAATCCTTTCCAAGGCCAACCTGTCCTTCCATGTAAGAAATTATCTTTTATCTGAAATTCGATTTATCAGGGTATTCTGCATTTTACCTGGCATCCTTAGTTCTTTGACCTGAAAGCTTTCCACTGGCTATGTCACAGATAGACAGAGCGATAAAGATACCATCACCGGATATCCTGACATCAGAGAAATAGTCCCAGTACCTTTCTAACTTACAAGCTTGAAGTGAACTTTGAATTATGAATGTCTGGACTAGGCTTAGCAACAGCATTGTCCACTGAGAACCAAAAAGAACAGATTGACTAAGGAAGTGGTTGCCGGCTCTGAGAGTAGCAGTGATGGGATAAGGAGGAAGAGTGGGCAGGTTGAGTCTTCATGCTGTCCTTCTCAATCCATGTATTAGATTACTACTGCTGCTATAACAAGTTACCAGAAATTTGGTGACTTAACACAACATCCATTTATTAGCTCACATTTTTGTACATCACATATCCAGGTGGGCTTAACCACATATTTACATAAGGTCTCATGGGGCTAAAATCAAGGAGTTAGCTAATGTGGGTGCTTATCTGGAGGCTTTAGTAGAGAATCTGCTTCCATGCTTGTTGAGATTGTGGGCAGAATTTAGTACTTTCTCATGCACTTGTAGGACTGATGTTAGCCAGGGGTCATTCCCAGCTTCTAGAGACGACCCATTTCATTGGTTTCTCACCTCTCCTCTTCAAAGCCAGCAGCTGTGCATCAAATCCTTGTCCAGCTTCCTTCTGCTGCATTTCTCTGGCTTTCTACTTTGCTCTTATGCTAAATGCCAATGGGAATACATTGGGCCCACCCACAAACAACTTTGGAAGTTGGGCTGGACAACTTCTCAAAGCAGAAGAGCAACTTTCTGTCATAGGAGAGGTTGTGTTTACTTACCCTCTTCCAGTCCAGTGTGAAAATAATCATTGTAGAACCAATTCCGTTCTGAATCCAACCCTGCACTTACACTTACACAGGCATTTAAAGTCGCTGAGCCTCCGGCTACCTTACCTGTCAGATGTAACATACTGGATGAAAACCTAACTTTTGGCCCAACATTTACTGTGACTTTTAGGCCTGACCATAGGCTTTACCTGCCAGGCCTCACACCAGACTTGGCACACAGCCCATGCACTGCAGTGTCAGCAGAGAGTGGCAGTCAAGGACTCAGGATCCTTGGGCCAGCCTTGCTTTCACATAGATCTGTATTCCTCACTCAGGCGCCTCCCTTTGAAGGCCTCTTTAGTGAGGAACTTTACTCAGGAAACTCTGCCAAGCCCTCCTTATGGAGAGGAGGTCGAGGAACCTTGAAGACACTTTTTACCTAAGCTGACTTAACTATTCAGTACTTCTCAGCTCTGAGTCCTCCTCCCCTCTGTTCCCTGACCCCTGTACCAGCCCAGTGTCCATAAAACTGCAGGAGCCTTTTGCTCAGAGCTCCCTTAGAAGTGAGATAATTCACCAGTCTGTGTCGATCCATCTGACTCTTGCTTGGTGCTGTTCCTTGAAGAAAATGAAACAGGAAGCACCTTATGCTCTCCAATCTA